>NC_066627.1:31612505-31985422 GCF_025201925.1 Gopherus flavomarginatus | reverse complement strand
AACTCAGCAGCATCATTTGGGCTTTTGGGAGATCTCCACATTTCACCCAGTTTTCCAGCTGGGCTGATGAGGTACAAAGGAGCCCAGTGAAGCATCAGATCCTTGAGTGGTTCTGGTGAGCTAGGAATGGGGATTCACCCCACAGTAGAACCAGGAGGTGCTGGGGACTCCCACGTCTGGGCCATTTCACATTAGTACCATGGCACGTTTGTGACATCCAAGGACTGTATTCTGGTACTCAGACTGGCAAGAGAGTTCCTCTGCTACAAGCTATAGCCCAAGAAACAAGGGAAAGGTTAAACTCCAGTTTCACATAGAGCACACGGTCTGACTGGAACTAGCAGGAACCCTCTCTGCACAGACTGCAGTGATCGAGGACAATACCTAGCTCCTCCTCTAGATATGGCCAGGGTTGTTTGGCTAGGCTGGATTTAGTCACGGTGAAAAGAAAGCAGAGTCTATTTCAGCTACACTGGCACTGGGGGTGTGGGGGGAAGCTGCCATGGTACATGCTATTCATGGCTCTAATTTAATCTCTCACACTAGGCCTGCTTCAGTTCTTCTCTGCACCTGCTGCCACCACAGCCCTGGCCCTGACTTTCCACCCCATTGCCCTCTTCCACTCATTTTTGGGCACTCTCATCCCTTTTTTCCTTCTATTACCACATTTCTTCCCTGTAACCCATTGCACCTGAGAGTCAGGCACAGGCTGAAACTGGGCTCTGAAGAAAACGCCCCCTTTGCTCCATTTCCCCAAGCACATGGTAGCAGCTTGCCTCATAGAACAGCTGGAAACATCCTTTCCCCTGTGATACAACTCTAACGTGAGCCCCAGCCTGGGAGGGAAGAGCATTTCCCCTTTTTACCAAATAGCTGGGGATGCAGAGCTCAGAGATGATGGTAGGGGTAGGAGCATAGACCTAGGATGCTCCCTGAAACCATACATGTTCTCCAGCACAAATCCATGACTACTGCACCCTTTACCAGCTGGGCTTTCAGTGCTGCATGGAATCAGGCACTTCTCCATGCCTCTACTCAGCAAGGACAGTCGCTAACAAAGGTGAGAGATGTCTCTCTACTGGATGGGAAAGAGGCCGTAGAGCAAAGCTGGATCATCTCTTGGTCACAGAGAAAAATCCCTTCTCAGCCCATGACTACTTTTAGCTCTCTCAACCCAGAGAAGTAACTTACAGATTGTGCTCTTTGTACTGCTCCATGCTTCCAAATAGCCCTGTACAGCAGTAGTTCTCAACCAGGGATCTGGGGTCCCCTGGGGGGGCCACAAGCAGGTTTCACGGGGTCTGCCAAGCAGAGCCAGCATTAGACTTGCTGGGGCCCCAGTCAGAAAGCCAATACCCGACCCCAAAGCTGAACCCTGAACCCCACCAACTGGGGCTGAAGCCAAAGCCTGAGCACCTTAGCGTCGTAGGAGCTCCGTGGTATGGAGCTCCAGGTGCCCAGTTAAGAGGAAGATAAGCTTGATAGTAGGAGATTTGTTTTATCTATAGCCAGTGTGATAGTCTGCATTTTCAAATAGCAAGTGGCTGAGGGGAGCAGCTCTCTGGAGGTCAGAGGGAAAGTAGGATGTTAAAGCTAACACAACTGAGGAGGGCGATAGTTTCAGATGGGGCAGGGGGGAAGGCATGTTGATCTCTCAGAAATGGTGCTATATTTGAACTCCTTTCCAGCCAATCACTTGAAGACACTGACAGTTTGCAGGTCTGTTCTTGGACCATCGAGTTTAAAAGCTAAGTAACATGGTGTTTAAATGGGCATTTGGTGCTTTCGAAGGAGGAATCAGATTGTACCTGCATCTTCACTCCCTGTTGGGGGCGTGGGGTTCTGGGACAGTTGTGAAATCCTATTAGAGTCCATTTTGAGTTTTTTTTAAACTTTGTACATTTGTTCAGATGTTAAAGCTGAAAGACCATTTGTACTAAGAACAAAAAATAAAACTTGCTGAGGTCTTTGGTATCAAATGACTCCCTTAGAATTAACAGAGGTGCAAGCACAGGGCTTAGTTTACTGAGAGAGGCAGCCAGGATTGAGACACGAGTTATTTTCCAGAACAAGTTGTTTGAGGGGTGGAAATTGTGGGGAGGGAGGGTGGGTTTGCAGCCTTGTTCAGTCAATGCTGGTTGTTACAGCAATTCTATCATTATCTGCAGAATGTGCTTTAGAAAGAGGCTATTGCTCACAGGAGCATTTGGCATTCTCCTGTTTTTATTTATTTCATAATTAGGTGTATGCAAGACTCCTTTCAGCTTGGAAATGGGGGGGGGGGGTAGAGAGAAGGGAAGCTGATGAAGGACCAACCTTTAAGCAACTTCAGCCAGCTCTCCCTTGTGACACTAAATTATGACCATATTTTGCAAAGTGCTGAGTACTAGCACCTGAGCTCTCTGGAAAGTCTGGATGCAAGGGTAGGCACTGAGCCCCGTGAACATTCTGTCTTTAAGGCCTGAGTACTGATGCCGTGACTGCTCTCTAGGGACCACAAGGCTCACAAGAGCCTGGCTTGCTTGTTTTTTAAATGAGCACACAGTCTGCAGTAAGGTCTAAATGGACACAAGCAGGGCTGGCTCCAGGCCACAGTGCGCCAAGCGTGTGCTTGGGCCGGCACGCCGCAGGAGGCGCTCTGCCGGTTGCTGGGAGGCTGGCAGGTGGCTCTGGTGGAGCTGCCGCAAACGTGGCTGCGGACTGTCCGCTGGTCCCGCAGACACGCCTGCAGCAGCTCCACCAGAGCCGCGGGACCATTGGACCCTCCGCAGAAACACCTGCGGGAGGGCCACCGGAGCCGCGGGATGGGCGAGCGGCAGAGCGGCTGCTGCGGCGTGCCGCTGTGCTTGAGGTGGTGAAATTGCTAGAGCTGGCCCTGGACATGAGTGCACCCATTTTGTGCCCAGCTGCGCTGGGACTGAGTTCTGCAAGGGGCGCAAAGGCAGGGCATGAAATGCATGGTCTCACCTGGCCCCTACAGCGGAAAGCTGCAAACAGCAGAAGCTTCTCTCTCCCCTGCATTATAGGGACAAGAGCCAATGTGGGATTTGAAACCCATTTTGAGTTCAAGCTCCTTCCACGTAGACTAGATGTGGGCACCTGGAACAAGTCACTCTTGCTCTCTGCCAGTGAGACAGGAGGCTCCGTTTGAAAAAAGAGACATCCCTCAGGGGAGCCACAGTTAGAAAGAAGGTGAAGAAAGCCTGCATGTACCCAATGCACCTTTTTGGCTGAGGTTAGAGAGCTTCCATCTTCCCCCAACCTACGTGTCAAGTCAGAACATTTCTGAAGTAGGCTGCAGTACGGCCACAGATCAGAATTCATGGGTGCTACTCTCACTTCTGCCAACAACGCACTAGCTGGCCTTAAGCAAGTCACATCTTCTGCTTCAATTTCCCTCTCAGTTAAATAGGAGTCATGCTGGAAAGGCATAATTGTAAAAAGCACTTTGAGATCCTCCCACAGAAGCACAAGGTCATAGAGCAGGGATCGGCAACCTGGGGCCCATGGCCCACCAGGATAAGCCCCCTGGCAGGCCAGGCCGGTTTGTTTACGTGCCATGTCTGCAGGTTCAGCATATTGCGGCTCCCATTGGCTGCAGTTTGCTGCTCCAGACCAATGGGGGCTGCAGGAAGTGATGGCCAGCACATCCCTTCACCTATGCCGCTTCCTGCAGCCCCCGTTGGCCTGGAGTGGCAAATCGCAGCCAGTGGGAGCCGCGATCGGCTGAACCTGCAGACACGGCAGGTAAACAAACCGGCCCGGCCCGCCAGGGGGCTTACCCTGAGGGCTACTTGCCAAAGGTTTGCTGATCCCTGTCATACAGGATTAGTAGGAGCACCCACATGTGGCCTCATCAAATCCAGCAGGCTGTGGATGCAAATCCCAGAAGACCCTTTCTCCTATTAGTGACATTGCAAGGGCCAAGAACAACATTGCCTGTTGAACGAGCCCATAGCTCGTTCCATTAAATAAAATCAGCAGCACTTTAAATGGAACCTCAACCCCTTTGGGAGGGACAGCAGCATCATTCCACATCTGTACATTAAGGGCAAGCTGCCACAGAGAGGCCACGGGCCAGGCTTTCAAGAGATACTGAGGCACCTAAAGATGTTGATGGGGGATTTTCAAAGGCAACACAGCTGGGCCCTGTTGCAGAACTAGGAAGAGACCTCTGTACCAGGTTTCAGCTTCCTGATTGAAGCCCTAGGTAAGCTCGTACTCCCTGGTGAACTACGAGCTTTAACACCAATTCAGTGGCACCTGTGCTCAGGAGTGATACAGGAAACGAGCAGTAGCAGAAGCTATAGAATGAGACAGACACACACAGGGCTTTAAGGCACTATGTATTATGCTATTAGTGACCAACTACTTTAATCCAGACCATCTTCAGCCTCCTTAAACAAAATTGAGGAATTAAACTGCACCTCAGCTGATCCAAGCTCTGAACTCTCATTGGTTGTTGGGTAGATTAGCAGCCATAGTGAATATCCACCAGTAGATCAACCCAAGGGGATCCACCCACCGCCCCTAAAACCAACAAGTCATTTCAAACCTATAAGAACCTCAAACATGTATCTGGTTTACAGGAAAAAACATCCAATTCCTACTGAATAGACAAGCTTTACGTCAAAAACTGGATTAACCCCACCACTACCCCTTGAAGAGGGGGTTCACAGTCCAGAAGGTGTCCAGGGTTTATTAAATGAAAACTCCTTAGCAGCAGTAGAATAGGCAGGAGGTGGCAGTGGCTGCTGTATCAAGGCCTGGCAGGTTGTCCATCCTCACCAGGTCTCCATTCTCCAGTGAGTCAGGCAAGATCTTCTATGTCAATGAGCGGCAGTGGAGCCCTCCAGTAGGAGAACTGGCTGTACTCTGGCCACAGCAAAGCAACACTAACACCTTGGCCTACCGGGGGGAAGATTAGCTCCACCAGCTCAGTCAGCCGTTCATACCTACAAGGAAAAAAGGATCAAACATACAGGATTATGAGGCCACGTTTCTCCTCCTCGGCTCTCATCCAGGCACATGAGCCACCAAAAGGTGCTCAAGGCACACTTTACTCCACAGCCAACAATGTGTTGTGACTAGGCCCATTCAGACCTGGAGTGCACTAGCTTCTCATGCCACGTATGTTGCACAGGCTTTCGTGCTCACTGGCATGCAGCTGTGGCCCACCCACCACCCCAGTGTTGACAACACTGCTACCACAACAGCGCCAGTGGTGATAGGAAATCCGGTGGACTAACTCTGCAGGAGACAGTTTAAGTCACAGGCCTTTTCCCTAGGGAAAGCCATGTGAAGGAAGGAAGCCATGTTTGTTAAACACAGGAAAAATAAGACTTCCTTCCTGGGTTCAACATACTCCTAGGATGCTGACTGTGGAGCCCAACCTTCTCAAAGGCATTTCCCCCCTGCCCAAAGCAACTACTCCTCTAACCCTTCCCCTGTGCAAGAGGAGAGGGACACAGAGCTGGCATTAACCCCCAGTTTATCGGGGGATCAGGTAGGAACCCTGCAACCTGCCACAGAATGTTATTGGTATGAGCTTCTGCATATGAGCCATACAGAAGCTGGACCACAGTAGCTTCCCCACAGTCCAGGCAAGACTAGGAAGAGCTGGGGGACGGGTATGTGTGTGGAAGACAGGGTCAGAAGCAGCCTGAATAGTTGAGGAGGGAGGGGAAAGTGGTGGTAGGGGCAGCCCATGGTATAGAGACAGTACAATAGGCAGGCAGGCTTACGTGGATTTCTGGTTCTTGGTGAGCTCCCGGATCAGTTCCCCCTTTGGGTTCACCGTGAATATATGAGACTCCAACAACCCCACTTGCTTGTAAGCATCGACATCCTGCCCGAGAAAGATCAACCAGACCAGTTAGAGCCAAGGAAGCACTGTCCTGCCCCGCCAGGATTGCCCCCCTTTCCCCCAGCAGGGAGGATCGCACTCACATGGACTCTGTTCCCAAAGGCAGCATGGAAGGGCTGCCCCGCGGAGCCAAACAGGTTTCGAATGTCTGTCAAGCAGGCGATTTTGAATACCTCCGGCTTCTTCTCTATCACCTCCCTGCAACATAAGGGGTGGGACGTCAGGTCCAGACAGGACCCACTGAGCCAGGCTGGTCCAGGATCTAGGACAGCCAGGACTTCAATGCACTCCCTTGTTCCAGGATCCCCCAGGCAGAGTCGAGGGGCTGCAGTTGGCCCATCCTAGGAGGGAAGTCCAAGCCTCTCCCCCTACCTTATCTGGAAGGCTGTGACTACACAGGTGATGAGACTTGAAGGAGCCCAACCCCCACTCACTATCCCCCTCCACTGGGGGAGACTGCCATCAGCCAATCAAATCAAGTACATCTGGAGAGGCAACAGGGGCACTGCACCCCTCCTATTACAGGGGAAGTGGAAGTCCCAGAACAAGGGGCAGTTCTGCTTAGCAGAACAGTGCCAAACACCACTGGGGGTGAGATTAGAGGAGCCAGGGGGCAGATGCTTTGTAAAGCCAGAACCATGTTGCAGACTTTAATGAATTGCTTGGTATTAAAGCCATTACTAGCATCCTAAGAGGAGTGGCTAAGAGACCCAACCCCAGGGAACAGGCTCCTCTGATGAGGATAAAGCCTGTTTGTGCAGGGATAGGGCTACACCTGCAATGAAACCAGTGTTTGGGTTAAGATGTGACAGAGGTGGGTGGTTTATAGCATCTAAGTCCCATTATGTGGGGAGTGGCGGGGAAAGCATGTGTACAGAGGATATTAAGCAGAGACAGGCTGAACACCCTCCAAGGAGATGTTTGGCCAGGAGTTTCAAAGCCTTTGAGACCTTCATCACGCAGCGGAGAGGCTTGCATGGTTCCCGGCACCTGCCCATGAGGGCTTCTACCTAAGCTCTCACACTGCTCCCATCACTGAGGGGCTGCTGGTGCCCTCTCAGCTCCTGAGGGAGCCAGGCTTCCCACAGAATGAAGGCCAAGGAGGAGCCATCAAAATAAAGACACGCAGGTGCCAACCCAAGTGTAGCTGTCCTGGGGGGGGGTAAACACAGAACATGGCAGAGAAGAGCTACCTGTGAAAGGCTGAGAAGAGGCTGCTGGGTGCCAGCAGGATGGGCCCCCTGGGGAGGGCACAGCCCTGGTCCTTGACCCATGTCAGGTATCCTTTGGTGATGTGCGCCATGCCAATGGCCCTGGATGAGCAGTAGAGGAACTTGTAGCCATTCCTAGAACAGAGAAGGTAGAACCAGGCAGAGACTTGTCTCTGAGCAAGCTGCAGCTTCATGTCATGTCCCTTGGCACTGCCACAAGGAGGTGGGACCTATACGCGGGGGTTTGGAGACTGAATCACCCCAATTCCTGCTCCCTGCACCCCACAACAGGCACGCACAGCCACCATCACCCCATACACAAGGGACCACTGATTACATCTGGCAACGCTGCTCTCCATGGTCTTGGGCGCTCTGTCCGCTCAACACAGGGCACTCGGGTCCAAGCTCCATAGGAAGAGATCATGAGTGGGCTCATCCCAGAGCAGCCACTCAGGGAGCAGGTTCTCCTCCCTGCCCGCTCCAGTCCTGGAGGTGCTTTGGCAGATCTGCCGGAGGTGATTCAACATGGACTCACTCCAGAGCCCTCAGCCTCTCACCACCACAGGCACTGCACTCCAACCAGAAGGCTTCCGGGTGATTTCCTGGCACCACCCAGGTACAGAGAACAGCCTCCCATCATCCTTTGGCCAGATGCAATGCTCAGCGGCGGGGGGTGGGGAAAACGGAGCACACCAGGGTGCCAGTGGCTACCTACTGCTCTAACTAGGCTTAACAGTATTTAATGAGCTTCCCGTCACTCCTAGCACATCAACCAGAGCTTGGCACATGCTCTTGAAGAACCCACTCAGCTGGATGCACAAGGATACCAAGTTAGTGCAGGGGAGATTTAGTCTACTTTCAGGAGTTTCTCCCCAGCTTAGCACACAAGGTCACATGTGTGCAGCTGGTTCAAGAGGGGAGCTGCAGGCAGGGGAGGCCAACCAGGAGATTCATGTGTCTGTTGGTTTCTCTTATTCAATAGACCAGGTATAAAAGGCAAGAGTGGCAGGATGCAAACTCCCCCCTCTATGGCTCAGTTATTCACCTATCCCAGCCCCTTGTGAGGACAGTATGCAAGTGAAGTGGGGCTCACCTCTTCCAGGCATGGAGAGGGATATGGTTTCCTCACAACAGAGGAAATATTCTGAAGTGAGCCAGGCTCATTGCAGCTTCAAGTACACACAACAGGTACACAACACTCCACAGTGGTGGCTCAGAGATCACACATGGAAATACCAGCATCGGAATACTCTGGCCAATTGAAAAGCCACCCCCATAGGGGCACGACCAGGGATAGAACATGACAGGATGCACAAGACAACCTTAAACCAGATTTAGTTTAGTTAAAACCAAACAAACATTCTCCAGGGTCATTTTAAACACAGTTGCCTTTGCAGGTCCCAACTCAAAAGACCTGCTACTGACCAGTTCAGATGAACATAGGTGAGGGAAGCCTTAGAGCCAATTGCTCCCCTTTACACGTGGAAAGCACAGAAGTCATTCGATGACTGTGGCCTTCAAGACAGCATCACATACTTCCCTAATCCACTAGCCAGTCTCCTACATTTGCCTAGGTGTCTTTTCACAATGCCCCTTAGGAGGCTGCTCAAGTCACAGAATGTTTTCCGAGCCTCCCACCACCTCCCAACCATCTACCAAGTCCTCCTCCAAAACCTTCTTCCAGGAAACCTTCACACACCCTCTTCCTCAGCAAGGCCTCTGTCATAGGCCTGCATTTGGCCCAATTAGCCTCTCAGCTCTGTGAGGGAAGGTCCAGACTAAGTGGGTTGTAGAGCACCCCGTAACTTTACAGATCTCCATGAATAGTTATATTGTCTTCTAGCTATTCGAGATTAAGAGGAAGCTTCCCTGTTGGCTGGTCATGCCTTAATTGCCTCCTACAAAGTTTCTTCCCCAGGACCAGCTGGGTCTGGCCACTGTCAGAGACAGGATATTGAGCCAAGGGGCTAGTGCTCTAAACTGGCCTGCCAATTCCTATGATTTCCAGAGAACTCCTTGGATATCTACCCAAGTGAATGAGGCTTATTTACAGTCTGACTGAGGAATTCCCAACAGGAGATGGAGTCCCCTGGAAGGCACCTTTTGGAGAAGCAAAGCAGCCTCTCCTTCACAGAAAGCATCAGCATTGCTGCTTAGCACATCAGTCACCCGGACGGCTCAGCTGACTGCACTTGCAAACACTAGTAGAGCCATAAACCTCTTTGGTCATTTTCTTGCCAACGTGCAGCCTGGATGGCAAGGACTGAAGCAGGCATGAGGAGCCTTGGAGCCATTAACCCCACAGTGCCAACGACAGCAGAGAAGTTGAACACTAAATTGGTCAAAACACAGGATCCTCCACAGATGTGTCCCCCCCTTTGCACTCCAAGCCCCAGCCTCTGGGTCAAAACAAAGAGCTCTGCAAAGTCACTCTGTGATAAGGCCTTGGGCAAAAAACTCTTCTGTGGCTTTTAAGGACATTTGCTGTCAGTCCCCCGCCCCCCCATGTGTAATGCAAGTAAGGATGGGAAGGAGAGAATGGCTACTAGGCACAGGTCAGAGGAAATGCTAGCTCCAGCTCTGCCCCCCGCCCTCCTTTCCCCAGCAGCACTGGGGGAGAGAAAAGGTTTAACAGAACCACACAGAAGGAGACAGAAGCTAAATGCAGGATGGGCCCCTTCTCCATAAGAGGGCCCTGATCCTGGGGTCCCACATCTCAGTCCATCTGAGCAGGGCCCCTGCCAGGTACCTAACTAAAGCTTGAACTTATTTGATACCTACATGTGGATTTTATGGAAGAGTTTGGCAATGCCCTGGTGGGTCCAGTCTTTTCCCAGATGTGGCAAAATGTGACCCAAAGCATCAGACCTAGAAGGAAAAGAAGAAGAGGTTAAAAATATACCCTTAAAGTTGTGATTCCCAGCTGGTTTGACAGCAGACCTCCAAGCACTGGTAGGCTTATGATACCCTCTGGGACAGGCCCATGGTTACATAAGCAAGGCATTTAATGACACATGCTCTCCTTGCAGACAAACAGAGGAGGGCCCCTTACTTGGTGATGGTCCCATCGATATCAGAAATCACCACCTTGTCATCCCAGTTCCACAGATAGATGGTGGCCTCACAGCGACATGTGCCCTGGTATTGAGTGGTCACGCTGAACATCACCTCGTTGGGGCCATTCTGAAGATTCAGTTTCTTCTACAGCAAGAGGGGAGAAGATACATGGATATTTGTGCAGCGCCTCTCCCCACAGAGGACCCTATGCGATACTACTTGTGTGAACATGTATTCCACCCCAACACATTTCAGTTGGAGGAGACGTTCTGTGCGATTTTACATGGGTACACACCCACACACACACACACACACACACACACACACCCACCCACCCACACACCAAACTCCTCTGAAATGCAGCTGTTCCTGGGGCAGATTGTAGTAGCTGTTTAACAGCACACATTAAGCAGCGATATACACAGCAGTTTTTGCAGGAAGAGAACTGTATCCAGTTGAAGCCACAGGGGAATTTCAGGCATGAAGACTAACTACTAGGGTTGGATTTTGGTCAAGACACCCTTATGGGGGTCTTTCTACCCATCAGTGATCAGGACCGCTTTTTCACATCTCAGCCAAGAGATACTCCTGCAGCCCAGAACCCCCGACCAGTGCCGATCCAGAGGGAGAGGGCCCCACCAACTGATTCCACTTAGACCTTCAAGGAAAGGTGTCCCACCCAACTAGTGACCATACCTGATCCTGCTTAAGCTAGCAAGATCTAAGGTGATCTTAGGCCTGGAACAAGACCTTTAGGAGCATTAATATCTTGGCCCCACTGCAGATCATCCCTTTAGCGTGCTCCTAGGCAGTGGCAGCTCTATTTGAAGGGCCATCTCTTCAGTTTCAGAGAGAGAGAGGGATCTCCTCCTATTCAGCCTTGATAGCAGAGAACACACACACATACAATCTGATCTGAAGAGAGCCTCAAGGATTTCTTGTAGGTGGGAAGAAATTTCTGCACGGTGGCATCAGGTCTCGACACCGGGGATATGGATTCATCACTGGATGAAGGATCCATCTTCCTCCTACATGCACATGGAAGTGGAGAGAGAGAGAAAGAAATGAGGCTGTTTCACTGCAGCAGCAACAGAAGCCCTGACTCAAGCCACAACTACCAGCACAAAAAGCAGCCATGTACTGGAGAGAGTGAGACCAGCCTGCAGAGAAGTATGACCAGCCTTGCTCAGGTAGATGGGCCAGCATCATGAAGTGGGGGTGGGGGGGGCCTTGACTGAGATTGTCATAGAGACTGAAGTCTCCAGAGCTTCAGGAGCATGGGGTCAGGATATAATGAGGAGCTGAATGCCCCAACATTACCCACCCCTCTTCCCTCTCGAGGCTATGAAGGGCCCCCCCCCCACCACTCCCACATACAGGGGTAGCCATCGGGAAGAGCAATTCACTTAATAAAAAGGAAGGAAAATATCAGCCCTGTTGTCTCAGCCTACTAGGAAGCCAGCCCAGCCTCCACCACAGACTGATAACTAGCACAAGAAGGCTACTTACCTCTGTGGGGTAGAGCCCTGCTCCAAATCTCCTGCGCTGGGTTCATGCTGTGGACATAGGCATTTCTACCATTAGCACCTTTAGACAGATTCCCACTGGGAGCTCAGAGGCCAGGAGTAAAGGCTACCTGCTTGGCTGGCTGTCAGAGCGATACTGGATAGCTCTTCACCATGAGGGGAAAGAGGCTCACAACAAAACCCACCAGCACCTGGGGGTAAGGGGAAGAAGTCTTACCCAACCCCAGCTCTGGGAAACAAGATGTGGAGGGGAGAATGAAGATCTGGCCCCCATGGAAGCTACCTTTCCTACCCTAAGGAGCCAGTGCCTATCTTGATTTCAGTCCAATACCTTTTGGTCTTCACCTGCTATTGCAGACCCCCTCTTCTGCGCCCTCCCCCCATGCACATTTCTTTTTATAGTTTTGTTAACTGCAAATTCTTGGTGGGAGTAATTCCAGGCACGCCACCCAGCTCCAGGGCTCATGCTCTTACATGCGGAGCTCCAGCAGTTAGTGTGGCACAAACAGCTCAGGCACTAGAGCTGGGTCTACAGCACCACTTATTCAGCGTCACTTGTGTCTTTTAGGGGTGTGAATAAGCCACCCCTTTGAGCAACGTAAGCGACACCAACCTACGTGCCAGTGTGGACAGTGCTATGTCCACAGGAGAGCTTTTCCTGCCAACATAGCTACTGCCTCTCATGGAGGTGAATTTGTTAGGCAGACGGGAGAGATCTCTCCCCTCAGCCTAGAATATCTTCACCAGAGGCACTACAGCTACTAACTTCCGGCAGCATTGGGGTTCTGAGGATACCACACAGAGGCCAAGGACACATAACCCTTATTTTCAGACATTACTGCCTCCAGTCTCCACTTCAGCTCAGCTACAAGGCCCTGTTGTGGTTTGGCTTGGGCAGGAGAACGCAGAGGGAGGAAGAAGTTACTCAGTCTCTGCTCAGTCACAGCCACCACACACATACCTCCTCAGCAGTCAAGTCTCTCCTCCGCCAGGAAAACCACCACCTGCCACTCTTCTTGGGCATTTTCTCCTTCACCAGCCGGTCAATGGTGCTCTGTGAAGATGGGAGCGTTTAAGAGGGACAACTCTTGCTGCACCGCAAGTCCTGTCTGAGCCCAAGACTGGAGAACATTCACAAGGCATAGTCACCCACTTACCTCAGGATGGCAACAGCCAGGCCACTGCCCAAGCACTGAACATAGGCTGAGGGGAAAATTCACAGCATTTACCTTAGTTCAGCTTCCTCCCCAACCCATCCTCATCACCACAACCCATCTCTACGAGAAGCTGAGGCCAACTGAAAAAAGGCCAGAGCAGACCGAATTCTTTCAGAGATCAGGAGTGTCCAGCTCAGCCCTGTCCCCAGGCAGATGTCACCGAACTGGTCTTTTGTCGAGGGGGCAAGGGAAAGCTTCATTTCCCAACTGCCATGTTTGGGCACTCAGAGTGACATGTAGGTACAAACACTGGGCACTTGGACACCAAAGTGCAGTTCTGGGCTTTGCATGTTTGAGTGAGGGAGGGACGATTGATGCACTTTTGTGGTCAGGGAAGGAAGGGACTGGGAGTCAAGGTTCTTGGCTCCCACCCCTGTCTTTGCCCCACACTTATTTAGTCTCTCTGTACCTCAATCCCTCCCCAACCCTCATCTATATAGCATATGGGCATTTACAGCTACTCACTACACAGGACTGGCTCCAGCTTTTTTGCTGCCCCAAGCAGCGGTGAAGAAGAGAAAAAACACACACCACAACCCACACACACACCACCCTGATTGCACAGCCGATGAAGAGGAGGAGAGGGAGTGAAGGAGCTGCCACTGCAGATCCAGATGTGCCACCTCAATAACGGATGGAGTGCTGCCTCTTTCTATTGGCCGCCCCAGGCACCTGCTTCCTTCGCTGGTGCCTGGAGCCAGCCCTGTCACTACATGGTGAGGTTGTGAGGCTTGGCAGAGTGCCTGGGACCCTTGGGTGATAAAATACTATTAGCACAGGAATATAATTCCCTTAAGGGTAAGGGACTCCACAGGGTCAGAGGAATGCAGTGTTTCTGCCATTTACCTTGGGAACGTTCTTCTGGAATGCCTGCAAGGAGAGGATCATGGGAGCAGCCACTGCCCAGTTATAGTACCTGAAAGACACAAGAAGTAGAGGAAGGCAATTGCACACGAAGAGAAGTCTCAGGGAGGGTGGTGGCTAGGCATGGGGAGGCTGCCTGGAAAGGGAAAACACAGCAAGTATATATTTGGTGCAAGGGCAGCAAAGTGCCATTTTCAGATCATGCTGGCTGCAGAGGGTTTCCCCACCATTTTGAACCTCTCAATAGTTAGGTCATGGTTTTGTGTCTATGTCCCACAGAGCAGCCAGCAAGCACCATGTATCCCAGCCTAGACAATACTACAATACAAATAGCCATCAACATCAGTCGTGGATGCTTAGAGAGGTTTCTTTGGCACAAGGGGAATAATTATATATAAAGTAACCAGCTCTAGGAGAAGCCAAGCCAGAAGAGCAGACTACTCACTTCCTGTGGATCTGTATCACCAGGTTTGGGTCATCGAGGACTTCTGGGTTCTCAGCAAACTCCTGGTAAGAGATGATGTGCTCCATGAACTTCTCTAGCAGAAACGAGGGGGGTGGGGGGGGGGAGAAGGGGAAAAAAAGAGATGAAAAGCCAATACCTGAGCAGTCCCTAACTCGAACATTAAGCTTATGTGAACCAGAGAGGGGACATAAGCAGCTCTTTAATGGCTGTCAGGATAGGAGTCCTAGACCTCCTCATAGGAAGCTGTCAGACATCTGTGTTGCTGGACACCACCTCTCCTCATTCACTTGAATGGGTCCTGCAGACGCTTCCCCTCTTGCACGGCCCAGCAGCTGGTCTGCTCCCTATCTGTACTGTACCTCCTCTTAGACAGCTACACACTGTTCCTGCCAATGATGGGAGAATGGGAATAGGGGCGGGGTTGGTTGTAGCAGAGCCAGCTGCTGTCCCAGCACAATAAGCTCTGCCCGTGGAGAAGGATGACACCCCCAGTGGTGTGCTCTGAAAATTAAGAGCAGGTTCATCCCTTCTACTTGGACCTACTGTGCAAGATCTCTCTGCTGTCCCCGAGACCACCACATAGAGACAGCGCGATGGGGTGCGTCAGGTCATTAGTGGGGTCGGATAAGTTATCAGTCCCTCCATCGGCTGTAGGACCAGCCAGCAGCTGGGTATGGCTGAGGCTGCTGGGATCATTCGAGGACTTTGAACCCAGTTCCACATCACTGTCAACAACAGAAGAAACAGTGACAATGCTGCATGAGTCACCAAGTCAGATACACCCTGGCCACCAGATTGAGGGAGCTGAACTTCTCTCCTCCCCTCCAGAGGCACAGTTTTGGTGAGACCAGGTTTCAGTCATATGACTAGGCAACAGGAGTTCCTTCCAACTGCATCAGGCCATTGAACTTCACACAGAGGTGCAGAGCTGTTCTGCTGACTCCCTGGCAGTCAGGCCAGGGGACCAGGGGCTGGTCTCCACAGCTGAACACAAGTGAGCAGGATCTCCTGCTGGGAGAAGTCCCAAGCAGCCCTCTCAGGAAGAAACTTGGGCCTAAAGTATAAGTCTACAAGCACAAACCTGTCTTAAAATAAGAGATCCTTAAAAATTAAGGCAAACCCCAAGAAAAAAAAAAGGGTTGGGCTAGTGAATAGCACACACTGTATGCCCATTGTAGTACAAGTGCAGTTCTGGCATAAAGTAGAAGCTAGACTGCCCTGAGATTAGTTATACTTAGAAAGGCCATTAAACACTCTCCAGTCCCATCTATATTGCAGGATGGAACTGTGCTCAGTGTAGCTAGGACCGCAGTGACTTTATCTGGGTCAGTTACCTCCAACACGTTATTTCAGTGTTCACTCCCTCCATGTCAGCTAATAGAACCATCTTTTCTGGCTGCAAGGAATCAACATTCCTCTTGGGCCACGAAGGTGGCCAGACCCTGCTCTGAAACCAGCCTAACAAAGGCCATACCTTTTGGGGAAATAAAGGGCCACCTGTTCCTCGTCCAGACTGGTGAGGTCCTCCAAGTAAATGTTACTGGGACCCAGGTGAGGGCTTCTCTTTGTGAAACCTCAAACAGACAGACATATAGTGAGACCAGCATTTTCCCCCAATCCATCAGGCTCTTACAGAAGCGCAAAGACTGTTTCCCCACAGAGACTTTAAAATTCCCATGGAAATGGACTTCAGCTAGACCAACATGGTGTTGCTAAGACTGCAGGACACACATTAGAGCTAGTGCAGGAGAACCTAGAAGGGAAGCCAACTATAAAGCAAAAAGGGAAACTGATGCATCTATTTTCACCCTCCACGTTCAGTAGCAAGGAAAAAAGTCAAACAACTCTCCCCGGTTGTTAGGGTTACTCTGAGGTGTTTGCAATAAACCAAACTTCTGTACCTATGGCAACGTATTTGATTTTTTAAAATCATCTTTCTGCCTTGCTATGCTGGGGGAAAGCCAAGTAGCTCCATTAATCTCAGCTGATTTTCTGTAGGATGAATCCAGAGCAACAAGTAAGCTGTGGCTCAGTGTCACTTAAGTGCTAGAAACCCAATATCCTTGAATATGTCAAAGGATGGACAGCGAGGCACACAGCTGAGCAGGGATTCTGTATAGCTAGTGTCAGCCACAAAAGGGAAGAGAAGAAAACCTGCTGGACTTGCACAAAAGGAGGTGCGTAAGCCAGAATGACTTAGGCAATGGACATGGTATATTTGAGGGATAAGGGAGGCTTTGGGAAGCAAATAGGTAAGGGAGAGGACTGGTATTTGGGAATGCAGGAGGGGGGTTGCCAACTGAAAGAGGGAAGTTGGAGGTGCATGTTGCTCTGGGGCTTGCAAAGCAGGTGGAGAGGAGCTGGATTAGAGTGCTTGCCACTGGGGGAGCCAGAGAGCACACTCACTTTCCCAGGAGTGCCACAGGGAGCTTGGTGCACTATTGGGCAGGGGAGCTGCAGAATGAACACCCCACTCTCAAAACACAAGGGCCTTCTGCATCTGCATGCTCGGAAGAGACACTTGGGGCTGGCCCGGATGTAAGATGTGGATCACAGATGCACAACTGTAAGCCAGGCGGCCTAATCCTATAATCAGAGCTATAGCAGTCCCCATTCTACACCATCCAATCTGCTGCTCACCCTGCCTCCTTGGGCTTTCCGATTTGGTTTCTGGGCTATCACTGGGTTCCATGCTCTCTGAACCAGCCTGTCTTGGGGCTGGGGCTGCCAGTGCACAAGAGGGATCCAGCTCTAGGACTTGCTGATTCTTCACCACATTCTCTTCTCCTTCCACAACTTCTCCCGCTGACTGTTCCTGTGCTCCCTGCTCTCCTATTCGGGGCAGGGTGGTCTCAGGCACACTCCCCACCTTGGCTACAGACTCTGCCGAGGGCTGGTCTTTCAGCACAGGGGGGCCGTTCCCATTTTGGAAGATGGGCGTCGGCCTAATTACAGGTGTGGTGGAGGAACAGGATGTATCCCAGGAGTCTGCTGTTCTCAAGTCGCCTTCCAAACCTGCCGTAATGGCTTGGAAGTGGGTTGCCTGGCTCATTGGGACGGTCGCTGTTGTGCTGATGGCCACAGTGGACTTGACTGGTTCGGCTTGCTCCGATTTACTCACCTTAAGAGGGGGAAGGAAAGAGGGTTGGGTGTGGGAGGGGTAAAAACCGAAGGATCAGCCCTTCAAAAGGAAAGGCAGAAATTCTCCTCCAAATGGCATCCTCCTCTTTCTCCCATGTGTGTTCCAGCTGGGGCCTAGAATAATATGCGCATCAAGTGCATGAAGAAGAGAGGCAATAGCTAGCACAGGGGTTCTCTACCTCTCGCTTTGAGCTCCTTGCTCCCCATCCACCCAACATGCTATAAAAACCTCCACCGCCCACCTGTGCCACAATAACTGGTTTTCTGCATATAGAACTCAGGGCTGGCATTAGGGGAGTAGCAAGCAAGGCAATTGCCCAGGGCCCCATGCCAAAGGGCCCCCTCCCGTGAAGCTACATTGCTCAAGCTTTGGCTTCAGCCCTGGGTGGTGGGATCAGGGCCCATGCAGTGGGGCTTTGGCTTTCTGCCCTGGGTCCCAGTGAGGCTAATGCTGACCTTGCTTGGGGGACCCCTTGAAACCTGCTTCTGGCCTCCTAGGGGGTCCCGGATCTCTGGTTGAGAACCACTGAGCTAGCAGATGCTCTGTGGAACTTACACGAGTGATGGGAGCTCACCAAGTACCTTCTAACCCCAAAGCACCTGCTCCCCCTGGATTCTGGCACCATGGAAAGCAAAGGAAAGTTGCTGCATCACATTTACAGTAATAAGCTATACTAGTCCAAGCACCTTTATCCCTGTATAACTGCATCACCCAATGGGGCGGGCAGCGCTGCTTTAACCATATTAGTTTCAGACAGAGCTAGATAGAGCACAAGGAGTGTGTATAGACTAGCCCTTATACCACCACTCTGCAGAAGGCTTCATGTCACATATACAGATAATCAAAGAAGAAAGATCTCTGTTCCATTGGTTATCAAGAACAAGCCCATGTGCACATATTACACAGAAAATACACAAGAGAACATTCAAGGTTGCAAAGTTAAGCACTCAAAGATGCCGGAATTAAGGTTGCCTGTCACCATCCCTCCCTCCCCATGGGCTTGATGTGTGTATAAGCGAATGGCCCATCAAGCTGTTCTCTTCTGGCTAGTGAGGGGTCTAACAACAAAAACCTAACCAGTAGACGCAGCCATAGCAGGCAGCCAATAGAAGGAAGCACCAGACTAGTGCTATTCTGTAGGATCTGCTCTAGAGTTCAAGCTACAGGGACAATATTCTGCATAACATAGGCACTTACAAAGCCTCAGTTCTGACTCTCCGTCTATGCGTTACATTTTAATTTATATTAAAGCAGAGTTGGGACTAAGCATTAGACCAAGAGAGAGTCAGACATACTAGAGATAAAAAAATGTAAGAGGGCAAGGGGAAAAGAGAGGCATCTCACCCCACTCCCCGACCATTGCTCCAGAATAGCCCATGCAGAACACAGAGATGCCTTCAGACAATTGCAGCATAGATCCTATTTTGCAGAGTTGAAAGAATTAAGCTGCTACCTGAAACCTGGGACAGCCATGTTCTCTCGCTAGACCAAGTGTCAGCTGCCCACTGACACGTGGTCAGAAAGCCAATTTCCCCCCAACCAGTCTTTCCAAAAAACAAAATTTGTTTAGAGATTGTTTTCTCCATTCCCCCTCCTTTACCTACCTGAGGGAGCCTCCCCCAAGTCCACTGCATGCAGGGTTCAGCTCCAAGAGAGGGCTCAGAGGGTTTGATTTCCAGTTCAGAGTCACTTTTGGGGGAAGACAGACGGCTTGGAGTAAGGCTACAGAGAAGAACCAGGAAGTCAAGCAGAACCCTTTCCACCTCCACAGCACCCATCCACATTAATTCCAGTTGCACCAGGGGCTTCAAATGGGATCAGGGCCACACTGTGCCCGGTGCTGTACAAAGACAGAGCTGATCTCTGCCCTAGAGAGCTTACATTCCAATTAGCCAAGACTGACAAGGGAGGGGAGAGGACAGAGAGGCAAAGCCATCGGAAGCGATTTGCCAGAAGTCACACAGCAGGTCAGTAGCAGAGCTGGGAATAGAACCCAGGTCTCAAGTCCCAGTCCAGTGCCCGAGCCATTGGTCCAGACGTGGGCTTGTCAACACGGTGCATTAGTCCACCCCAGAGAGGTGTAAATTCTAGTTCGCACCAGTATGTCATGCACCAAATAGTCTGCATGGACTCTGCCAGCACACACTAAAACTTACCAAGGGTGCACTGATGTAAACATCACCACATCAATGCACACTTATGCACTAGTGTGTGTCCCACACTAAAATTTCACACTAGAATTTACATACTCCTGGTTGACTGTGTGGACAAGCCCAGAGACTCCTTCAGGCCTCAGTTTCCACCATCACCATCCACGTAGATGTTCTTGCCGCTTCTCAGCTCTGCCCATAGGATCTGGGCCTGTGCAAGGCTTCTCGCCCTTCTACATTCCACTCACGCCTTATTGGGCCAGGAAAGCTTATTGTTCCAAGTTCCGCTCCCTTGCTCCACACAGCTTTCTAGTCACCCCATCCTCAAATATACCCCACGGTCTCATGGAGCCTTAAAATGACTTACCTCTGTGGCGGAGCCAGCTCCCCATCAGAATAATGGTGGATCTCTTTGGATTGCACAGTCCCAGATTCCTCGCTTGGGAGGTCAGTGAAGGAGAAATAAACTGAATCGCTGTGAAAAGAGAAATAAAGTAGAGTAGAAGAAGGAAATACCAGCATTGGGACCTATTGCAAGGGACCCACTATGCAGAGAAAGGAACTAGCCAGAACGTTAAGTTAAGTATCCAGAAGCAAAAGGAATACTGATTTAGCATTTACACAGGCTTCACTTCCCCAAGGTGTTGCAGTAACATTAGCTACTAACGAACCACACCCCACTGCTGGGAGGCAGGTAGTGGAATCACCGCCATTTTACATAGAGAAACAGTCATTAGGCAAGCAACTTGCTCAGTGCCACCCAGGAGTCAGTGACAGACTCTGGTGTTCTCTCCTCAGTCCACCAGACCACCTACCCCCAAGGAGACCCACCCAGCCTCCTGGCAGGGCTCACCAGGCAGTCAGCAGCTTGCGCTTTTCCTCGAGAGTCTTTTCACTGTCAGTCCCTTCCTGCTCTTCTGAAGTAGAGTCTGCTGCCTCCTTTGGCTTCAGCTTCTTCCTGCGCCGCCTTTTCTTACGAAGGGACATCATGTCAGAGCCTGATGCTTGCTCTCCAAGCAGGCTAAGCTGAGACACAGTGGATACCTGGGATGGTTTAGCCACAAGATCTGGGCTCTCTTCCAGAGGGATAGGGGAAGTGCACAGAGAGGAGGGGAGCATCTCCTGGAACACAAGTGGGAAGAGGCACAATTGTTAACCTTTGACCGCAGCTCTGTGGGGACAATCTACACAATAAGTGTCATCACAAAATTGTCATGTCTTTGAATGAAGATCCCTTCAGGGCTGGTATGTGTGGAATAGACACCAGGACACCTTTATTAGCCTCAGCCCACAGAGGCTGACTTTGAAAGGAACTTTCCAACAGCTTGGCTGAATGCAATTAGAAGGTGAGATCAAGACTCAAAGAAGATAATGGTGCAGAGGGGACTGGTAACTGGATACGCAGCCTTTTCACCTCTAGGTCAGTTGGTCTCATCTAGCAGCAGCCAAAAGTCATCATGAGGGGGTTGTCGAAGCAGGACAGACATCGCCTCACAAGACCCTAAGCACTGTCAGGCACAGCAGAGGCACCAAGGTCTAAGACCACCTCTTTTTGAGGCTTTATCAATGGTCAGAGCAAAGGGGGCTGGCTAATCACTGTGCTGTTTATTAGGGTCTTGGAGATGCAATGTAGATGAGGTCAGGACTGGAGCATCATAAGCTCCTTGACACTGGGACCATTCCATGTGTTATATCTGGAGGGAGGGAAGGAGAGGGAAAGCACCATACACACCCCAACAGCCAGCAAGGGCTAAGGGCACAACTCCAATGGAGAACATCAATCTGAGCCTACTTGTCCTTTCCTTTTCCACTCCCCATCCCTCTTGCAGTAGGCATGAAGTCAGGAAAAATACAGAAAAAAAAAATGAGCCAGCCGACAAGAGGTACAGGAGCCATTTCAGGGGCACTCAGTGGGTACATTCAGCTCTTTCCTGCTCTAGAAGATGGCTTACCTCATTCTCCTCTGACTCCTGGACGAAGAAGGCCTCTCCATTGTCTCCCAGCTTCATGTGCAGGTCCACTGGCTCCCCGTTGATTTCTATATCAACCTGACAAGGGAAAGGGGGAGGACAGGGCTTAGAATCCATAGGAATCCACTCACCCAGCAGTTCCCTGGCAATCAAGTCACATACAAGACAAGCGGGGAGATCCATCCAAACCACATCTTCGCCAGGAACCTCCTTCCATGCCACCACAGGGATCTCCCAAACCCTCTGAAAACTAGGAGGGCTGCAGACACCAGTTTTGTTTGAGAGGATGGAATTTTGCTTGGCAAAGGAGTCCCCGGTAAGGCACCTCAACAACTGGGGAGAGAGTGTCCCAGATCTTGGGGACACCTGTCCCCACCAAGGCTCCTCCCTGACTGAAGACCTGTTTCACTTCCACCTGCCACTTGGTAAATGAGGGACAGAGGTCCTCTCACATGTAAGTGAGGGACACAGACTCTCCCAGGCAACCTGCTGAGGACAGTCTAGCTTCAGAGAGGGGGGAAAGCGAACCATTCCACAATGCACCAGGGCTGTGTGACAACTCAGGCAAATGGCGGGGCTCTCTGCCCCCACCTTCAAGCCAGCTTGTGTGAATCTAGATTCACAAAGAACTAGAATGGAGGAGAAAGGAGGGCACCTAAGCAAGTAGACACCAGTGCTCCCTAGCACAAGCAGCATATACCCCCCATCTGGAGGGCATCACTTACCACTTTCTCCCTGGAGCGCAGGACTCCCAGCTTCCCAAAGCGGACGTGGAAAGGCGAGCACTGGAAAGAGCCATCCGGCTGCCTCACCACAATGATGTCGATGCATCCTGTCAGGGTGGCTGGGTTCAGGCCCTTGTACAGCTCCTTCACAGTGATCAGCACAGTCTCAGCCAGCTGCCCCACGTAGTTCATGGTCTGAGACTGCAACCAAGGGAAGCAGGGAGACTCAGGGGGCTGTGAGGGACCTGTACACCAAGCTGTCCAAGGTAGAAGAATCAACAAAAGCCCATTTTCTATACAAGTCAGCAAGCATTAAAGCCACAAGGCTGGATTAGTCTGAACAAGGGAGGTCTATTGAGGGGGTTAAAATTACAACTGGTAAACAAAAGGAAAATGGAAACAAACCAGTGACCCAGAATTGCTGTTTTGGAAATTAGGTCCAATTGGTAGACAAAAAACAAAACCAAACAGTGGAAGGGGTGGGCTATTCTGCCCAACACCCACTTTTTAGGGTTCTAGAGAGAGTTGGTGGAGGAGGAGATCATAACACAGAGGTGGGAGAAAGGGGTGAGATTCAACATGGCTGCTGCTTTCTGGAAGCTGGAAACCCTCAGAACACTGTCCTGGGCATCCTGACCAGACCATGCCACAAAGAGGGAATTAGTGACACCAGCTTTGGCTAAATCCTTAACACCTGGAATGTGAGTCTTAGGTCCCTGCTCCCTCCCCATGTGTCATTTCTCTTCCTCACCTTTTTTCTTCCCTTTCCTCTCTCTTTTTGCCTTACATTAAGGAGTCTGACTTAACTGGCCAAAACTGCCCTTTTTGCAACATTGCTGTAAGCACATGACCAGAGGCAGCTAAAAGCTCTGCTCTAAACCAGCAGCTTTCAACCTTTTCTCATTTGTGGACCCCTAAAAATATTTAGAGTGGAAATCTTAAGCATAGTCTGTAGATCCCCAAGGGTCCACGGATCACAGGTTGAAAACCACTGCTCTGAACAGCCCCAAGCTGGGGTACAAGTTTGTCAGCTCTTGGAGAGGCTAATTGGACCATGTGCCATGCCCGCATTTCTTCAGCAGCAAGTTGCAAGTGAGAGTCAGCATTAGAGGGAGAAGCTGTATTTCCTATCTCTGTTGTTCTCTCTTTCATGTATGTGTGTCTTCTTTTGTTTTCAAGGAAACAGGATCAGACTAACAAACAACAGCAGCTGCTGTTTCTCCCTCACCCCAGGATAGTTACCATCTTTGAAAGACCAGCAAACAAGGGGTTTTTCCCTACAAGACCCTACAGCTAGAGGGAAAGGCTATGAGTAAGGCTGCAAGTCTGTCACGGATTCCATGACTTTCTGGGACCTTCATGACTTCTGCAGCAGCTGCCTAAGATGCTCGGGCAGCCCCCGGACCAGCCACACCGACTGCTGCTGGGGAAGTCTAGGGCCACTGTTCCCCTCCCCCACAGCAGCAGCAGGAGTTTGGGTGTGGGAGAGGGCTCAAGGCTGAGGCAGGGGGTTGGAGTGTGGGAGGGGTGAGGGCTCCAGGTGGTGCTTACCTTGGGGGTGGGGGGAGGATGTCCCCCGGAAGTGGCAACATGTTCCAAGGCAGAGGCACAGCCAGGGAGCTCTGTGCGCTGCCTCTGCCAGTGGGCACTGTGCCCACAGTTCCCATTGGCCATAGTTCCCAGCCAATGGGAGCTGCTGAGTGGGCGCTCGGGGGGGGGGAACAGTGCATGGAGCCCCCCTGGCCGTGCCTTCATCCAGGGGCTGCAGGGACATGTGGGCTTCCCCCTGCCCCAGAGCACCTGTGGCGCCTCCAGGCCACCCCCTGCCCAAGCGCACCCAAGATTTAGTCAGGGGTATATAGCACAAGTCACTGACAGGTCAGGGGCCGTGAATTTGTGTTTAAGAACAGCCATACTTGGGCTAGATGGACCTTTGGTCTGACCAGTAGCCGGTCTTCCGACAGTGGCCAATGCCAGGTGCCCCAGAGGAAATGAACAGAACAGGTAATCAAATGATTCATCCCGTTGCCCATTCCCAGCTTCTGGCAAACAGAGGTTAGGGACACCATCCCTACCCATTGTGGCTAATAGCCATTGATGGACCTATCCTCCATGAATTTATCTAGTTCTTTTTGAACCCTTTTATAGTCACTCACCCTGCTGCTGCCCCCCTCCCCCACCCCGACACTCTCTCCCCTTTTCACCTAAAAGTACTAACAACATTCCCCAAGGGAATGGAACAGGCAACAAGTATAGCTCAGTTGCCAGATAGATTCTCCTGTGTGTGGCAGGAAGTTCAGTGTATGCTGTAGAGAGAGAAAGAGAAAGCCAGGCTACTTGTGCCAACCTGAAGCCTAATCTCTTTTTTCGCAAAAGTGCTTGTCACTGACAGCCTGCATTAAGGCAGTAGTTTAAACATCTTTCTTACACAGAATTCCCTGCCAGACTCGTTTACTTAAACTGGGTTTGAATAAAGTGACTAGATTAAGAAATAAACTCAGTGGCTATATCAGGGCCTCCTTAGCCAGGTTAGCAGTTACTGCTGGGTACACAGAATAACTGAACGGTGGGCATTTGAAAACTGTTTTTAACCCCAATAACATATTTTCCTACAATATAAAAAGACAGCTGAGTGTAGCTGTGTCGACACAGCCTTATCACTAAAAGTCAGCGTGTGTAAATGCTCTTTGTTGGCACTTCTGCTGATAAAATACTTCCAGCCCAAAGAGCAGCGTTAGCTCTGTCGGCAGGAGAGCTCTCCTGCTGACAAAGCCACGTTCACATTTGTGTCAGCAAAACTTTTGTCTTGGGGGGGGGGCTTTTTAAAGTACCTGAGAAAGACAAAAAGTTAACAACTTCGCAGTGTAGACATACCCCCAGGAGAAAGTTGTTGCCTCCTCTCTCCCCCACTCCCCTGCTGTGACCTGTCCATGACTTTTACTAAAAGTATCTGACTAGAACGTAGCCTTAGGCCTTTATTTGAACCATATCCCTCATTGCTATCTATTAGATCACAAATGCTTTAACTGTTTTTCCTTCTTTTCCTGTATCTTTAAGAAAAAGGTTAACAATATTTTCTGATGATGCATTTGCCATGGACCCGAGCAGGCAGTTTGTCCCTCAAACCATGTTTAGTGCTGTGCAGTGACAGATGACCCCTTGGACTCTCTGGACCCATGGATTCCATCAAAATGAACCAGCCATTCATACACCCAGGGTATATACAAGTGCCTTCCATAGGGAAATCTTTCACTTTACAACCATTTGTGCAGCTTCCCCTCCCCTCCTGGGGTAAGTAAATATTATTCCCATTGTATTAATAGGAAAGTGGCGGCACAGAGGTTAAAGGGGCTTGGTCAAGGCCACACAGCGAGTCCATGACAAAGCCAGAATCAGAGTCCAGACCTCTGGTTTCCCAGTCCTGTGTTCCAACATGCTTCTGTACTGACCATACTGCTTAAAGACCAGAGAGGTGTTTCCAAAGGAGAAAAAAGTGCCTTCTACTTTGTGATCAGTCAAAAAGAAGCCCCTGTCTACATACTTTAATATCAGAGAATAAGCTAGTCTCCTCCCTGCCACCTAGGTCTTCAGATCATTCCCTGCTGCAGGGGCTCTCCTTGTAGGCCAGAGTCCTTTCCAGTAGCATGCGCACACCCTGTGGAGGGGAACAGGATATACAGATGAACGCCCAGGCGAAGGAAGTGCTCCCCTGTGATAAAACACAGAGATACGATCTAGCAGAAACCAAGCCATGACTCCTTGACACTAATGTGATCAGCACAAAAGAACTAAGCCAACTAGAGTTAAAACTTCTCATGAGACATCCTAATAATTCAAGGAACTGCCACTCAGCATTGACAGTTTGCTGCCACTGCTTAACTTACAGGTCAGATATTCTGCAAGAATTCTTTACTTAGGTCAGAATTCTCCTCTTACTTCTGCATGGCAGATCTCAGCTCTGATCCTATGCTTTTCTTTTGGGAGACCCCGGCCTATAATGAGAGCAGAAGAGAGAACCACAGTGCAGATCCGAGGAGAGATTTTTGACCTCTCTTTTTAGCTATGTAATATCGTCTGGGTGGATAGACAGCACACTGCATGGGTGTGGCCTTTATCTTGTTGGGAAGTGACATTCCTGCATTGACTGATATGGCTGTTTTGTAACCTGACTTCCCACTCCTATCTGCACGATGCATTTAAGCTTCATTGGATTGCCTTTATAGTCAATGGAAAGACTCCAGTTAACTTCAGTGGAAGGTGAACCATACCCCTTATGAACACAGTATGTGAGGTATGTCTCTTTGGGAAGACGGAGGAACTTCGGCATGGGAAAAGCAACATACTGCCAATCACAAAACATTCAAAACTCATGAGCCACACCCCAAGATCATGAATTAAAAGGGGTTCTTGTTTACCTTCTGGTCTGATCCTTTAAATGGTTACATTTTCAAGCTTTCCCTGCAACTGTGAGGGCTGAACACTTGATTAAAAATAAATAAAAAATTTGAGATTCTCGCACATCTCCAGGAACCAGGGCTTTAAAGAAGGCAACAGATATCACAAGAGTAAGAATAAAATAGTGAGAATGGTCAATTCTGAGCTCCCACGCATTCTCTCTACTCCTGGACGGTGTGTCACCACATTTCCCTGCAGAATTCTTGGTCATTCTCATTAACGGGTTACAGTTATCACCCTACCGCTGCACTCTTGTTTCAAAAGCAGATGTCAGGTGTTATTTTACAATTGAATGTTAATCGGTATGAGCCATTTCACTTTTACATGGTGTCATAAACAGATAGCTAAGGGTTAATGTCTCTTTCACCTGGAAAGGAGTAACCTGAAACACCTGACCAGAGGACCAATCAGGAAACAAGACTTTTTCAAATCTGAGTGGAGGGAAGTTTTGGGGTGTGAGTTCTTTGTCTTGTGTCTGTGCCCTCTCGGCTCTGAGAGTGATCTGTCTGTCTCCTGCCTTTCTAATCTTCTGTTTTCAAGTTGTAAGTACAAAAATAGTAAGACAATATGTTTACATTGTTTTTTTTTGTATTTACATGTGTGTAGTTGCTGGAATGTGTTAAATTGTATTCTTTTGGATAAGGCTGTTTATTCATTTTTTTCTTTTAAGCAAATGACCCTGTATTTGTCACCTTAATACAGAGAGACCATTTTTATGTCCTTTTCTTTCTTTTTATATAAAGCTTTCTTTTTAAGACCTGTTGGAGTTTTCTTTAGTGGGGACTCCAGGGAATTGAGTCTGCAGCTCACCAGGGTATTGGTGGGAGGAAGAAGTCAGGGGAAAAACCTCTTTGTGTTAGATTTATTAGCCTGACTTTGCATACCCTCTGGGTGAAGGGGGGCGGGGGGGAGAGATTAGATCTCTCGGTACTTGTGTTTTCCAGGACTGGAAACAGGGAGGGTGGAGTCCCTCTGTTTAGATTCACGGAGCTTGCTTCTGTATCTCTCTCCAGGAACCCAGGGAGGGAACACCTGGAGGGGAGGAGGGGGAAGGGAAATGGTTTATTCCCCTTTGTTGTGAGACTCAAGGAATCTGAGTCTTGGGGTCCCCCAGGGAAGGTTTTGGGGAGACCACAGTGATCTAGGCACTGTATAAATCCCTGGCTGGTGGCAGCGTTATCAGGTCCAAGCTGGTAACTAAGCTTGGAGGTTTTCATGCTAACACCCATATTTTGGACGCTAAGGTCCAGATCTGGGAAAAAATGTTATGACATGGTGGCAGTGGTGGGATAGATAGAATCCAGAAGCCAGTAGGAATATTATATTTTCCTTTTTTCTGCTACGGGCTTTTAAGCAGAGAGGGTTTGGTTTTAAAAGGAACCAGAGAGAAATTTTTTTTTCTGTTTTCTCCTGGCAGTAGCTTGCATATTAAGCAAGGAACCATTAAGCTGTGACAAAAGGGTCTTTTGTCAGACAATAGCACTCCGATTGTGAGTCAAGTACCAGCACAATACACATGCAAATAAAGTGGTTTTTCTGGTTTACTTTATATGTAAAAGATTAGCTAGAGGAAGAAAGGGAAAAAGGCACTTTTGCTAGGCAGACCCCAGGAGGCAACAGAGAACCTGCAGTTCAGACAATAAACACTGGAGGGCACCCCAACACAAGAAAACAGGAACCAGAATGTCACGAAAACCAGAAGCTGTACAGCTGGAAGCAATGGAAAAACAGATAGAACTGCTCAGAACACAAATGGCCAGAGATGAGGCAACTCACAAACAAGAGATGGAAAGGCTACAAAAACAAGAAGCCAACAATGCAGCCCACCAACGAGAGTTGGAAAAACAGAGGGAGGCCCACCGACAGGCCATGGAATTAGAAAAGGCTAAGCAACATGCTCCAGCCAATCCTAACAACCCTTCACCAATTATGGTTCCACATCCCAAGAAATTTCCCACCTACAAGGCAGGTGATGACACTGAGGCCTTCTTGGAAAATTTTGAAAGAGCCTGTCTTGGGTACAGCATCTCTAAAGACCAGTACATGGTAGAATTGAGGCCACAGCTCAGTGGACCTTTAGCAGAGGTGGCAGCTGAAATGCCAAAGGACCGAATGAACGATTATAAACTGTTTCAAAACAAGGCCAGATTAAGAATGGGTATAACCCCGGATCATGCCCGTCGGCGTTTCAGAAACCAAAAGTGGAAACCATATGTGTCATTTCCCAAACAAGCGTACAAAAATAGTAAGACAATATGTTTATATTGGTTTTTTTTTTTTGTATTTACATGTGTGTAGTTGCTGGAATGTGTTAAATTGTATTCTTTTTGGATAAGGCTGTTTGTTTATTTTTTTCTTTTAAGCAAATGACCCTGTATTTGTCACCTTAATACAGAGAGACCATTTTTATGTCCTTTTCTTTCTTTTTATATAAAGCTCTCTTTTTAAGACCTGTTGGAGTTTTCTTTAGTGGGGACTCCAGGGAATTGAGTCTGCAGCTCACCAGAGAATTGGTGGGAGGAAGAAGTCAGGGGAAAAATCTCTGTGTGTTAGATTTACTAGCCTGACTTTGCATACTCTCTGGGTGAAGTGGCGGGGGGGGAGAAGAGATTAGATCTCTCGATACTTGTGTTTTCCAGGACTGGAAACAGGGAGGGTGGAGTCCCTCTGTTTAGATTCATGGAGCTTGCTTCTGTATCTCTCTCCAGGAACCCAGGGAGGGAACACCTGGAGGGGAGGAGGGGGAAGGGAAATGGTTTATTCCCCTTTGTTGTGAGACTCAAGGAATCTGAGTCTGGGGGTCCCCCAGGGAAGGTTTTGGGAAAACCATAGTGAGCTAGGCACTGTATAAATCCCTGGCTGGTGGCAGTGTTATCAGGTCCAAGCTGGTAACTAAGCTTAGAGGTTTTCATGCTAACACCCATATTTTGGACGCTATGGTCCAGATCTGGGAAAAAATGTTATGACACATGGATTGGCATTTGCCATCCCAGAGGACTTTAATCCCATAATGAAGTCATCAGCAGTCACTTTGTACCGTCTGATCTTCTTATTGGGACACCCTGGCAGATAGCCTTCTGCAACATGTATATAGCTGTCCAAATTGGAAGAAGAGGCCATGGAAGAGAGGCAGAAGACATCAAGAGTAACACTATAATGAACAACAGAAGTATTTGCACTTTACACTCATTAATGACCAAATCCCAACCACTCTTATTTGGAACC
Source organism: Gopherus flavomarginatus (assembly GCF_025201925.1). Classification (NCBI taxonomy): domain Eukaryota; kingdom Metazoa; phylum Chordata; order Testudines; family Testudinidae; genus Gopherus; species Gopherus flavomarginatus. The sequence goes on along the minus strand of NC_066627.1, from coordinate 31,955,548 downwards.
ATTTCACAGCCACTATGTACAGGTGTGGAGATTAATCTCCAGTAGAGCAGAAATTGTTAATACTTTCCCAATTAAGCAAAAGCCATTGCCATTCACCATCATGTGGCTCCCAGGGGTATATCCCAGGGAAGCAGTCATTCTGATTAAGTGGAATAGACTGTGCTGTAAGTAATGAGCAGTTAAGGACTATTTAGTTGCAGGTTGGCAGAGGACTCAGACAGCTTTGGAAGGCCACTTTCATTAGGCATTAATGCACCCCAATCACGCAGCTTTGGGTTTTCATTAGCATGGACATTTGGAAGGAAACCCTGCATGGCCCATAATCTGTGTGTGTCTAGTTCACATACTCCAGCTGATCATTCCCAAAAGGAGGTTAATCCTCTCTTTGCCACACACAGCAGGATGCCAAGATGCTGAGGATGTCACAGAGCCTTGCAATTTGCACGGTACGCACTGTGGTTTTGTATCAAGCGCTGGGACTTTGCGATGATACAAGTGTGAAGTGCTGGCATGCTGAGATTCCATGGCATACCATACGCAGCCCCCACAGAGCAGTTCACAGGAAGTAGTAACATCATCTTCTCCTGGCTAGCACATGGAATCCCAACAGAAACCTCTTGCTGAGCAAGGCATGAGAGCTGGCCGTTCAGCCTGGCCTCCATTTTGAGTAGTAGTAGTAGAGGACACCCAGTACCCAGGGAGTTACAGGAGTCTGATTTCTTCCAGAACTTCCCTGGGTTCCCAGAAGGCCTTACAAAGTCTCCCAGGAGCCACCACTTCAGGAAGCTGTGCCAGGGCCTATGGGATAGGTACCCTGGGGCAATGAGACTGAATAGGCATAAGACAGCCTCCAAGTAGAGATAGTGCAAGCAAAGTTGCCTTTTACCCTGACTAGTGGGAACACACTGCAGGGCTGATGCTAGTACCCGTGTTGTCTCACCAGCTCAGTTCTCTGTGTAGATGTAGCCATGGACCAGAGACCAAGGCTATGGCCACTGTTCATGGACTGTGTTAAGAGGGCTAGCAGTGGAGGCCACAACATCTCTGTTAACCTCTTCTGGTAACAATAAGATGGGGACAGGAATCTCTCCTGATAGATACAGTTTCTGGAACTAAGACCTTGTAGTGTGTCTCCCCTGTCCCGTCAGTGTTCACAGCCCTTCCCTCCCCTGCAGTCCTCAGCTGTTGGGAAACTAACAGGTTGAGACTGAGGTGGGTGGGAGACTGTTTCCAGGATTACTCACCAAGCCCCTGTAATAGTTAGAGGAAAGCAGTTGGTATAAGATGGCAGAGCCCAGCTGGCAATGCTGGGTGAAAACAAGCATTGAGGCAGGGAGAGATTAAGCATTGTCTTTGTTAAGCTGAGCGAGTGGCAGACCCCAGAATGGAACCCAGGAGCCCTGGCTGCTAGCCCTCTGCTCTAGCTACTAGGCCACTCTACCTCTTGAAAACACAGGCATATAATCTTAGGTCTGCTGGCCCAGGCAGGATGGTCAAACAGTTCCGGTCTTGAGCCTGAAAGCCAACATGGTAGCTTAGCGGCAAGTGCTCCTGCGCTACACAAGCCCCCCCACGTTCAAATCCCACTTACCCTCCTAGCGAGGAAGGAGGGCCAGTGTGCCAAGGCCACAGTACTCACAGCCTGATTAGCTCCAAGCGAGAATAGACTTTGGGTTACTCTGTATCAGCCCGAAGCAGCCTGAACCCAGACTCTAGAGGAGAGGTCAAGATTTCAGCTGGTTTCTTCCTGCTGCCATACAGGCCCTGCATCCCATCTCTGCATGCCACCCTCATCCCAGGGCCCCCCCTTCCCCAACTTTGGGCATTTGCATGACAGGAGGCAGAGCCAGGAGATAGCTCACAAATCCTGCAGATGAGGGATTTAAAGCCACCTCCCATTTGCCCAGCAAGCCAGCCAATGCAACACAGCCTCAGTGGATGGTGGGACTTCCAGCAGAGACCTTGAGAGCAGATGCTGTGGGGAAAGAGGATTCCTTACCTAGATGGAAGGGGACAGCTGAACACCATCAGATGCTGCCTCTTCCCCAAAACAGGCACGACCTTCCTGGTATGCTTCACACAGAGTCATATAGCTCTGGCTGCCAGACATCACTCAAATTGGTCTGGCAGGGACATCCACATCAAACCCCACAATCCCAGCCCCATGTCCCCCTGCACTCCCCACCCCAAAACGGTAACAAAATCCTAAGGGTTTGTTTTGCTGCTGTGCAACCCAGAGCAAATGTCCTGGCTGTGTCCAGAAGCTTCAGTGCCTGTCTGCTCTGTGCTGTGCTCGGAAGAGGGTCATGGGCCATCCCCTCGCTGCACCAGCCTGCTGAGCCCAGTTTTCTCCAGTGCTGTTTAATTGGCAGCAGTGCCACCAATCCCCCAGCCACTGGGCAGGAGACACCCGAACTTCCCTCTGTGTCCTCTGCTTCACACCCAGCCAGCCTCCTTGGCTCCCAGGACAGCTCATACAAGGGGCACAGAGCTGGATTTTCCCTGGGTGAGTACAGTACAGCACAGCACACTATACAGGAGTGCACTGGGCCTGAGCACACCCCGGACTCAGACTGCGAGACACTAATAGGGTTTTATGTTTACTTGGTCATGGGAAGGAGGTAGCAGAGGAAGGAGGCAGCCAAGGAAGAAATGTGACCACTTCAGTTTAACCCACTTTCCACTCATGGAGTACCTGGCAGGCCCAGGGTGGTACAGTGGTGAGGCAACTTAATCAGAGCTCCAGAGGACACATGTTTAAGGGCACTGCTGAGCAGAAACTCATCCAAGCAGGCTCCAGCCTAGGATTAACAAGGCACTATGGCAAGGATGCTTACAGGGCCTTTCAACGCCTTGAGTCTAGAAATCTTGTACTGTGCCCCCTTGGCTACTGCTCCACATCTCTGCCATATCCTAGAGGGCCAGATGCCAGCTCACTGCAGCTCCTCAATCACTGGCTCAGTCTCATCACACAGCCCTGGAGAGACAGGACGAGCCCCAACTCCCCCTTCTTGGTCAACTAAACTAATCCCTAGTCCAGTGGTTCTCAAACTTTTGTACTGGTGACCTTTCACATAGCAAGCCTCTGAGTGCGACCCCCGCCCCCCATAAATATATTTAAAAAGTGTTTTTAATTTAACATTATAAATGCTGTCTGCAAAGCTGGGTTTGGGGTGGAGGCTGACAGCTCCCAACCCCCATGTAATAACCACATGACCTCCTGAGGGGTCCCAATCCCCAGTTTGAGAACCCCTGCCTTAATCCTTAGCCAGCAGCGATCTGGTCATCTGTGCTCCACCACTAGGGGGCAACATCACACAGTCCACCCACCATATTCATGTTCCTCCAAAACCAGTCACAGGCTTCCAGGGCATTTGCTATGGGGCTGAGGGCAGGGGGAGCTTCACTCTGGAGGGTGATCGTGTCACTCCTTCCTTTCCAAAGGAAGCGCAACTAGCGCTCAAGAGCAGGCCAGGGGCTGGGCAGGAGATCTCTGCCAGAACCCCACAGCGCACTACCACAGCCCCACAGCACGCATAGCTCATTTATAACAAGACAGTGTACTTCAGCCTTTGGGACCCAGCAAGCCTTGGTAATGGGGGGTGGGGATGAGGGGACGCTTTGTCAATCCCAGGACCCAATTCCTACCTGATCTGTCCCCCCCAGGCTGACCAGAGAGCCAGGGGAAGATACAAAGGGAGCATCCCACAGAGCCTGGGTCGCTCAGATAGCTCAGTCTTTTCTGTGACAAGGAAGGCAGCCAGTCACCCGCCCTTACTCCCCAGCTTGTGCTCTAAGGGCTCATCCTGCTCCCCCAAGCTGTAGACAGAAGCAATATGAACCTCTGCCCCCTCCAGAGGGACCACCATGAACTACCCCCACTACTTCCTTAGTGCTCCTGCAGGAGGCAGGAAGTGCCTGCAAGCAGTCACTGGGCCCAGCACCAGCACATAACATCGGTGCCCTAGTCCATCTATATGCAGTATCCAGCCCAAGCAGCAGCTTGGGGCAGAGTGCTGGGAAGCCAAGGGGAGAATTTCCCTCCCCACCCCACTTTGTGAAATTACAAAAGGCACAGAGAGGGGGGAGCGCCACCTTCCACTGTTGGCTTTTGAGGGGAGCTGCATTTTGATATTTATTGTTGTGTGAGGATCCAGATTGTGATTTTTCAGCTCCTGGGGAAGTTCCTGGGCTAGACACAAAGGGTAAGGCTACCTAGTAATCAGGAGGTGCAACTGCAGCACCCGCAGCATAGCCTTGGCGGCAGGAGGAGCTGCAGGAGTACACTGTACAATCCCACCAGGGCCCTAGGTACAGACTCAGATGGGTGTTTCTGTCTCCTGCACCCACACTTAACACAGCACCACCTGTCTCTCACACACCCATACACCTGCAACAGCCTCACAATTTCTTGTCACCATGTGGTTGCCCATTTACCGTGGGGCATTGCCAGAACAGACACATTAAAGACTGCAAGGCACTCTGATAGTATACAAGTACTAAGAGAGCCAGGATTTTCCAAAGCATCTATTGATTTGGCTGCCCAGCTTGAAATGGCTTTGAAGACCCAGTGTTCAGAAAGAACACCTACCCTCTGGAAATCAGGTTCCATTAAGGGGTCTCAGGTTGGGCTCCCAACAAGTCTTGTCCAGTGTCCATGCTCTAGATGGCTGTCAGCCCAAGGGCATAAACTGGACACAGTCTAGTTCAATACAATCAGAGTGGCATGAGTTCTTCATTAGGAAGGCTGAAAGCTTTTCATCAACAGGGTTTTCAACTAACCTGAGTTTGTCCACAAGTGTCTGCTTTCCACAGAAAACTTGCAGCCAAGGTGCCTCAGAGCAGCTGTAGTTTTGTAGCCTCACATCCTATTCCCCTCCATGGGCTGGGATTCCCAGCTAGACTACATCTCCCAAGAGGGTTGACCACGTTGCATCATGGGAGATGTAGTTCAACCAGGAAGCTTTGCCTAGTAAGGAAAATGGGAGCTTAACCCAAACTACAATTTCCCTGAGGCAAAGTGAGAGCATTTTCAAACCCGCATTCTTTCCCTCTCTTAAATGGGGGGCAGGGGGTGGCGGAAAAGAGACTCTGCAGAAAATATTAAAACAAAAAACAAAGACCACACTGCACAGCTCTAGTTTACATTAGGTACAATAAGTTGTTGACTATATGTAGGGCTCTACCAAAATTTCCGGCCATGAAAGACTCACCACAGACTGTGTAATCTGGTCTTTTGTGTGCTTTTACCCTAGACTAAACAGCTTTCACAGGTGAAACCAGCATTTCTCAAATTGGGAGTCCTGAACCAAAAGAGTTTTGGGGACATGGGTCGCAAGGTTATTTTAGGGGGTTGTGGATTACCATCCTTACTTCTGTGCTGCCTTCAGAGCTGGCGGCTCAAGAGCAGTGGCTGTTAGCCAGGCACCCCACCAGTAGCAGTGCAGAAGTAAGGGAGGCAATACCATACCATGTCACCCTTACTTCTGTGCTGTTGCTGGTGACGGCTCTGCTCTCGAGCAGAAGGTAGCAGTACTGCAACACCCCCTACAATAACCTTCCAACCCCTGCCTCCTCCACCCTCACACATCCGTTTTTGGGTCAGGACCCTTACAATTACAACTCTGTGAAGTTTCAGATTTAAATAGCTGAAATCATGAAGTTTACAATTCTTAAATGCCCACGGCCATGAAATTGACCAAAATGGACTCTGAATTTGATAGGGCCTTAACTACATGGATTGTCCCCTGGCTTTTGAAGGAACTGAAGTACCTACATACTTCTTATCATCCTGCCTCCTCAGGTACACAGGGCATCCACCAGTTTTCACCATTTATTTTGGTCTTGTGCTAGTCTATTCGTCCTTCCAGCATCACGTTGACAGATTCAGTCTCTTCCTCTCTTTCTACACAACGTTTCTCTCATAGACTTAAGGTCAGAAGGGACCATTATGATCATCTAGTCTGACCTCCTGCACAATGCAGGCCACAGAATCTCTCCCACCCACTCCTGTAACAAAGCCCTAACCTATGTCTGAGTTATTGAAGTCCTCAAATCGTGGTTTAAAGACCTCAAGGTGCAGAGAATCCTCCAGCAAGTGACCCGTGCCCCACGCTGCAGAAGAAGGTGAAAAACCTCCCGTGTCTCAGCCAATCTTCCCTGGAGGAAAATTCCTTCCCGACACCAAATATGGTGATCAGTTAAACCCTGAGCATGTGGGCAAGGCTCACTAGCCAGCACCCAGGAAAGAATTCTCTGTAGTAACTCAGATCCGACCCCAGCTAACATCCCATTACAGACCACTGGGCATGTTTACCTGCTAATAATCAAAGATCACCTAATTTTGGCAATTAATTGATCCCATTATACCATCCCCTCAATAAACTTAACAAGCTCTAGGTCGGCCTCTCTTTCGAGGCAGTGTTCATGTTATCTCTTGACGTGGAAGTCATGTTGGTGGCCTATCTAAAGCACATTCTAAATACGTCCCATTGTGAAGTTGTCGCAGGCATAAGAGTAGTGTAAAAAGCTGGGGCTAAATAAGGCATGGGTGACGGTGGGAGGGGAAGGGTCAGGAGAGAAGACAGCACTTACTCAGCAGTTTTCTTCTTTACAGCACCCAGACAGACACAGACTGATTGAAAAACAGAAGTGTGGGTAGAGCATAGGCAAGAGAGTTAAGTGAGGACAGAATCTGGGAGCTGCATGAAGGTGAGGAGAGGTATGAGATTCAGTGAACAGATATGATGGAGGTGATTGCAGCATTCAAAGTAGGGCATAACATGAGCTTGGAGTGGAATCAAGCTACGGGAAGAATGAATTTTGGAAATACTCAAAAGTAGCTACCAGATCTGCAATGTGGGCTAATGGACGGTGCACAGGCTGAGACTCCAGAGCTGAGTGGTTTTTAAGTTCACTGGCAGAAAAAAAAAAAAAAGAAGTCTTAAAAAAAGTTGTTTTTGGACAAATAAAATATTTCAATTAACTGAAATGAACTCTTTGGTGGGGTTTTGTTCCTTTTTTGTTTTTTAGTTTTTAAAAACTTTAAACCAAATCTAGCTAAAACTTTGAAACATTGTGTTGAAAGTCTCAAAATAAGTTAGCTTTGGCAAATAAATAAAAACCATTTGCCAAATCCCATCTGAATTCAGTAGTTTTGTTAGATCCAATCTGATTTTTCTGGTGAATAAACTGTTTGTGTGAAATAGTAGTTCTCAACCAATTTACTATTGTAGACTGCATATGCAGCTCTCTCCTTTTACACGCACACACGCACACACAGTGTAAAATTTAGTGTGTGTTATATGACAGCAATACAAGTCAAATTGATTTAGTACCTTTCATTTCAACACCAGCAAATGTCTACCAAGATCATTTTAAATTAGCAAAATACATCAGAACATTTAACTGCTGAAATGAATTTACTTACAATAAGGGTGGCATAGCATAGCATATTGTACTCTCCAGACACTCAGCCCAGCTGCGCTGCCAGCAGCGGCACAGATGTGAAAGCATCTGCGAATCCTGCCTGCAAAGATGGGGAGCCCTGCTTGGTGCAGGGTGTCCCCCGAGCCCAGGACTGCCCTCCCCTGCACCCAACCCTCAGCTTTCCTATCCAGGGACTATGCACTAGTATCTAGATCCCATCCGGGGACTCTCCCCAGCCACTAGTCCCCTCACCTAGAGTCTGTTCCCCATGCACCAGCTGGACCCCCTCCTTGTGCCCACTGCTCTCCTACCTCGGCTGCACTTTGCTCAGCATTGCAGCCCCTCTGCCACTGCGATCCTAGTGCCAGGAAGCCTGCTCCAACCATGGTCACTTGTCCTGTGGGTTGGAGGACCACACTGAGTACCCTAGTCTCCTGCCGATGCTACCGGGCAAAATCCTGCCAGAGAGAAGGTGCTGATGGGGGGCCTGATCCTGCACAGCCCCATTTTTGCATGCCCTCCCCACACTGGCTCTGTGTCTGGGGCAGGTGCCCTTCCTGCCCCACCCTAGTCACAGTCCTGAAAATGTCATATGGGCCACAGCTGTGTGCTGATTGGGCCACAGGTTGAGAACCACTGGTCTGAGTGGAGCAGGGTGAAATGTTTCAGGAGACTTGGGTTCTATTCCCTGCTCTGCCAATAAGCTGCTGTGTGACTTCTCACAAGTCACTTCATCTTTCTGGTTCCCCTCTCACACTGAATCTCTTGTCTATTTAGATTGGGCACTCTTCTGGGCAGGGACTGTCTCACGCTATGGATGTGCAGCACCTGGAATAATGGGATTCCAATCTCAGTCAGGGCCTCCACCTACTCCTGTAAAACAATTTTATTTTGAACAAGTGCAATCTAATACAAGTGCTGCAAATCCTACCGCAACGCCTCAACGTGGCACAGCAGTGACCCTGGCTGTTCGACAGCAATGGCAGGGGAGTGCCTTCTCCAGCAGGTCTAACCAGGCTATCAAGGTGTTGGACTGTCAGCCCCATGAGGGGGTTGCTTCCTCCATGGAGGGGTCTATAATCCCTCTTTCTGAGGCTATAAGCTAGCTATGTTGTTTTGAGGAGGTAAACGTGCCACTGACAGCCCAGCCAGGGAGTGGCTAAAAACAATGGCTAAAACAACATGGAAAACCAAGTTTCAGTTCTTGGCACATTCCTTGATCCCCACTCCGGAGGCAGTGAGGCATTCAAACGATGAGAGGCTGCAAAGAATCTCAGGTACCAGGTCACCAAAAGGCAGCTATATCCAAGTGGCATCTGAGAGAACAGAAACGGCCACAGGATGGCCTCCAAAGGAGTGGGGTGATTTCCTAACAAGGAGATATGGACAAGCATGGCGAAGGATGGCCAGAGCAAGAGAAGATTGGAAGACGTGGTGTGATTGGTTCAGTCTCAACTGACGAAGGACCAACAGTCTACTCTACACAGTCTACGTGATCTAATGAGGGCCTGGCTGCATGGAGGGGACGAGTCAGGAGGTCAGAGGCTGCAGACTTTAGTGGCAGAGGACACAGCATTTGCAGTGAGAAGATTTGGAAGGAAGATAAGGAAGTGAAACCACTTGAGATGAAGGAGCATAACCAAGGGGCAGAATGTGTCTCAGCAGAGCTAAAACAACGGCCAATGGCTATCACTGGAGAATGAACTTTGGACCTCACCGGCCAACTCATTAGCCTGAGGAGTATGTTTACTAACTGGCAGCCATAGCAGACTCTTAACCTCTGTGGATGGTGGAAGGGGAGAAAACAATGTGTGGCATAGACTAGTTACCTCCCTTTCAAAGCCACACCTTTTCCTTGCCCCATCCCCCAGCCAACTCTGCTCCAGAAGGAGATTGGAACCGGAAAAGCAAATTTAGGAATCAGCAGCAGAGGTACTAGCCGAATCCAGTGGATCCCTCAGGGAGGGTGTAGAGAGGCATGGAGGGATTCTAGGTAGCATTCAGTGGATTACCAGTCTCTAATGGGACCTGCAAAAAAACCAAGCCATTTCCTACAGCATCACAGAAAATCCACTCTATAGGCATAGCTGGGGTCAGAAAGCACTTTGAGGCCAATATCATCAACCCTTTTACTCCCCCTCCCCACAAGAGCTGTAGCTGCAACCCACAGTAATTCAGCAGTGAAGGGCTTAACTGGGGGTTTCAGACAAGCTACGCTGACAAATAAAAGGAGTGTGTGGGAGAGGGAAAGTCCAAGTACAAACAGAAAAATAACCGCAAGTTGAAGCAGAAAGCACCTGCCCCCTACTTTCACTGATCCTAAGCCAGGCACTCCTACCCTGGCTTCCCCCACAGCCCAGAGTACCTCAGCGCAGCCCCAGATGGGAATTCACAGCTGCCTGGAGCCTCTCCCTGAAGCACAATGGTTCTGACCACCACTGACTCAGGAGTCACATTTCAAACCCCCAGATTTGATCACTGAAAACCAGGGGTTTGGTGCTGCCCATCAGAGAGGTAAAGTTCAGACTTGGGGTCAGGACGATCTCTTCATATAGCAAACAATGCCACATGCTGCTTAGAGACTTCTGTGAGCCCCACATTCAGAGGCAATGGGAAGCGAGTGTGTTTCAACCTTAGCCCTCCCCACGCCACCTTCTCCAGAGGCTTCATGCTGAATTCACCAAGTCTGTTGGGAGTAACAAAAAGTCCTACTCTCTCTAGCCTCTCAAAATCCTCAGGCCAGCCCCAAACATCGGAGTCCTATCACAGTGGGCAGAAGTCAATTGTTTCTGGAAAGGGGTGTGTGTTTAAAAAACAAACAAGCAAAGAAACAAACCTCTCTCTCTTCTCTCCCCCTCCCCCCCCCTTATCAAGTCCACCCAAATAATGCCAAGGCAAACTCAGCAGAGAGAGAGAGAGAGATGAGGAGGAGGAGTCAGAGTCTGGGGGCCTAAAACCTGACCGATTTGTAACCCCATCCTTAAAAACTAAAGGCAACAGCTTGACAGCTCCTCAGCAACCAGGATATGGGTTGCAACTAAGTTACCCCTTTCCAAAGCCCACAAGACGGGGTCACACAGCACTTCTGCCACAGCAATTTAAGTAGTGTGACCAGATGTCCTGATTTTATAGGGACAGTCCCAATTTTGGGGTCTTTTTCTTATATCGGCTCCTATTACCTCCCACCCCATCCCAATTTTTCACATTTGCTGTCTGGTCACCCTACATTTAAGAGCTCAGCTTTATAGCTAGAAGGATCTCCCAAGATAATTCAGCTTCTACCAGTACTTTGCTAGAATGCCCCCAGTTTAGCACACCTTTAGCTCCGTAACTGCCCAACAGTTAGAGGGGGAACTGGAAGAGGGAGGTAGGGGAAAAAACATAAATTATCATTTTCCTTGACTATCAGTGAAATTGACGACACGGGGGATTAATGCTTTGCACAAGTGCTATTGCCTTATGAAAGTTGCTTCTCCCCAAGCTATTCTGTATACCCCATTCCACAGCAAGATTCCTTCTTCCTCACCAGTTACCCCAGCCCAAGATATTTACACACTAGAAATCTTTTCTTTTTACACCCGAGATGAACAGGGCAGCATTACCCAAACATACAGCTTTGTTTGATCACTTCCTTAGCCCCAACCATACCTTGACAGCTGCTTCGCTTCAGTGGGCTGCTCCTGGACTTTGAAACAGACACACTCTTAAAATGCTAGCTGGCTGCTGCCTACATAGGAACATTTTCTTTCTGCTTCTCTTAGCTCCACCTCTTTACCTGAAACTTCCTGCTTCCCTCCTACCTGAGCCAGGGCGGAGCCTAAACAGGGTCAGGTCAGTACTAATCTGCTTCATTTTAAGCCTATCAGAGCTTTAGGAGAAGCAGAGACAGGACCTCATTGAACCAGACAGCTGACAGCAAACATGAATGGCTGCAGCTGTGGGTCACTTCAGCCCCGCCCATTTTCACATAGTCGGGCAGGTCCAGGCATTTGTCAGACCTGCCAGATGTCACTCGTTTGTAGGAAGACTTCTTCCTGTTTCATTAATTTGCAGGCAGGTGCGGTGCCTCATCGGAAGAAGGATTTTGCAATGTCCTTGCGGTGATATGCTTAGGGCTAGACTTTCCGAAAAAGCCAGTTCCCATGTAGGCACCTCAATTAGTGGGCAGATTTTCCAGAGGATGGGGTGCTGAGCTCTATGGAGAATCTAGGCTGTTGGGCCATAATGGGAGGTGCTGGGAGCTCACCTGTTTGAAAAATCCAGCCCTGTGAGTGCTGAGTTTTCTGGAAGCTCTCGCCCTTAATGTAGGAGCAACATTTTATAATTGTACTATACAAATTAATGTATAATTTGATTTTATTTTGTTATTTTTTTAATAGCAAAAAAAACTTCTTGGGATTTTGTTTTTTATAAGCATTATAAGTTGGGCTTCTTTAAGTTATTTGTTTTAAGGTTTAGTTAGTAAAAGACAGAATTTTGTATAAAGGGAGGCAGTATTTCCTAGTGGATAGAGCACTGGACTGGGACTTGGGAAACCTGGTTTCTATTCCCTGTTTGGTCACTGGCCTGCTGGGTGACCTTGGGCAAATCATTGCATCTCTTTGTGCCTCAGTATCTCCATCTGTAAAAAGGGAGTTAGGAATCTGACCTTTTTTGTAAAGCGCTTGGACATCTCCTGATGAAAGGTGCTATATAAGAGCTAGGTACTAGGATTTTATGATCTATGCCATATAGAGTCCTGAATGAAACGCCTAAGATTAGAGTTGAATTTAACAGTCTGTTCATTTCTGGACCCATCGGCATGGTATCTGAGTGCTGCTGCATTTGAATGAACCCAAAGTGCAGTTCAAGGGTGGAGAAACCACATGAACTCAAACCCGCTAAGTGACTTGTCAATAAAACCTATGTGACGGAAACCCAGCGATATTTGTCCAGCCCTGCCTGAGTTCTGACACTCTGGGGCTATAACCCGGGTCTCACCACAAGGTGGTGATCTTTCATCTCTTTCTGTCTCTGTCCGTTCATCATCTTCATGTACGCTGCGCAAATCGGACTAAAATTCTGCCCACAGCAGATACGTGCACCTTCCAGCACAGTCCCTGGGAGATGCACCAGCACATCACAGAGCAGACGCTGGCCCTATCCTAATTAACATCTTCCCATCTCATGACTGTATGTATATATAGAGGTGCTGGAACTAGGGGTGCTGCCGCACACCCTGGCTTGAAGTGATTTCCATTATGTACAGAGTCTACAGCTTAGTTAAAAATGGCTCTCAGCACCCCCACTACAAAAATTGTTCCAGCACCCCCGTCTATACAGCAACCGAAGTTTTCTATTAACGGCAGCTTGGGCCTTTTATAGAGCCCCCAATAAAGAATTCTAATGATTAATATTGTATCACTATGGCACTATTAACATCTGCAGTGCTCTGACAGAGACCTGGTCCCTGTGCAAAAGTGTACCTATGCGAAAGTGCGAAAGACCCTGACCTGGTACCTGTGTGAAAGTGCGAAAGGGTTTGATTATCCTACTTCCTATAAGCTAATGGCAAAGCCCCTCTTGTTTTCAATGAGAGCAGTGCGGGCCCCCACATGAGAGAGACATAAGCAGATAGATGCAGATCCTCAGTGGTATTTAGGTGCCTAGCTCCCACTGAAAGCAATGGGAGCCAGGTGCCTAAATACCTTTGGCCATGCAGCACAGGTGGTAGCAGACAGCTCCAGACATGAGCAGCAGCAGTGGAAAGCTAAGCAAAAGAAGGTGGTTTAACAAGAGGTAGCATTTATGGATCTCAACTTGCTTTAAGTATTGTGATCCTCGTGTGTCAGATGGAGAAACTGAGGCACGGGTCAGTTAAGTGATTTGCCCAAGGTCACATAGGGAGTGTCAGCAGGGATGGGGTTAGAAGCCAGGTCTGCTGGTTCCCAATTGGGTGCCCTTTCCACTGACCCTGCCCTGTTTTTAAGGACAGATTTGATGGGGCAAGGGAGGGATTTGGCTCAGGGTAGAGGAAGGATGTTCCAGGTACAGGGGGCACCACAGAAAAGGCATGAAGCTGACAGCCGGGGAAATAGACAGGGAGACTAGCAAGAGAAGAGTAGCTGGGTTGGTCAAGGTATGAGGAGGACACGAGAGCTGAGTTCCGGTGGGCAGAGCACTGAAGGAGAGTCTAGTAGCTGGATCCTGATGGAGGAAGAGCCCAAAAGGCCGTGAAGGGATCAAAGATGGGAGCTGAGCAGGGTGGGTAGTGGCTGGAGAGATAGCATGAGGGATAGCCCTGAGGGGGGCACAGATCAGAGACAGAGGAGGAGGAAGCAAGAGTCAAGATGAGAGAGAAACAAGGAAACCAAACACACAGGCAGGATATTGCACTTTGCACATGAGCAAACTGTCTTGCAAAATAGCCAGGGTGGTGGTTGTATGTTTACCAGGCTTAATAACAGGGGCCCAACTGCCTGCACCCATCTGAGCTGCCACAGGCTGAGGTAGCAGATAGCCCATGGGGCTGATGAGCACAGAGAGATTCTGAGCTGAAAACACTGGTGTGGCAGTGCTACGAGTGAGGTCTGGCAAGGTCTGGGGAGGCTCACAGGCCGGCATGCTGCCTCTCAGTTCAGGCACCTTTCTGGGACAGATCAAGTCCATTGTATGCAGTTTATTTGGTGTGAGCCTCTCACATGAATCCTTATAAACAGAGCTCCTGTCTCCTCCATGTGGATATTAAAGATCCCTGGCCCTTTTTGTAATGGGAGGGGGCTAGTGTGGTCTGCAATTTCTCCTTTCGTCTGTTGTGCTGTGTGATGTTCAATAGATACAGCACTGGGCTGGGACTCAGGAGACCTTTGGGCAAATCACTGCACCGCCCTGTGCCTCAGTGAACCCATCTGTGAAAGGGGGATAATGCTACTGACCTCCCTTGTAAAGCACTTTGAGATCTATTGACAAACAGTGCTAAATAAAATCTCGGCAGTGTGAAATGATAAGGAGGGGCTTGGCTATAGTGATCATGATTGGCGGTATACAGGCAGTCCCCTGTGTTTGTTCCGCACGTAGCACAACGGGGTCCTGGTCCATGACTTGAGCTCCTAGTTGCCTCATCGGGCCACCTTAAAGAATCTCTCCCCGAGTCTGGGCTGTACCCCCTGCAAACACCTGTATCGAAGAGACAGATGTAATAAGCAGGGTTTCCAATAGAAAAATGCAGATATTTCTATACAAATTAAGGCATAATCCGAGTGACGTAGCTCTCCATATAATGGCAAGGGTGCGACAACAGCACGCCCAGGCAGCTGATTTACTTGGCTCTCAGCCTCTCGGCTGACAACTCACCTAGACAGGCATTTATTGTCCAATAACGCACACCCTGTCCAGCAACGCAATAAACTTCCGACGGCAACAAGCCCATCAGCATGTTCGTAAGAAAACAAAGCTTGTCTCAGCTCACCTGACCTTCCCCACCCCCGTCTCTCGGGAAACGTTTGGGTTGCTTTTTGCTGAGCAGGATTTGAATGAATGTTTGAAAATGTGGCGCACAGCTTTAAAGAAAAGGTGGATTGTTTATCGCATATTCTCTTGTCAGTCTACCAACTGGATTTGCTGCCATGCATCATTTCCAGATCCAGAGCTGGATACTTTGCCACTGTCCCAGAACCACACACTACGGGTAGCTAAGATGATAGTCTAGTCACTTCAGTGCAGAGAAAAGAGATCTGAATGAACTGCACAAGAGAATATTTTACTCCCAAAGACCTGAGTCTACAGGTGGCTTTTTCTGAACAAAGCACCCAAAAGACCACTCTCTACATAGCAAGGCTGGATGAATCCACATGCTCGTGAGATACAGAGGTCATAGCAATCAGTTATACCCCAGCCACGGGCAGTTAGGGATAGAACCCATAACCCACCCTCTCCAAACACAAGGCTCCCCCCCTTGAACTAAAGGAGAAGTTGTTAATTATCAGTAACTAGTACTGGGTTCTCATCTTCTAGCTATTAGGGGCAGGCGCATGCATACACCTTAGTCAGTACATTCTAGTGTATTTTGGATCGCATTGAATGCCTTCCTAACTATTTAAACACCACTCACTGAATCCCCTGCAAGAGCCATTAAAAGCAGCTCCCAGCTGAGAGCAGAGCACTCCTGCTGCTTGGGCTAGCGAAGTGCGGGGGGGAGAGTCACGTAGCAGATTTGCTGGCCTCAGACCACAACGGTCCTGCTCAGAGCTGGCCTGTGGTAAATTGCAGGATGTGTATGAGAACCATTCAAAACACTCGGCCGTTTCAGTTCACAGGGGTCCATCTGTGCACACATCCTTTGACTTGGCCTATGCGAGCCTGTAGCCCCCCTAACACTCAGCGTCCAAGGCACCCGAAACAAACTCAAGAGGAAACCCAGTTGAACTCCTCTAGTTTCATGACACACCATAGTAGTTTAAGGGAAAACATGCCCAGCTCTGCGAAAACTAGGGCTGGGTTTGCTCAAGAGCTCACAGATCTTTACAGACAGCTAGCCTGTGTGCTGCTAGCCTGATGCAGCGAGCAGACTCCTGTTGAAATCCAGGGGCTACGCTTGGGAGTAAGAGAAGCAGGGTCTGGCCTGCCATCTGCAATAAATCCTGACTGCAAATGACCCTAATGCACTCAGCCACTGGGCGAGCTATAGCGCGCAGCCCCCGTCCCGAACTGGCAGACACAGCGCCCCTTTGCCTTTCAGAAAGGCTGGTCTGTATCCTTTCGTTTCCATGCTGATGTTGGTGGTCTCGTGGGTGAATCATTGGGGAAAGTGTTAGTGACTCCTAGCTGTCGTCCTGCAGCCCTGCACTTCCGTATTTGACCAAGCGGGTGCCGCTTGCAACAAAGGCCGAGCTTGTAAGGACAAATCATGGACGTGACACCGTAAGGGGTCCAGGCCCCCTCAGTTCCTATGGCTGGCCACGGGAGCAAGGGGTGCTCAGCACCTTGCATGTGAGAGTCCCACAGAGGGGAGCAACTCCAGCACTGCTGTTGCTTTGCCTTTCTAGAGCACGCTTCATCCAAGTGCCTGCCAGTGCATTAAAGCCCAGCAGCAACCCTTGGGAGGGAGTTAGCACCCTGGACACGACAGTGACAGGTGTGTTAGAGATACAGAGATAGAGGCCGTTATAACCAATTTACAAATGGGCAAACCAAAGCTTGGAGCAGCCAAGTAACATGTCCAATCCAGTGAGGGGGAGAACTCTGAGTCTGAACAGCTTCTGGAGCCACTAGACCACACTGCCTCCTTGCTTGCATCCTGCTTGAGCTGCTAGACCATATTCCTGAGGAGCAAAGGATCCCCTGGTGCATACAGCAGAGACCTATGTACACTCTGTAGAAAAGCCCAGGCAGGGATTCATAGGAGGCTTTTAAAGAATAAACAAGTGTCTCCTTCCTTCCTGCAGCTATTTAACGATTTACTGAAGAGAGATGGTATTACTTATGCTCAGCGAATGTGAAGAATCTGCTCAGCTGTTTAGGCGTTGAGCAGAGATCCTGCATGTTGCATTCTCTCCTGATTCAACCATTAAACAGCATTTTTTTTTTAACAGTGAGGGTAATTAACCATTGGGACAATTTACCAAGTACTCCTGAGGGCATTCTGTGCCAAAAAAAATAAAAATTCTGTGCACAAAATTTTAAAATTCTGCAAATTTTATTTGTCAAATAAATGTGGCAACTCCAGCATGACATTGGGGAGCACAGGCCACTGGCTGCACAGAGGTGGAAGCTCACTGTGCAGTTCCCCACCAGGACAGGGACTTGGGCGGTGAGGCTGCACCCAACCCTGACACAGTACAAGGACTGGGCCTGCCCCACAAACACCCCAGGGCCCCTCCCTTCATGCCAGGTGCACTAGGTGTGGGCAGGTAGGCTCAGCAAGGAAGGATCCAAGTGTGGAAGGTCTTAGTGTGGGGGGATCCAGGTGCGGGTTGAAAGGGTTTTGCATGGGGCAATCTGGGTGTGGGTGGCTCAGTGGGGATCCAGGTGTTGGGGGAATCTGGATGCACAGGGGCTTGTTGGGGAGTTCTGGGTGCAATGGTAATGGGACTCTGCAGGGGAGTCCAGGTGAAAGTGGTTGGGGCTCAGTGGGGGGGAGGAGTGTCTGGGTGTGGCGGGCTCAGTGGGGTGGGAATCCATGTGCAGCTGGTTGGGGGTCAGTAGGGTGGGGATCCAGGTGTGGGAGGCTTGTCAGGGTGGTCCAGATGCAGGCAGAGTGGGGCCTATCGGGGTGGGAGGGTGTTCTGGGTTGGGGGGGGCCAAGGCTTGCTGGGAGGATCATCTGAGTATGAGGAGATCCGGATGCACAGGGGTGGGGTGGATGGGGGAGCAGCTCCTTGTAAAGTGATCCCTCTCCCTGCAGCTGCGGAGTGATGGATGCAGGAAGCAGGAGAAAGGGAAAGTTTGCAGAGCTTCCTACAGCTGGGGGAAAAAACTGAGGGTGGGTCTGACACAGCCCTGGATGCCATGCAGGGCAAAATGAAGTCCCATCCCCCACTGCCCAGCTGGGACTAGCAGCTGAGCCAGGTGCATGGTAGGAGCCACCAGCTGGGTCTTCTCCAGTCCCGCCCCCTGCCCCTCTCTGCCGGCTGCCCTGGGCACGTGAAACATACTGCTGGGCAGGGTCGTATAACCATTCTTGTGGATTCCCTTTGCTTCCACATCAGAAAGTCATTTTTTCTGCAGAGAAGCAAAGAAATCTGCAGGGGACATAAATTCTGCACAGGCGCAGTGGTGCAGAATTCCCCCAGGAGTAACTAAGTCTTGTGGCGGATTCTCCATGCACCAGCAATTCTAAAATCAAGACTGGATGTTTTACTAAAAGATCTGCTCTAGTTCAAACAGGAATTACTGTGGGACAGTTCTAGGGCCTGTTTTAGAAGAGGTCAGGCCACATGATCACAGTGGCTGCTACGGGCCTTAGACTCAATTAACACTGATTTGCATGTAGGCACAGGCGCTGACTTTCCAGTGTGCCAGGGTGTGCTCAACCCCCGATCCCGCCCCCACTCCACCCCTTCCCCCAAGTCCTCACACCCACCTCACCTCTTCCCACCCCTGCCCCACCCCACCTCTTCTCGCCCCATTCTGCCTCCTCCCCCTCACATGCTGTCCCCTCACTACTCTCCCTCACCCCCAGAGCCTCCTGCACATTGTAAAACAGCTGTTCTGCTGCGGGTGGGAGATGCTTGGAGGAAGAGGGAGGTGCTGCTCGGCGGGGCACTGATGGTGGGAAACACCCATGGAGTTGGCACCTATGCATGTAGGAACAGGCAAATTTTCATATGCATTTTAAGACCCAGCAGGGTACACGTGCTGTTCAGTTTCCAGGACATCCCTAGCCATAAGAGTCTCTCTGGTTTTCTTTCCCTAGGAGAACGCTGCACAGTGGCAAAGCAGAAGAGCATGCCGGGCCCTGGCTTGCACTAGGTGGGCGTGCTGAGTTGGGTGGAGCAGCAGAATGAAAGGATACACTGTGCCTGGGATAGGCACACTGTGGTCTGAGTAATAGCCAAGCAAGGAACGGTGATATAATCAGGGTGGTAGAATAGAGAGACCGTGGCATGCTATGCTCTGGGGAGTGGCAGGGTGGCACAGTGCAGCATGAATATGGCAAAATGAGGCAGTGCACTGTGCTGTGTGTCGCAGGGTGGCAGCCTGGCACACTGTGTGACGGGTACAGACTGGCAGAGCAAGGCAGTAGGCTGATGTGCTCTCTGCCAGACTGTATCTAAAGGAGTAACAATAAAAGAGAACCAATAACTATTTGCAGCACTGTGTTATGTCCTGGCAAACTTCCCCTAGCCTGTGCACTAGGCCCTGTGCCCTGCTGAGTTCATGGGCTGCCTGGACACTGTAGCATATACTACATGCTGGAGCAGCCAGGGAAGCTCAGTCTGCTTGACTGTGGGGGAGCTGAAAATGAGAAGCCCTCACCATCCACTGACAGCCGCTCTACCCTGCTGCTTTATGGAGCACTCAGCACAGACCATCCAGTGTGCAGGTCGCCTGTGACATAGAACCACACTGCTGTAGCACCTCCACCTAGCAATCCCAAAGCCCTTAATAAATACGAATGAATTAAGCCTCTCAACACCCCTGCAAGGTAGAGAAGCCCTGATATCCTCATTTTCCAGAAGAAGCACCTCTCTGTGTGCCAGCTGTCTCTGAGGCACAACGAGGTGAAGCGACTTGACTAAGGTCCCATGGTAAATTTGTGGCAAAGTCAGGAACAGAACCTGCTGTAGTCTCCTGCTGTAGTCACTTGCTTACTTATGCTCATTTAATCACTTACGCTCTATGCTACAAAGTAGCGATGAGGTTAATGCAAAGAGAAAATGAAAAATTATTTAATTAATAACTAACTACCAGTATTGTTGTCAAGGTGCTGGTCGCAGCTCCAGAATGAAGATTGAATTGAGTTTGGCACCTAAGAGGGATTCAGTCTCTCATCAGGATTCTGCCTCTCACTGATGAGCCTGAAGAGCAGAGATGAGCTACTCAAGTCTGTGAGTGAGGGCAGGGACCTCACTTCATTTGTTCTCATTCTGCCTCCTAAACTCAAGAGAGGGAGAATAATGCAACCAAGCTGTTTAAAAGAAGTTCTGTTTCCCCCTCCCCTTCCACAACAGCTCCTGCATTAAGATGTCAGGAGAGGCCTTACGATGAACCCCTTGGATGTTTCAGAGGTGGAGGGTGGTCTCAGCCTCGCTTCCTCTCTGCTCCCCCTTAAATTATCCTCTGCTGTTTCCCTGGGATTGTCCCGACTGTTCAAGCCTGGCTTTGAGTTGCCCATCAGACCCACTTGTGACATTTCCCCTCTGAAGACCTGTCACTGCACAAGGATGAGGAGCCTCTGTTGGTACTGGAAGCAGCGTGTTACTGCGAGGCTCACACGCTGAACCAGCCTGTATGAACTGGTAGGGACTTCTGGTCCAGAAGCAGGGAATAGGTAGATGGCAAGAAAAGATGGCCCAGAGGAACTGTGGGAAGGCACTGAAGGGCTAGCAAGCTAGAAACAGATGCAGCAATAAACAAAGTCTGTAGATTCTGCAGGGGCAGGGAAGTTGTTTTGACAGCAAGATGCTTTCTTAAGGAGCCCATGGTCCCACTTGGCCAACGTCAGCAAACAGAGCTGTACATTCAGAACCCAAATAATTGCTAAATGAGCACAAGGAGACTCTGGGTTTTTTTTTCTTTCCAGACAAAAGTTCTTTCTCCTGGTGAGCTGTTGCCACTGTTCCATAACGCTGGAAAATACTCCTCCCCCACTGCTCCTCCAAACTCATTAAAAATAAACCCAGAGCAACATGGTTTGTCTACAGCCAAATGGCCTGTGCAGAATGTGCTGAGCTGGCTTGGAACAGAGAGCAAGGAAAGAAGATCTGATATAGGGGGTTCAGCTGAATCTTGCTTGGTGCAAAACATGCAGAAAGACTCAGGCTAGTGACGATACAGAGCACTGTGAGTGCACCTAGCATTTTGCAGAAATATATGGCGACGTGGCCCCTGCCAGGAGGAGCTTACATTCAAGCTCGGATGAAAATGAACGCCTGAGTCGGTGCCTAGAAAGGCTTGTGAAAGGAGTGAGTTTTAAAGAGGGCTGTGAAAAAGTGTGTGTGTCTGTGTGTGGGGGCTGTATTGAGAGTGGAGGTCTGTTTCAGATGGCACGGAGGCGGGGGGGAAGGGTTAGGAGACAAAGCTGAAACTGAGAGAAAGGGAACCCTGAGAAGTGAAGATAAGGGGGCCTGACTGTCCACTGTTTAGCTCCTTGTGTCATAATTTACCCTTGTCCAAAGGGGGTGTAAAACAATCCAAACCAAATTCTTCGCTCATGGACACCAGGGGTAGTAACATTTGCCCTCCACGGAGCAAGGTGTAAATGCTGACAGTGAAGAATTAGGCCAAAGTTGCATAAAAGTCTTGAATTGATTCACCAGCTACCCTGGCAATCCATTGCAATCTCCTGACTGCCTTTGAAATGACACTGGCAAGGTAGATAGACCTACAGTCATACATTCTAGTTGTGGCATGGTGTGGCTTGTGGGCGTGCACTACCCTGGCTCTGCAGATTTGTTTTTGTAAATGGGCAAGCCACTGAAACATCTGCAAAGAATCCTGATCCCAGAAGTGCTCCGCCTGTTGGAGTCTGGTATATTTCAGTGCCTCTCTGCTCACTACACAAAGAGTAGGGAGCTGCCTCCAGGAGTCCCCATCTACCGGAGTCCTTTTCATTTAACTCTGTCATGGTTCTTCTCTGGGGGGAAAGTAGCAACATAAGAGCAGCCAGGATGGAGCAGTCCAGTTATCGGTTTAGCGGAGTGTCCTTTCTCTGTCAGTGATCAGTACCAGATGCCTTAGAGAAAGGTGCAAGAAACTGTGAAGTGGTAAATATGGAATAGCCTGTCCACAGGAGAAGTCCCTTCTGCTAGAGGTTGATTTAGGGGCTTAGATCCCTGCCAAACTTGTGTTGTCATTCCTTTCAATCCTGGAACTGTGGATGTTTTCTTTATCCATATAAAATGTCCAAACTTCCCATAGACAACAGTGATGCAGGATCCTACCCTTAACTAGCAAGGTTTACTGTATGAGTTTGTCTGGGCGCAGCAATTGATTTGTGAGGTCCTAGAAGTGGTGTCCATACAAAGGTCTCATAGCCACAGACCAAGGCAGGTAGCGCAGTAGAGGTGTAACTTAAGCAAACAAAAACACAAACCATAGAAAATCTACTCCAAAGCCGGAAAACAGAGCCAGGGACAGATAGTTTAGAAGGGCTGGGGGGCTTTCCCTTCTTTGGCCCACCTCTAGCTAAATTGATGATCTGATGTGTAATAGAAGTCAGAGCTGACCTCCATCTACCAGGCACATTTCAGGAAAGGCTGCTGGTGAGTGAGCCAGAGGGCTGGATTAGCCTCACTGCTGAGGCTGCTGCTTCCGCATTGCTGCTGTCTGAAGTGAGGAGAAAGAAAACACAGCAGCAGTCGGCTCCATGTAAGTGACACCCTCCCTCCCCCACCCCGTGGCCAGTCACAGGGAATCCCCAGCCAGAGTAGGAGGGTTTGGATGTGAAAGGGATTTCCCAAGCACTTTATCAAGGGGCTCCCTCCTAGAAGAGATAAGCAGGCATTTAAAACCACAGAGACAGGCAGCGGGGAAGCCTGGCAAAGCACTGTGTTTCCTGTCTCTCCTCAGCTGGCTTCGCAGGGGCTCTGATTTCCTTCAGTGGATCAACAAAGAGTTCCAGAGGCTTTTGAAAGAGGTGATTCATTACATAATAGGAGGGAGGAAAGAAAGAATGTGCTCAGCGCTGTCAAATTCCCATGCAGCGAAAGTGAAACCAGCCAGAGCACAGGTAATTTGTTGAAAGGTGGTTGTAATTTCTGAAGGCTTGTCATGCCATGACCTTCAGTCATATACTTTGGATCAGCAAAACCACTGGGGTTAGCACAGTGAGGGGTTTATTACTATTATTTATTTTCTATTCCTGGGAAAGGTCAAGTCAGACTGGAATAGTGAGAGGGGGAGAAGAATCTGCCAAGGAAATACACATTTAAGAGATGTGCAAATAAAATGGGATCCAGTATTGCAGGGGTCGGCAACCTTTCAGAAGTGGTGTGCTGAGTCTTCATTTATTCACTCTGATTTAAGGTTTGGCGTGCCAGTAATACATTTTAACGTTTTTAGAAGGTCTCTCTCTGTAAGTCTAACATATATAACTAATCTATTGTTGTATGTAAAGTAAATAAGGTTTTTAAAATGTTTAAGAAGCTAAATTTAAAATTAAACTAAAATGCAGAGCCCCCCGGACCGGTGGCCAGGACCCAGGCAGTGTGAGTGCCACTGAAAATCAGCTCACGTGCCGCTTTTGGCACATGTGCCATAAGTTGCCTAGCCCTGAGCTAAAGAGATGTTGTTAAAGTAAAAGCATTTTAAAATATGTTACATTTCAGATGCTTTCACTGGTTTGCCTTTTTCCCCCTTGTATCTTTAATAAAGGGTTAAAAGGATGTTGAATGGTGTGTTTGCCAGGGTGGTAAAGCAGGCTGAGGTTTACTGTATGTTAACACCTTTAACTCCTTGGGCTCATTTATTCCATCTAAATTAATACAACAGAGCCCTTTGGACTGCACTGAGCATCCTTGCTGCACACAGAGCAGCCTGCTAGAGGCCTGATCCTGCAAAGTTACTTTTGTGCATAACTTTACTCATATGGGTAGTCACTAGTCAGTCCATTCAAGCCAATGAGGCTACTCTTATAAATAAAGTTACCCAGAGGCACCATTATGGCATCTAGGAGCCCCAAGCCTGGGCTAGGACCCATTGTGCTAGGATGAAACCCTAGTCCTACTGAAATTAATGAGAATTTTGTCATTGCCTTCAATGGGGCTGGAATTCATCCTAAAGCCTGAACCCTGCAGTGGGGTCTGCACAGACAGACACCTGTCCTTGTGGAGACCTGTCAACTCCCCTTGGGCTTTGCATGAGGTCAAGGGGTCACCCACACAGATCTGAGTGCAGGCTCAGGTTCTACAATTATTTCAAAAGCAGTAGGATGCACACAGCATTGTACAGGCAGTGAAGAGCTAATATAGTTCTCATCTTGGAGTTTTTATAGATTCAGGATTCTCTCCTGTCGGTGATCTGTGCTTGGCCCTCCCAGTGATTGAGCTGTTAACAAATGTATATTTAAAAATAAAATACAATAAAATAGGAAAGAAGCAAGGATTAAAATTTCCCCCTACTCCAGAACAAGAAGCTAGGATTAAAAAACAGTTTGATGTGGAGCTAGGAACCAATAAAAAGTGAGAATTAGATGTGGAATCAAATATAATTTTAAGCAAGTATTGTAACCCTTTCCCCATTCCCGTGTCTGTAAACTGTCTTGGTTGGCCCCTGACTCTGCTTCACTGAGGTAAATGCTATTGATTTCAAGGGAAGCAGGATCAGCGCTTAAGATGCTCTGCTTTTCAGGACAAAGACTTGCATTTTTATATTTCTGTTAACCACCTGCACATGTTAGGGTGCTATATAAATAAACTCTCCACCTGTATAGTCAGGTGTATGCTAAACAGATAGATGCTGCTAGAAAGCCACCCTGAAATGGAACAGCGTAGGTGCAGAAAGTCCATTGATATAATTTTTGTTTGAGACACACCCACATACATGAAGCAAGGTATGTTATTTTGGTCTGAAGGGGGGTAGGGCTTATGGTAGGGTGCCAAATAAAAGATATATTCAGTAGTTAAAAGCATGTTATATTGTTCCAGTGAGTTAGTAGCATTTCAGGATGAAAGGGATCACAAGAGGCCCGATTGTGCATACACTTATGCATGTAAGAAACTTTACTCACTCTTATAGTCCGATAGCAGGACTGCTCATGTGGGTGTTTGCAGGATCAGGCCATTAGCTGTGTGGGTCTTAAGTTCAAGTCCATAGGTAACCAGCAGGTCATAGAGTTCATCCTGGTGATTTGCAGAACATACTTTGAGAACCAAACAGTTGGGCGGATGGGGGGAAGGAGGATCCATGAGACAATTTTAGTCTTACAAAGCAGACCACAGAATGGGCAGGTAGACCACTGCTCCAGCCTGCACAGGATTATTTCCAAGCATACCATTACACCTGTGCAGCATCCCACTGCCCCGGGCCCAGCTGCAACTCTCGGCAGCATCAGCACCCAATTCTTCACTCGGGTTCTTATACCGCCCCCATCCTGGGGATGGCTAAGCGTTCACATTCGCTCTATGCCGTCAGGGCCTTTATGTGGGGATTGGGCCCTGCTGTACTTTTTGGAGCTGGGCTGGCGTTAGGGCCAAGTCCTTCACCTTACACAAGAGGTCCCAATGAAGTCAAGGGCCCCACTCCACCCCCAGCACGGCACGAGGTTGCGGAGCAAGCACTGGCCCTCGGCATTGCTCATTGCCGTCTGCCCTCACAGCAGCGCAGGCAGGGGCAGTGCCCGTGGGGCGCTGCAGGGAGCATGGTTCACCCCACGCCCTGCGGGGCACTGGCTCTCTGCCATGGCACTGCGCTGCCAAGCCTTGGGGAGTGGGAGAGATGGAGAGGGCAGTGGAGGGCAGAAGGAAAAGGGCAAGAGGTGGGGAGCGAACACACGGCGGGAGCCACGTGAGGAAAGTCAGCGACCTAAGGATCATGCCCCGACGCCACGAGAGTTGCGCATGCGCCCCAGGCAGGACCGACTCCGATTCGATTACGTCACCCCTTACCACCGAATGTTACTCATTCTCTCTGATCCTCGTGTGTGTTGCGCCCGCCCGCCCCGCGCTCCTCCGCCCGCCCGAGTAGCCCCCTCCTCCGTGCATATTGATGTTGCTGGGCCCGCCCCCTATCCTTCCCCCCTTAGACTGGTGCTGGAGCGTCCGGCCGGCAGCCCCACTGGGTGTCCCGTCCGCCCCGGCCCGCCTCGCGGGCACAGCCCGGGCCTCCGCCGCCAGGAGCGCTGCCCGCTGCTGCCAGACGCACCGAGCCAGCCAGGCAGGGGAGCCGCCGGAGGTGAGTCCCGAGCGGCTCGGCTCGGCCCGGCCCGTCCGCACTGGGGCGGGGACACCGGGGCTCTCCTTGTTCCTGCCCCCCCATCCATCCCACCCTCGCCCCCTGCCCTCCTTCCCGGATCCTGCACCCCCCAATACACTCTCCCTCCCGGCTCCTGCCCCACGATCCACCCCATCCCCCTGCCCTCCTTCCCGGCTCCTGCCCCCCCGCCGATCCACCCTCTTTCCCGGTTCTTGCACGCCCCGCTCCACCCCATCTCCCTGCCCTTCTCCTGCCCCCCCGCCGATCCACCCTCTTCCCCGGCTCCTGCACCCCCGCCGATCCACCCCATCCCCCTGCCCTCCTTCCCGGCTCCTGCCCCCCCGCCGATCCACCCTTTTCCCCGGCTCCTGCACCCCCCGATCCACCCTGTCCTCCTCCCCGGCTCCTGCACCCCCGATCCAACCTCCCTCCCGGCTCCTGCCCCCCGATACACCCCATCTCCCTGCCCTCCTCCTGCCCCCCCGCCGATCCACCCTCCTTCCCGGCTCCTGCACCCCCCGATCCACCCTGTCCTCCTCCCCGGCTCCTGCACCCCCGATCCAACCTCCCTCCCGGCTCCTGCCCCCCGATACACCCCATCTCCCTGCCCTCCTCCTGCCCCCCCGCCGATCCACCCTCCTTCCCGGCTCCTGCACCCCCCGATCCAACCTCCCTCCCGGCTCCTGCTCCCAGATCCACCCCCTCCCCTTGCCCCCAAGCCTTCTACCCTCCCTCACGGCTCTTCCTGCCCCGACTCCTGCCCCCATCCCCTGGCTGTTGCCCCCGTCACACCCCTACCCCCAGCTCCTGCCCCATCCCATCTCTCAACTGCGCCCCCCCCCCAATCACCTGGCCTGGGGACTGTTCTGTCTGTTCTGCGCCTGCTTTTTGCCCCCCCCCCCATCCGTTTGAGGACTCGAGTCCCCCCCCGACCTCCCAGCTGACCATGCCCTGGCTACTCCCCTCTTTGCCACCAACCGTCTTCGCTTCCCTGCCTTTGCTCGCACCCTCCCTTTTCTTTCACTCTCCTTTCTGTAGGAGTTCTCATCCTCGGTGGAGAGCCCCGGGCACTTGGGGGAAGGGATCACCCTGGGAGAGAGGGAGGGAAGGGTGCAGAGATGATCTCCTGGGGCTGCCCAGGCACCTCCCTGCTGCTCCCCGCTGCTGTGTTCTAGCTCCCAGCTGGTGATGGTGAAAGTGCGGGGGTGGAGAGGAATAAAAGAGGCTTTGGATGTTTATAAACAAGTGTGTATTGGCTTGACATTGGCAGCCGATTTTCATGGCTGAGGCCCAAGAAGGGGGTCTGAGTTGTATGCTGGCATATGTGTGTGTGTGTGTTAGGGAAAGGAGTGTGCAGCATGATACTGGTAAGGAGGGTACAGGGCTAGTACAGGGGTGTAGTGGGCTGTGGTATATGCATGCCCCTGGTGCATATATCCATGCAGTGTTTTTCCTCGACCCGTGCCTGTCTCAGCCTAGCATCAGTCCAGAAAATCAGTTTTGTAAACTGGTGCTAGCTTTAATCAGATCATAGACTGGCATTTTCATTTAGTCAATTAACAAAATACATCCATGCTACTTCTACCTTAGCCCTTCCCAGCACTCTGCAGCAGTTAAGTTGTTTTGAGGTTGTGTTTTTTCCAGTGTCAGTTTGTGTCTATTTCTGGATTGCTTCAAGGTCTACAAATAGAACCAAGTCTGGGGAGCAAATTATAGCATGGCCGTTCCTGGTCCGGTCATGGCCTGGTTCCAGTTTGTAGCATGGATGGGGTTTATTGAGGTGTAGGCTCTTTGATGCTGCTGTGTTATCACTGTCACACTGACATTTGTGCAATTAGCCTTGGAACACCTCTGTGTGTGTGAGAGGTTATCCCCCTTTTACAGGTAGGAAAACTGAGGTATTGAGTCAGATTTTCAAAGGTATTTTGGAGCCTAAAGATACAAGCAGGCTTCTAGCGAGATTTTGAGAAGCACACAACTCCCCTACAAATCCATCATTAGATATCTAAATACATTTAGAAATCTGGCCCTAAGTAACTTGCCCATGGTGACAAGCAATCTGTGGCAGAGACAGGAATAGGAGAACCCAGATCTTCCCTGCTGAGCCCTAACCACAGGACCATTTCTTTCTTTCTTGGAATGTTGTTCACTAGCCAATCTAATCCCCTCGATTGTTAGATTAAAGTCCCGTCTGTGCTCCCAACTGGAGCCAACTCATTATTGGGTCTTCTGAATTTGTAGTATAGCCAGGTGTCTAGTGAGATGCTGGAGGCTTCAAGCCTCCTCACTGGAGGCATCTGGCTGTAGAGGATACTGGGCATCCAATACAGTCGAGTAAATCAAGTCTGGATCCTGGATGGAAAGTGTGTAGGGTTGGGGTCTTGCATCACTTTCATATGGCTGGTTAACATTTCTGAGAAGTGACTGCACAGATTTACACCTGCCTTTTCAAAAACACTCTGCAGTTCTGAGCATGAGAGGGGCTGGTTTGTAGTTTGCTTTAAGTTTTTCAACAAGCTCTTTATAGCGAGGTTTTCCAATCCCAGCTGGAAAAGACATCTGTGTTTTAGTTCATCTCTCTCTCTCTCTCTCTCTCTCATTTCTGCCACTGCAGGATTATTCCAGTAGATCAGGGTTGTTACAACACCAAGTAAACTTTCACTCTGACCACCTCCTATTTCCACACAATCCCCAACCAAAGATCATAGTGTCCTAAGAAACTTTGACAGGCTATTCTCCATGGATATAAAGGAGCCAAAAGTTTACCTCACTAGCTGGAACATCTTACTCTCAATTACCGTAATTTGTTTTTAAAAAGACATGGAGGAGGAAAAATTAAGAGCCACCACAGACAAAAGCAAAGGAATTAAAGATAACACTGTATTTACCATAGAAGAGAACTGCAATTTAAAGATAACTATATTAAACTAGGTTGGATCTGTGACATGGATATATTGTGCAACATTTGATACGTAGCTCAGGAGGGAAGGCAGAAAGTTTCAGTCTGTTCTAAATGCACGTTGCGCCACTTAGTTTATCATTATACTACTATATTGACACCCCTGCTGCCTTGGAATCATGATCTACCTCTGTGGGTAGGAGCAAAGTGGGTGTTGCTTTTGCATTTTTGTTTCAGCACAGTTTTACGGAAAATGTTGTGAAAATAAATCAACATGTACCTCTCCAGTTCTTAGCCTCATCTGCACAGGTTACATAGTTTCCAAACTGGAGGCCAGATCCCCAGAGGTCATGAACACCCTGTAACTGCTGCTATATTCAATGAGAGCTATGGATGTCCACTTTATCTGGGGATCAGGCTATTGTTTCCCATTCCAATACAAATGAGACAGTAGATGCTTGCTTTAAAGTTTAGATGCAGCCTAGTGGATATAGAAACAAACAGCTATGCAGAGCCTGTGGAACTTATGCAGACAGCGGGCAGGAGATGAAATAGTTCCCATCTTACTGTCATAATTTTTTAGCTGTTCATAATCATAAATGCAAACATGTTTTTATGGTGGGTTTTTTGGGGGGGAAGGAGGGACTCAATTTCTTCCAGCATTTCACCCTGCCTCTTGTTTTCCACTTCTGGATTTTTCCCTGAGCCCCTTTCCCCGCTACCCCCATCTTTAGGATCTGATTTTGCAACCCTTACGCATGTGAAATATCAATTATTCATGAGAATACAGGTTGCAGGAGCAGGACCTTAGTATGTCTAACATTATCTTCCTCCTTATTCTCCACAGTGTGCCAGCATGGGCTGCTTGGGCTAAGGGTAGAGTAAGGGCTGGTGGCTGGGCCTCCTCCAGCTTCCCCTGCTGGTCTGACATAGCTTTCCTTTGGCCTGGTGTAAGGCCTGCCATATATTCCTTTGCCAGGCTGAGGGGCGGTCTGGGTGGGTATTTTAGGAAAAATGCCTTTTTTTGTTAAATGAAGAAAGTCCTTCACCTTTTTGTTATTTAGAAGTTGTGCCCAATTATAAAATCTCAAGTACAAACTGATTCAAATGCAGTGAATTCATTCTAGTAATTGGACATAAAAATCATTCGATGTACCTCGATTATACGTTCGGAAGGCGGTGACTTGAGAGGGACTAGTGATGACAAACAAGCCACTGTAGCTTTACTCTCATTTTGTCACCAGTTCCTCAAGGTGTAATTATATGCTGGATGAAAACAAACCAAAACTATATTACACACACACACACACACAAAAACCCCACCCACCTTGGCTTCTTTGCTCTCCTCTCTGCTTTGAGCTTCATATTGTCTGTTGATCTCCCTCCTTAAATATATTCCTGGTCACCTGACTTGCTGCCCTCCTCCCTATTATCCACCAAAATTCTTAAATTTAAATTTTAGAAACTGTTTACATTCCTCAAAGTACCTTTTGATGTACGTATTATACTTTCCCAATGTCTCTCAACTGCCTCCTTGTTGAACAACAACAATATCCCACAAGCTACATACAGGCCTTTTATGTATTTTAGCATTTACTTGAAAGCACTTGATAGTGTTAAGGTTGCAAATGTTTCCATTATTGCTTCATCCATGCTTGCACTCATAACTTCCCAAAAAGTTTCATCCATGGGGATGAAATTTTTCCATGTTTGAGCTCTCTGCAAAGATGAATGTTTTGGGGGAAAACTTGGGGAAAAGCCTTCCAGCTGCCTTTCAATGGAGTGTGTGTGGGGGTGGGGTGGGTGGAAAGATATTTTAAGAAGTTGTAGCCCTGTCCAAATATGTGATTACATCAGAGATGGCTGAAGTTTAACTGCTGGAACTTGGCATATAAATAGTCCTTAATATAGAGCAGTGTCTAAGAGAGGATAATTTTGATTTAAGTAATGAGCATTTGAAAAGTCACTGAGACTAGGAGGGCACAAGTCACTTAAAGGGGGCTTGCTTTTCAGTTGAAGGAGGCAGCTCTGACTTGGAAATAAGTACATCCCCCATCTCTCTTAGCCTTTTCTTACTGGTTGAGGAATACTCAGGTCAGTCCCCGATTGACTTGCTCCCTTGATACAAGGGCTCAGTTTTGCTCCCAGCTGATTTCAAAGTGTGTGAGAATCAATGTTCTGTTAGGGACACCCAGGGTCATGTTAGAGACAGCCACATACATATTCTGTTCTGTAACACTTTTAAGACCAATAGAAATACTTCCAGGAAACTTTTAAAATCCTCTCCAGTAGGAAGTGCTTTGAACAAAACAATCCTCTGTTTGCAATCCCAACATTGTGCTAATGCTTGAATGGGAAACTGACTCTATAGCATTTTCTCCTACTGTTTTCCTTATCAAGCATATTGTTTGCTGGTATGCATAATATATAATGCTAATCATTTTTATATCAAATATACAGCACGAGCAATGCCAGTGAATTGCTAATGCTATAGGAAGGAACCTCAAGTCTCATTGCAGGCTTTTTATTTAAATTGGATAACCTTAAAGTTGCCTGAATATAGTATTTGTGCATTTGCTTATAGTACAAAGAAGCAATTGAAATGTGGGTCTGAAACTTGATCCAGAATTGCGTAAGGTTCTTATGAACCATTATGATGGAACTGCAGCCTCATAATTTAGAGGTTTTAAAATAATTTTTAAGGCTGTTGCCAGATTCCCTCCCTCCCCCATCTGAGGAGGTAATTGGTCATCTTCACTGCTCCAGCTGTGAGGTGTTTAGTTTTTAGGGTTGCGTGGCACCATCCACACAGTTTGAAAGGGACTAGCACTTTGCTCTAAATGTAATTTTTTTGAATGTATGACTGTGTTATTTCTGTGAATCAACAAGAGTGGGAAAAATCCCACATATAAATTAGAAGGTTTTTTTTCTGCTGGATTTGCAATATGTTGGTCTCTTATCTGCATATGTGCAATACCTCCAGAAGAGCTACAGGGCCCTAAAAGGGTCCTGTGCTCACTAGTGGTCTGCAGCAAAGCCTACTCACCACAGGTGCATTCCCTCATGGTTGGGTGTAACAGCTCTCCTCCTCTGGTACCCACTGCAGACAGCCACTCTGGCCCTGCAGTAGTCTGTGGCTTCCTGTCACCTGGACCTCCAGCCAGGTCACTTTTAGCCCTACCCTTTTTAGCAAAAACAATAGCCTGGCAACATTGTACCAGAGCCTCAGCCCAACTTTGGCCTTTATATGGGCCTTCCAGCCAGTGGCTCTGGTGTCTTCGCACCCCTACATTAGGTGGGCCACTAGGGGAACCTGAACCTGTGTTCTGCTCTGGGTTCCAGCCAGGGACCCTGTAAGGCCTGTTCATTCAGACCCTCTGCTGCGCTGCACGGCACTGCTTCCTACCAGGGCTTGTACAGCAAACCTGTCTGCCAGGCTGACATTTCTGCAGGTCTCAAAACAAACAGGAGCTAAACTAGTTATGAGGAACAAAAGGTCCTGCATCAGGCCTACTTGCCCTAGAAAGGGTCTGACATCTGGGAGGCTCTCAGTTAGGCACTTCCTTCCAGTAGTCTTTCATTGGGCTCGGGCTCGGGCTCGGGCCTGCCTGCCTAGGGCTAACTCAAGAGGCTTGCTCTCTGTCCCACTCAGCCACCACAATGAGCTGGGCATTTCCTCTTTTAGCTCCTCCCTCCAGGCTTAATACCTTGCACAGGTGCAATGAGGTGGGGCTGATTGGAGCCACAGGCTCTCATTAACCCCTTCTTGGTCACTGTGGGGTCTGTATACCTCATCACATGTTCCAGTCTCTCATGGTGCTGAGCTCTCTTATATGCTGAATGCCCTTGATTGATTGCAGTCTCTGGGAAGTGAGGGTGTCCAGTGCTTTGGAGGATTGAGCTCCAGGGGCATTGGCTATTGGACAGTCCCAGTTTTTTTTCAGTAGTTCTAGGAAGAGCATACTAAGCATACTAAGAGCTAAGCTCATGTTACTAAAACCAAATCATTGACTTACACAATTACACACTGCAAACTAGAAACCTTAGTTATAGACATCCTGTCTTGTGTTTCCAGTTCTCTTCCCATTTTTCATATACTCCCAACTTTTATTCATTTTGGTGAAGATGATAATAATAACACCTATCTAAGGCTGTGGGTGCCCTCAGAGAGGTCACAACACAGTAAGTAAGATTCTAGCAGCATTAAAGGAACCATGAGAACATAAGAATGGCCGTACTGGGTCAGACCAAAGGTCCGTCTAGCCCAGTATCCTTTCTCCCACTAGGGGCCAATGCCAGGTGCCCCAGAGGGAATAACAGAACAGGTAATCATCAAGTGATCGGTTCCCTGTCCCTCATTTCCAGCTGCTAGCAAACAGAAGCTAGGGACACCATTGCAATGGGAACTCAGCCAGCCAGGCACCTACAGAGCCTCTCCACTCCTTCACAGTTTGGGGAAGCATACCCTCAGCCCTCTCCAAAAACCCTCTAACCAGAAGTCTTTAGGGCTGCACATTGCAACTGATTTGATGTTTTGCCCTTATCCAGCCGAAACCCTACACAAATCAAACCTTTTCTGTGTAATCCAAGTGTTACAGGAGGTCAGTTCAATTTCTGTTATTGTATTTGTATGGCAGTAGCGCCTAGGAGTGACAGTCATAGGCCAGGACCCTGTTGTACTACCTGCTGTCCAAACAAGAGGAAAAAGACTAGCCCTGTCCCCAAAGCTTACTATCTAACTGTACAATTAGACAGCGGCTGGATACAGATGGTGGAGAGAGGGAATGGGGATGTGCAAGGAAACAGTGAGATAGTATTGGCCAGCATGGTGGGCCTTGGTCTCCACACCAGCAGCCAAACTTTTGTCACGTTTTTTGTAGGCATCACATCAAAGGAGAGTTTAAAGCAGGATATTGAGATACCTCTGTGGATGTTTATGGGGAGCTCCTCCGCAGTGTGAAGGACGGCCTGGGCGAAAGCATGCTGCGCTTGTTTGAAAAGTGAACAAGTGGACAACATAGGCTTGCTCGTGGTGGGATGCAAAGCGAGGCATGGTGTGGTCATGGTGACAGGATAGGAACATGGTCTTTGCCACAGCATTCTGAATGGATTTCAGTGGGGCAAAGTTGCAACTGGGGTATAAGTCATTTTCCTGATTACAGGCTGATTGTTTTGAACAGCATCCTACACATACTCCAAATATCAGAGGGGTAGCCGTGTTAGTCTGGATCTGTAAAAGCAGCAAAGAGCCCTGTGGCACCTTATAGACTAACAAACGTATTGGAGTGTGAGCTTTCGTGGGTGAGTACCCACTTCGTCGGATGCACGTAGTGGAAATATCCAGAGGCAGGTATAAATATGTAAGCAAGAATCAGGCTAGAAATGGAGAATTTGGAGAAATACTCCAAATGCTGCTGCAAATGAACAAAGTGTGCGCGTGTGCATCAGTTGCTTTCTTTTCATGTTGCCTCTTTAGATGCAGTATGATGTATTGCAATGGCCCTGGGAGCAAGAGGCCAATTCGTAGTAGTCTTTGAGAGACATACATTTCTAAGACATTCTTATTTTAAAATAAGTGAACTACCTAGTTATTACCCCAGTGGATTGACTGATTTTGTGTGTTAAAGCAACATTTAAACAAATGGCCCTATGAAGTTAATTCTGCTCTCTTGATTTTTTTTTTTTTTAATAAAGAATCAGCCAGTATCTAAGTTTCTGTGAAGAGGCCTTTGAACCTCTTGTCAGTTTACATTTTGACAAACAAGGATATTCAAACTGGACAAACAGCATTTAAGGTTTAGGTTTTTGTTGCTTGGTCTAATGGCTAGAATTCCTTTTCAAACTCCATTCAGCAGAAGAGTATTGGTTGGGGTTTCCAGAGTGCTCCACTACTCATTTTTGCAGCATATTATGAGTATTAAACTAATTATAAACAATACATCCTGGACACTCTTTCATATAGTTGTATTTAATGAGCTGAGGTCTTGGTCCAGTGTGTAAGAGTAAGTTCCCAAATCCCCTGCTCACACCTTGTACTGATGCAGAGCCCCATCCCCTCAATACCAAGGACCTCCCATGCTGAGCCAATTGCTGGCTCAGGGACTCTCTTTTGTTAATAGCAAATGGGCCATTTGTGCCTTGTCTGGTGTTATTTAAACAGACATTTCCTTGCCATCAGTACAGTAAACTAGTGTAGTTGGTTCCCATCATTATCTTTCTACCACCTAACCTAGTCTTTTGAATACGTGTACATGATACCTTTAATGATCTTGGAGATGTTGCTAACAATTCAGATGTGTGTCAATAAAGCCTCTTGGAACAGAGTTTCCATGACCATTGGCAAGATGTTTGTGTTCCTTCTTCACATTAGCGTTAATTTGATTTTAAGCACGTTTCTAATCGCATGAGTATTCGTGTGGAATCATGTCCTCCTGAAGCACGTGCAGTATGTTTTTATCAGGACATAAATCTGGGATCCCCTTTTGGAAATTATTTGCAAGTAGGAAAATGCTAGTCTAGGCTATTTTGTTAATTTGTGGTACATCTGTTTAAAACAACCTCAGTTACATTGATACAGCAGGAACAGTCACCTGGGCTGGAAGCAGTGTAAGGAAATGCATGTGAACAATTCATCAAGACCAAAATCCACTTGTTACAATGCTCTCCCTCCCCCATCTTTCATGGAAATATAACAGAGGTTTTAAATATCAGGCTGCTCTCAGTGCTAAGGATATTTAGCATTGTAATGTTTCTCTAAAAGCAGGAAGGAGGAAATTCAGCGTAATGTGGTAACTGCCACAAATTTGGAGGGGTCTTTGCTTTAATGCTCTTCTTTGTTTCATTGTGAGCTAAAATTCTTTATTGACACTTCACCATTCTGTTTTTCTGATCTGTCACCGATATGAAACAGGTACTATGTTTAGAAGTGTTTGCCCTGCTTCCTATAAACCTCACACATGCTGTTCCTGTGTAGAAATCAGAATGAATCAACCTGCAGTTTTTAATAGTAACACTGACTCATTTCGTATTCACAGCTAGTATGGAAAACAAAATTACCTTGTGTGCATCTATGCTACCTTGAGCTGCCATCTAAGCAGAGGGCAGATCTGGCTGCTGTTCGTGTGGGAAAATTCTTAGGAAAACCTATATGCCGTGGGAAGTATTCAGGATTCAGTGGCATTCTTCCTTCTGAGTCGGTGCTGACTCAGATGTCCCAGCACAGTGAGCGGGCTCACTATATTGCTCCTGGAAGTGCTGTCATTTGGCTGCGATGTAAAATCAGGGCCATGACTACCTGAAGCTAATTGGTTCCGCATCACTGTTTAAAGTAGGGCTGTTATCCCCAGAATCTTCAGCAGGTTCCAATTTTTGCAATTGTATTTTGCCTAACAGAAACATCCATGGGCACTGCAGAGGGAAGAGGTATTCTCTACCTCCCCAGTTCAGACTGCTGTAGGGTGCACTGTTGAACAGCTGCTTTTCACTGGTAGGGAAGTTATGTATATGCATGGTGAGTATTCTAGGCCCCAATCCTGCAAAGATGTAAATGTGTGTATCGCTTTATGTATGAGAGTGAAGTCAGTAGAACTCCTCGCTTTATGGAGAGTTAGTTAGGAGTAACTAGTCTTAGCACACGGAGCTAGTCTTAAGCCCCTGGAAGTTATAGTGCCAGCTCCACCTTGATTTATTTAAAAACCATGTTCTGGGGTCCTCAGTGCATCTTGTCTGACCTTGATTTATTAGACTGTATGGTCTAGGAGGCAGAGACCTCTGCCTTTTTGTTGAACTGTACCAGACTTGAGTGTCAGTGCTTCACAGATGCTAATGCCCATCTAGACCCCATGTGTGATTCAGAGCTTGCCCTGGTAGTTTTGTTCCTGAATTCCACACAGATATCTTCTGTGGAATGGATGGAAACTGACGCTCAAGGAGCTAGTGTTCTCTCTGCTCAGGAGGTGCTGACAATTGAGACAAGCTTAAACTTCTGCTTAATGAATGAGCTAAGAGAATCTGATTAGTATGGTGGGGTCTCAGGTAAGATTTGGTTTTGCACAGGGGTAAGGCTATTAGTTTACCTAGTTCCTTTGTTCAGAACATTTTTGTACCCTAGTGGTAAGGAGTGACCTAAACTTAATGACTGTGCTAATGAATGAGAGGTCTGCAGATGCAAACTGGTTAGATAACTTCAGCAGGGGAAGATTCTAAAGCACTGTCAGGGAGTTTATTTCAAATTTATGCCTCCCCGTGTTAGCTTGTGTTCTCTAGAAAGAATTGTTAAAAGGGAACGGTGAGAAGTTTTCATATCTCCTGTTTGATTGTCCTTGGAATTGGAGGATTTTTGAAGTTGGATGTCTGTTTAAAACTGTTGACAGGTTTTCAGAGTAGTTTACAGAGTAAAACTGATGGAGGAAGGGGGTAAGAATTGGCCATTAGTTTTGTGGGGTCTACCAAGTGGTAAACTGATCCTGCAGAGCAAGCATGAAAATCTACTGTATGCTTAGGGCATGTCTTCATTAGCAATGTTAAAGCGCTGCCATGGCAGCACTTTAATATGGCTGTGTAGTTGCAGCACTAGCTCTGGGAGCTATTAAAAACACAAAAAAACAAAAAAAACCCAACCACCCATACACCTGACCATCTCCATGAGGGGAGTAGCTACCAGCACTGTCTACGCTGCTATGTTACAGTGCTGAAACTTGCAGTGCTTCGGGGCCGGGGGGTGTTTCACGCCACTGAGCGAGCAAGTTGCAGTGCTGTAAGTGGCAGTATAGACAAGGTCGTAGAAACCTGTTGTCAGCAAGGCTGGTATATAGACACATGCTTTGGCAAGGTAAAGCACACTGTAACTATTAATTGTTTGTGCAATATTGAGGCTTCTATGTCAATACGTTCTTTGCCTTTTATGTTCCTCCCACTTGTTAAGAGTAATGCAGGAGGCATCCCACAAAATCTTAGCTGACTATGAGCAAAATAAACTCTGGGTACTGCCGGTGATGGCACTGTGGGTTGTATTGTCCCTCTGCTCCCTGTCATTGCCCTTCCTGGGGCAGGACGTCAAAACTGCAAACTCAATTTAGTTTAATTCCCTTCTCACTCACAAGACCAGAGCTGCTAAGGGCTTCCAGAAACAGGGCAGGCTGTACTTGCTTTCATCACTTGCCTGCACATGCTCCAAGAAAATCAGTGTTGCTAGTTCAGTAGATGAGATTTTACAATAGTTGAATCTCTTGTTTTGAAAATGGGTACTTATTTCCATAGGGGAGGATGTTTGCCTTTGAGAGAGAAATAATACATCTTTGCCAAATAGAAAAGGGCAAACTAGTGAAAGAAGCAAGAGAATGCGCCACACACTAAGAGAAACTACAAGATATTTTTCAAATGACATGCAGGGGGTTTGTTCTTCCTCCTCTTACCACTCAGAAATACCGCTTTGCACATGTTTATCTGCTGCTTTTCCATTCATCAGTGAGCTAACGTTCCAAAACTTGGAAGAAAATATAAAAAGGTGATGTGGCATTTTAAAATTTCAATGACTTTTTTCCTTCCTTCGGGGGAGGAGGTGGTGGTGTTGGGAGAGACATGGAGATTTCCTTTAGTTAAAATGTTCCCCTGCAGTGTTGTGGACCCCTAAAAATAAATAAATAAATAAATACATACAAAGGATGCTTCTGCACTTACATGTATATTAACTTGCTAGAAACAAAAACAAAAACTGTTGAACTGATTGAAATGAAGTAAACAAATAGAATAAAGTGACATTCTTTAAAAACAATCTGTTCATGGTAATAAGAGGGTTGTTTTTAATGGTGTGTTCAATTTCTTTGAAGCTGGCATTAGAAATTTAGTGAGGTAGGATGGTGGAAAATGGTGTTTAGCATATCAGTATTTCCGGGAAAGATAAAGGGTTTTAAACTGGAATTTAGACTTAAAATAGTTTCATTAATGGCTATGAAAACTTGGCAGCCAAACAGCTACATTCTTAGCAGCCCAGTCTTTAGACGATGGACGAAATAAGTTAAATGGAACACCTCCTAGGAGAAGTGGTGCTTGTGGGACTGTATGTAAAAGACCTCTGACTGACTTTACAAAACATAATACTATTGTATCAAATCCCTTTTTAGCTTCAGTGTCTATTTTCTCCTGTACTTCCTTTCCTGGTGTGGCTGCTGTCAAGATAATTGGGTGTAAATACAAACGAGGTACACTTAATTTAATGGTCCTTTAGTACAGTATGCAAATTTATGAAGTTCACAGGAATGTGTTAGTGGTTATTTACCACTGTCTCCCTGTTACCTTATGCTTCAAGTTTTCAACTAGCATTTAGCTTTAGATACCTGGCAGACTTGTACTATTCACCATAAAAAACAAACAAACAAAAAAACAAAAAAACACAACACACCCTTACAGGCTGCAGATGATACAAATCATCTCTTCAGTTTGTGGTATCAATAATGGTGTTGTGCCCCAAATACAGCAATTCAAAACCTGGCTGACCGTGGACTCCTGCCTGCTTGAACGCTCAGGTTCATAAGTCCAAATGAAATGCTCACAGAGAACCAGAATTTTTTTGCCTCTTGGAAGCAATCCTGCTTGCTGCCTGAACAAGTAGAGTAGAGATCTGACTCACCTGATTTGTCTTCCAAATACAGAAATAATTAGCAAAACATAAATAGTAGCTTAGCTGCTAATACTGAATGCTGAGTTGTGGTGCTGGTTTTGGGGCACTTCATTCAGTTTCAAAAATTAAACTTAAGGTTTGCTAAGTGATATATCATAGCAACAGTTATGAGGCCAGAAAGAATGTTTTTCAGTTGGGGAGAGCTAGGATGAGGGAGTTGGGTCATGTATTTAGGCCCTGATCCTGCAAATGTTTAAGGATGCGTGTCACTTTAGGCAGATGAGTGGTCCCATTGAAGTCAATGGAACTAGTCACATGACTAAAGTAATGCTTGTTTGGGGTGATGAAGATGGGAATTGTGTCACAATATGAAATTGTTATAATCGCAGTAACCTAGTCTTACATAGAGCTTTTCATCTATTGATCTCAAAGCACTTTACAGAAGGGTCAGTTATTTACCCTCATTTTATGGATGGAGAAACTGAGGCACAGAAGTGCAGTGGTTTGCCCGAAGTCATCCAGAGGCCTGTAGCAGAGCTGGGAATAGAAACCAACACTCCAGTGTCCCAGTCCAGTGCTCTGTCCTTTAAGCCATACTGCCTCCCAAAGATTTAGAGCCCTGTGAATTGCTATTGTCAACCTTTGTCAAAAAAGTAAGGCCTGTCTTTATGCTTTGTGGTATCTTACTTTAAAAATGTAGAATTCCAGGCCAGTATTTTCATTCAAATAATAAAAAAAAAAAAAAAAAAAAAAAAAGAGAGAGAGAGACTTGTGAGTCTGTCACTCGACTGTTTGCTTTTCGTGCTTTTAGTTATGTTAGTAATGGATTCAAAGAAGCCCTGGCATTGTTTGATTCTCCTCTCTCCCCTCCCCTGCAAATATTTTGATTTTTCTAAACATAAAAGATAATGTCAACAACGCTTCAGTAACAAAGGAATGTGCACCTCCTGCTCTGAAAAAAGAATTCCTGTAAAGGAAAAGATTTAGTTGTTAAATCTTACTATAAACTGAATAAAGCTTAGGGTTTGTTTTTTAGTTTTTTGTTTTTAAATGATTTTTTAAAACTCACCTGTCATTAAAAGAACCAAACTAGGTAACTTAAGCTCAAAATACTTTCTAATGAGAGAGAACAAGAAAGGGCAATTGAGGAGAGTAAACAAAGTGGCTTTTATAAACAAACAGGCTCACAAAGCGAGCTGCTGTCACTGTGCATACTACCAGTACCTTGCACAAAAGTCTCCTTTACTTTCTGTACCTTTCTTGGCATGCACCTCAAAAATCTTGTGCAACAAGCCTCTAATTATAGCTGACTGATTCCTTAGGTGCCTAGATCAGGTATGAAACTAGCCTAAGACCAGAGAGAATATTTATATTGGTTTGTGGGGACTCCATGAAGCAGATTTAGAATTGAAGGTGGCTATGGGGGTACACAAGATTAATAATATATAGAGATATACCTATCTCCCAGAACTGGAAGGAACCTTGAAAGGTCATTGAGTCCAGCCCCCTGCCTTCACTAGCAGGACCAAGTACTGATTTTTGCCCCAGATCCCTAAGTGGCCTGCTCAAGGATTGAACTCACAATCCTGGGTTTAGCAGGCCAATGCTCAAACCACTGAGCTATCCCTCCCCCCAAGCAGCATATTTACACAGTTAATAGATTCTTTTGGTGTTTTTGTAACACTCCCCCTCCCACTATTTTAGGGGTTTAGTCATACATTTAACAGAAATGAAGGTTTTGCTCCAAAAAGCCATTGCTGTCAGTGGAAAGACTCCAATTGACACAGGCTTTGGTGGAGGCCGTAATTGAACTAGTTTTAAATTATGCAAAAGGTTTGAAAATGATCTTGCACTGTTGCCAACTCTTGCCATGGTATCACAAACCTCGTTATATTTGATGCTATCTATAAGGCCCCAGCTTCTGGAATGACATGGCTGAGAGAAACTTTTTGTTTGTTTTAAAGTAAGTTTCTAGCCCTCATGGAGAAAAGCTTAAAAACATGAACCCTAAAGCCTTAAAAAGCCCAAGGCAAATAACTCCCCCCCCCTTATTTTTAAAAATCAAATGACTTTTAATCCAATCACGTGAGTTTGGGGGCCCAACTCATGGTTTATGAACGCTTTGAGTTAGTAGTGCTGACAATGGCAAGTTGTTTCTTTCCCTTCAATTTAAATTGGTTTCCTCAAGTTTATTTACATCCCATGGGAGTTTTCCCCTGAAATTGGTTCATTGCTGAATTATTTTTCCCCTCTGTCATAGATGAATCCTGTGGTTTGATAGTGTCATCATACTTCTAGCATGGAAGAAAAACAAAAACAGAATTAAAACAGTTGTTTTGGGGTGGAAAGCACATAAAGTAGATGGATTTGGAACAGAAAGTTTGGGGTGAAGGACAAGGAACAGATCACATTTTGGGCCTGCCTATCTTGACAGATTCCATATAAATGATAAGAATGATGCAGATTGAAGTATAGTATCTTGACCCAGTACACATTTCAATGAACAGTGCTGGAAAGTCCAGACTCACTGGCAATCTGTTCTTCAGGATTCATGTTGTGAATTTGGTCTGTGTCCATTCTGCAGGTGTAATGTCTTAGCTTTCTGAGATACTGGACTGCCTCACAGTCATTAGTGTGTTAAATCCTCACCACATCCCTGTGAGGTCAGTAAGTGCGATTATCCCTGCTCAGCCACAGACTTCCTGTGTGACGTCGGCCAAGCCACTTAGCCACTTTGTGCCTCAGTTCCCCCATCTGTACAATGGGGATCATACCACTACACTGCCTCACAGGGGTGTTATGAGGATAGATACAGTAAGGATTGTGAGCCCTAACTACTGGACAGTTCCACACCCTCTTTCCTGAAGTAGTAGCACTCTGAGGTCTAGTTCAGCAAAGCACTTAAACATGTTTGTACCAGGACATGAATAATCTCATCCCTATTCAGCAGAGCAGTTGAGTTGTTCTTTCAGTCCCATTGATTTCAATGGAACAGCTCAGATGCTTATAATTAAAGCACGTGCTTAGGTGCTGTGCTGACTTAGAGGAGAACTGCACTGGCCTTGAAGAAAAAAAATGGGTTAAGAAGTTCTACGGTTACATCTGTGATTGAGATTCAGAGCATGGGCAACCCTATGCATTCAAAAACCATGAGTCACAACCATAAGGACTCGAAACTCACTTTTTTTTTTAAATGAAAGCGGAAACTCTCAACTCCAGAAGCTGGGGCTTTAAGAAACCCACCAAACACTGTGAAACCCATGATAAAATCTCAAGAGTTGGCAACACTGCAATGGCACTGGAATATCAAGCCTGCTGACTAAGCCTTATCACATAACAGTATTCATTTAAAAAGGGAAACGTCACGAAATAAGTCCTTTTATAAAGGAACGTTTGTTGTCTGTGAAGACATTTTGCAAATATATTTTAATGTGTTACTAACATGAAGTTTGCTCAGTTTCCCTTTGGTTGCTAACCATTTTTGCTTTTAGGGTCCCCTGCACTAGCACAATGTGACCATGCTGCAAGTTTTGCAGTGGGGGAATGCTTAAATTCTCACAAACTAATCCTGAAATATTTATTTTCTCTATAGAACATAAGTCTTAGATATAAGCTACCAAACTGTGTCCCTTTAAGAGATGGGATCAGGACAATACTAATAATTTGGAGGTGGGTAAAGGAGCAGCAGCTAATACAGAGCTTGTTCTAATGTTAAGAGAAAACAGGCTTGCTCTGAGGTTTCCACATCAAAAGCAGGTCAGTTCATCCATTACACTTCAAGTCAGAAGGAGGTGATTGAATTTCCATGTGTCAAAGGGATTGTTGGAACAACAAAGGATGTGTAAATTTTTTGGGGGGAGGCTTATGGTGCACATAGCTCTTGTTTATGTTCTGGTTTGAGTCCATCTTTTCTTTCACTGTTCAGTTGAGTTGCTTTTGATTTGGGAAGCAATATACGTCTAAACAGCAGAAACTTGAAACCTAGAACCTTTTCTCC
The DNA here is from genome assembly GCF_025201925.1 of Gopherus flavomarginatus. NCBI lineage: Eukaryota > Metazoa > Chordata > Testudines > Testudinidae > Gopherus > Gopherus flavomarginatus. Next base: position 31,912,054 of record NC_066627.1, on the reverse strand, counting down.
TCCACACACTAACAAAAATGCTTTGTTTTCAGAAATCATCTCCAATGACAAAGTTTAAAGACACTGTCTGCTTAAAAATTGCACTTACATCTGAAATCTTTCCCTACTATTGTTATACCTTATTTTTACTATAACTGAAAGACAGAAGCATTTTGCTCTATCTTTCATTTTTGTGTGATTGGTAGCACTTTGTATAGTCAGTTGCACTGTTGCCAGGGGATAGTTAGTCAGTTTCCCATGTGGTTTGCCTGTTTTGTTTTTAGACACACAGCAGCAATAAATGTGACTATAACATCACATAAAACTCATATTTTGAAATTGACCAGATTTCAAGTTGATAACATCCCTTCTTAATTAGCTTAAAAAGATGCTGTGCAAAGTGTGAAAATTGTAAGTGGGGCTTGTTTTTTGTAACCATTAAGTTAGCAAACACGACATACAGAAATAGGATCACTTAGCTTTAACTAAGCACAATTTCAAAGCTGAAGTCAATGAGCATGGAGAATTCAGTGTTAGATAGCATTATCTATATTGCAGTGACACCTGTAGACTCTGATCTGGCCCTTTTGGGCTAAGCACTGTTCATACACTAACAGAAAGACTTCCTGTCCCAAAGAGCTTGGAGTAAAGATAGGAAATTGTCTTCCTAGTCTATGGAAGAAGCTGATCCTGTAAGGGAATCTTTTATGTTATTAGTCATACCTGCTACAGTGTACTCAGAACATGAGACACAAGAGTTTCAAGGTTTTGCCTGTGCTGTAGCAGCATCCTTTCTTGTGGTCAGTTGATTTCTTCCTGTAGAGTTGAAGCCTGAGGAGTGTATTGAGTTGGTTCCCCCCTCCCCCTTTTCTCAGGGAATGGAGGAAACTTCTTGTAGGATTTTGAGCTTTTCGTCTTAATATTATTGTGTGTGTAAAGAGTTTGCTAAAGAATGCATGCAGTCCAAACAAGACATAAAAGCACTCAATTAGAAATTTAACTGCAACCTAGCTGGAGCCAGTTCACTGCAACATACAGTCTTGTGCGCAGAGGTATTGAACTGCCAGAGCTCAGAGCTCTCAGAAATGGTCTTCTTTGATTTTCTTATTCCCACTTTTCTGAAATGTTATCTCACAGCATTCACAATAAATATTGGTTTCCAGTTGTTTTCAGCAGCCAAGTGAATGGGTAGCAATGGCTGCACCCCAGGGTACGTGCAGATGTGCTCTCAGGTTCAGAATCGTGTTGGAGAAAACACTGCTTGGTTTGTTCTTCAGAATGTGTATGTTCATTATTGGGAGAATTACTAAAGCAAAGTCAGTCCCAGAACTTGCAATAGTATTTTCCCCAGCCAAGAACTTCCCAGATAAACATGTCCAAGATGCACTAGCTGTGGATTTAGTTTGCTTGTGTTGCAGACTGCAGTTATGGGCCAAATGGGGTCCCCTCCTGCCGATACCTTCTATGTTTCACTGCGAGAAGCACTGTGTTTCTGGCCGTTCAATGACTTCTAATTTCTCTTGTAGTCTTGCTCCATCTAGAGTTGCCTTGCCCTCCCGGAAAGGGACTGTAGAGTTCTTCCCCTCTTCCCATGCAGCCCCGTCCCCTGAGGAGATCGGATTGCATGGATCAAGAATTATGCAGAGAGGGGTAGCATTAAGTGCAAATATTTTCCTGCATGTTTGCCTGGGAAAGAGGCCCCCTACTTCACACTCCCTAGCCCCACCTAAACTTGTCCACTTATAAACTCCCAAAGCCCCAAACATGCTGAATACATATAGGAGGGGTGGGAGGAAGGAATGATACAGTCAAGGGCGTGGCTGCTTTGAGCACATGTTCTGCAAAGTATAGTCCCTCCATGCCAAAAATTAGTAGGAAGGATCTCAACTGTAGTGAGCATGCCTTTTTGGATAAGAGTTTCCAAAGCACCTGAGTGACTTGGGAGCACAAGTTCCATTGACTTTCAGTGGGACATGTGCTCTAAAGTTACTTGGGTGTGTTTGAAAAACAAACCAACCACCTGTTACCTTACATGAGTATTCCTGTAAGTCAGTAAGAGGAGCATGATTTGGCCCCTCTGGGGCAAATAGTGAGTCTGAGTCCCTGGGTGTTGAGGATGTTGCTTGAAAATAAACTATATATGTCTGGTTCCATTAGTTGATTGAAAGAAAACATCCTTCCAGTAGTGGAAGCTGAGGAAAGGTCCTCTCCCGAGTTTGTGTCCACAGAAACTCGGGGGTTCTGCTGCACAAGAGGGCTATTTTCTCTCCATAGGAAGCTTGAGATCATTCAGTGTATGTAGTCACTAAAATCTTATGTAAGTCTGCAGTCTCATTTCTGCAGAAACTGGGCTTGGCCGGAACTATTTTGTGTTCCTCAGTTCCAAAATGCAATTTAATGCCCATGAAGTTTAATGAATCTATTTCATTATGCCTTGAAGGAACAGTCTGTTCAGGGCACTAAATCATATGGAGACTTGGGTTAGAAATGAGAAATCCAGTGCATTTGAGGATGTTCTTTCTACAGTAGCTGCTTTTCCTAAGAAGTACTAAAGAGGGTGAATTCCCAGCTCTGGGTAAGTTATGAACTGGAATTTTAACTCAGGATAGTCTCCCTAGATGAGCTAGAGAGCTGTTTTGATTTCAGTATTTAAGAACTCAAGAACAGCCATACTGGGTCAGGCCAAAGGTCCATCTCGCTCAGTATCCTGCCTTCTGACAGTGGTCAATGCCAGATTCCCCAGAGGGAATGAACAGAACAGGCAATCATCAAGTGAGCTATTCCGTGTCGCCCATTCCCAGCTTCGGGCAAACAAGTGTGCCTCTGGAGAGATGAGCCTTTACAGGGTGGCTGAGAAATACATAGTTATTGAAAAAGCCTAAAAAGTGTAGGCAAACAGAATTCAAACAGTGCCTCTATAGAAGAGTTGCCTCACCGCAGATGTGTCCTCTTGTGGCTGGGCATGGCATAGCAGTTTTTCCTCTCACCCCCCGCCGACCGCTGCTCTGGCCCAGGCCTCCAGCCATGTCATGTTTGGTCCAACCCCTTCCAGGGTAAACAAAGGACAATAAACTCAACTCAAATAAACATAACTCTTTGCCCTGATGGCTCCCTGCTCTACAGACTCTTCACCCCAGCCCAGGCTCTGCAGAGTTGCCCTTTTGCTCTTGAGCAGAGCAACACCTCCCTGGGTTTTCTCCCTAGAGGCCTGGCTCCAAACTCACTAGCCCTCCTCCCCGTTGTATCAGGATGTTGCTGCATCTTCTTTCCCAGTGGCAGGTAGGAGAGCCCAGGCTCTCCCTGTCTACTGGGTTCCAGTCCCAGGACCTGGTGGTGATTATCTGCTGCCTCCCTTGACCTTCCTTCAGGCCCTTTCCCACAGGCCTTTCTTGGGTTCTCTGTATTCCTGCCTTTCACTAGGCCTTTCCTCCATGCTCTGACAACCAATGTAGAGTTCTTCCCTTTGCTCCCAGTAGTCCCATCTCCTCTGGGCTTCCTCCCTTTATGCTCTCACCATCCAGCATCTCCCTCAGCTGGGCTTCATCAACAGCTGGGCCTGGCCCAGCCTCTAGGTGCCTCAACTGAGCTCTCATCAGCTCTTTTAGTTCAAGTCTGGGATATATACCACATCACTGCTCCCTATGCATTCTTTCAGTTTTCAGGAAACCAGTTGTGAGCAATGCTAGCAAGAAACCAACTTTGTACAAAAAATGTGTTATGGCATCAGCTGCACACTCTGTACCTCATAGGCAAGAGCAGACCAAATAATCCCTACTTGTCTTAGAACAAGGTGGAAATCCTCATAATTCCTGCCAGTACGTCAAGAAAGAGAACCTCTCCTTGCCTGCATACCTATCTCAGTGCAGCCTTTGTGCACGTGAGCAGGAATTTCTATGATTAGAGCACCTAATACCATTGACACCATGATTAAAATGGTTTAAGGATGCTTGTCCCTTGCCACCTTTCACTCATCACCACCCTTGCCAAAATGAAAAATGAGAAACAATACAGCGTTTTTAAAGGGCCTACCTTATTGTTCTTGCTCGCTGTTCTTTTGAGACCATTAAAAACATAATGCTCAATATTTAAATGTGAGTTTTAGCTAGCTGGCTACAGATTGCACCTAGCCATGTTTTAAAAGTGCAAGATTACAGGCACTTAACTGCATGGACTAACGTTTCCAGTGTGGGTATCTAAAGTTCAGGACCTAAATTAGCATTTAGGCACCCTAGTATAAGTGGCTTGATTTTTCAGAACACATCCCATTGAAATGAGTAGGGGCTACAGGTACCCAGCACCTCTGAAAATCAAGCCACTTATGTGCTTAACTTTAGGCACCTGCATTTGAAAATCTTACCTTTGCTAGAAATGTGTAGACAAGTGAAATCTTTCATCCCCTTGGTCTCACTGAAATGGAGCTGCCATCGTGGAACTGCAGTTACTGTTGGCAGACTAGCCTTCTGGCATGGAAAGGGTGAAAGTCAATCAACTCAACAGAACATCAGAACAGAGGCCTGGTCTACACTACGCGTTTAAACTGAATTTAGCAGCATTAAACTGATATAACCTTGCACCCATCCACACAACGAAGCCCTTTATATCGCTATAAAGGGCTCTTTAAACCGATTTCTGTACTCCTCCCTGACAAGGAGAGTAGCCCTGAAATCGGTATTGCCGTGTCGGATTAGGGTTAGTGTGGCCGCAAATTGACAGTATTGGCCTCCAGGTGGTATCCCACAGTGCACCACTGTGACCGCTCTGGAAAGCAATCTGAACACGGATGCACTGGCCAGGTAGACAGGAAAAGCCCCACGAACTTTTGAATTTAATTTCCTGGGTGCCTAGCATGGAGCTCTGCTCAGCACGGGTGGCGATGCAGTCCCAAATCCAAAAAGAGCTCCAGCATGGACCGTACAGGAGATACTGGATCTGATCGCTGTATGGAGAGAGAAATCTGTTCTATCAGAGCTCTGTTACAGAAGACGAAATGCCAAAGCATTCGAAAAAATCTCCAGGCTATGATACAGAGTTCACAGCACAGTGCTGTGTGACAAGCGAAATGGAAAGCCAAAGGATCAAATGGACGCTCATGGAGGGAGGGAGGGGGTACTGAGGACTTCAGCTATCCCACAATCCCCGCAGTCTCCGAAAAGCATTTGCATTCTTGGCTGAGCTCCCAGTGCCGGAAGGGTCAAAAACATTTTCCCGGGTGTTTCAGGGTATATGTCGTCAATTTACACCCTCCCCTGCAAAAAAAGAAAAGGGGAAAAACAAAGTTTCTCGCCTTTTTTCAGTGTCACCCTATGTATACTGCATGCTGCTGGTAGATGGGGTGCTGCAGCGCTGAACAGCAGCATCCCCTTCCCAGTGGCAGACGGTACAATATGACTGCTATCCATCGTCATCATCAGCCCATGAGTGCTGCTGGCTGGCCTCAGTAAAAATGGGAATGACTCCCAGTCATTCCCGGCAGATGGTACAGAACAGCTGGTAACCGTCCTCATCATAGCAACTGGAGGCTGAGCTCTATCAGCCCCCGCCTTTTATGTCTAAAGAAAAGATTCTGTACTGCCTGGACTATCATAGCAGCTGGAGGCTTCCTCCCCCTCATTTTATCTCACTAAAAAGTCAGTGTTTCTTATTCCTGCATTCTTTATTACTTCATCACACAAATGGGGGGACACTGCCACGGTAGTCCAGGAGGGTTGGGGGAGGAGGGAAGCAACGGGTGGGGTTGTTGCAGGGGCACCCCCTAGAATGGCATGCAGCTCATCATTTCTGCGGGATCTCTGGGGCTCTGACACGGAGCGGCTGTGCTCTCTGGCTCTCTAGTAGACTTGCCCCATATTCTGGGCAGGACTGACTATTTTTAGACAAAACATAAAGAAGGGAATGACTCGGGGACCAGCCAGGAGCACCCATGACAGCAGCAGACGGTATATCTGACTGCTAACCTGCTAATCTGACTGATAACCCTCATCTCATCGCCAATTTACAATGGTAGACGGTGCAATAGGGATGGTAACTGTCTCTGGTACCTTGCAAAGGGAAATGAATGCTGCTGTGTAGCACTGCAGTACTGCGTTTGTCAGCAGCATCCAGTACACATACGGTGACAGTGACAAGGCAAAACGGGCTCCATGGTTGCCATGCTGTGGTGTCTGCCAGGGCAAGCCAGGGAAAAAGGGCGGGAAATGATTGTCTGCCAATACTTTCACAGAGGAAGGATTGAGTGACGACATTTACCCAGAATCACCCGCAACGCTGTTTTTGCATTGGGATCTCAACCCAGAATTCCAATGGGCGGGGGAGACTGCAGGAACTATGGGATAGCTACAGGATAGCTACCCACAGTGCAACGCTCCGGAAATCAACGCTAGCCTCAGTACATGGACGCACACCGCCGAATTAATGTGTTTAGTGTGGCTGCATGCACTCGACTTTATACAATCTGTGTTACAAAACCAGTTTATGTAAAATCGGAATAATCCTGTATTGTAGACATACCCTTAGTTCAAGACAATCATTGCCAGGTACTTCATAGGAGCCACTACAAATGACTGTCTTGGAGTAGGCTGACTGCAGTAACCGGGTGAGTTCAGAAGAACTTTTAAACACACACACACCCCCATCCGCCCAGGGCTTTGGAGTGGAGTCCGGAGCTGGAGCGTGGAGCAGCTCTGGAGCAGTGGAGCTGCAGGTTTTTGTCTGGAGCTGGAGCGGAGCTGGAGTACAGCTCCAAAGCCCTGCATCCGCCCTCATATTATTATGGACATTGGGAAGCGTAGGAGAGGGAGCAGCCCAGCCAGTGAGTCTAGGACGGTGATTTCCTCCACTGTAGGATAGAAAGCATTCATCCAATTCCCTTTTTGAAGTAGCACTATTGCCAGAGTGCTTGATCAGAGGAGTAGCTTCTCCACAGCCCTGGAACTGTAACTCAGCTGGAAGAAAGTAACACATTTTGAGAACCCCTCCTGGAGGCCATCAGACAGTTAAATTGTTTCCTTCCATAAGTGTCACTTCCCTCTTTAGCAGCTTGACCTCCTTCAGAAAGAGACTTGGAGAAGTTGTTCTTGTGCTACCTTGCCCACTATGCATACAAAGTATCTGCGTTAGCTCTACATTCCCCTTCAGTATGCTTTGTGCTGAGCAGTCGGTGTGCCTGACGCAGTCATAAGAAAACATGTAGCTTACTGAAAGCCATCCAAGAAAATACTGAAATGAAGCTGGTGCCTGGAAGCAGAATGACTTTTCAATTCCTGAGGGTGTTAGGACAGATGACTGAAGCTTCGGCTGAAATGTTTAGGAACTGATTCACCTCTCCCCTTCCATGAAAGGGTTTCAGATGTAATTACTTAGCTTTCATGTATCAAACATCTGCTTGGCTTTGCTGCTTTCTTGAGGAGGTTGCGGTTAGTTGGAAGAGCAGCAAAGATAGATGGTGCTGGCAATTCGGAGAGTATTCTAAGTATGTAATAGGGCTTCTCTAGAAATTATTAATATAAAGTCACAGTAAACTGGAAAATTTTGAACATGTATTATTAGAAGGAACTCTTAAGATTTCTCTCTCTGAAAGAGTTTAGTCATTAACTGTCATCTCTGTCCATTCAACGATATTTTGTGTGGACAGTTTCACTGTTGGTCATTCTCACACACTGCTCACATGCCTGCAGTTTTACCCCAGACTCTCCAAGAGGGTGTTTAACTGTCTCAGCAGCAGCAAAGCTCCCTCTTTTTTTACCTTGGGTTCTGTATTCCTATCAAGAACTGGCCTGTACTGTTTTATAAGCATGTTGGGTAAGGGTTCATGCTGCCATATTTGAATATCTGGGTCTAAGCATTACAAAAGTGACTAGTGATTTGGGGGGCTTCAAATTTTTGGTGCCTCCAAATTGAGACCTTAAAAGATACCTTATTTTCAGAAAGTGCTAAGCACCGACTCTCTGAATATGTGGCTCCTTTTCTTAATTTGGGCACCCAAAAATCCAGGCATTCAAAATCACTAATCACTTCTTAAAATCTGGCCACATGGTTATTGTCTACAGGTGAACTGGACCCAGACTGGTATTGATATTCTGTACAATAAATGGACAGTGAATAATTGTAAAGATAAGCTTGGATCTGTGAAAACTATGGATCTATCTAATTGCTACTATCACAGAAAGAATTACACATAAGCTGCTTATAAGATTTTCAACCCTGTGCTTATTGTTACAGGATCCTTATGCAGGCTACTAGAATAAAAAGCACTTGATCAGCAGTCTAGTATTTGTCTCTTGTTATTAATGAAACTTTTTCTGGCATATAAAACTTTGTCTTCTGTTATGTCACGGTTCTGACATTCAACATTGGCTCATTCCCAAAGTGTTTTGAAGTCTAACCGGTTAAAAATAAACATTTGATAAAAACAAATATATAGGCAGGAAAGGCATTTGGCAAGAGTTTAAAGTGGGTTCCCCCTGACTTGTTCATAGAATATGAGGGTTAGAAGAGATCTCAGGAGGTCATCTAGTCCAATCCCCTGCTCAAAGCAGGACCAATCCCCAGACAGATTTTTGTCCCAGATCCCTAAATGGCCCCCTTGAGGATTGAACTCAAAACCCTGGGTTTAGCAGGCCAATATGCTCAACCCACTGAGCTATCCTGCCCCCCTTTTGTTACTTTTGTGACCTGTCAGATATAGGGATAGACTTACACAATGCATGTGCACAGGTCATGATCTATGCTCTAATACACTGGCTCTCAACCTTTTCAGGTTCCTGTACCCCTTTCAGGAGTCTGATTTGTCTTGTGTACCCCCACGTTTCACCTCACTTAAAAACTACCTGCTTACAAAATCAGACATAAAAATTCAAAAGTGTCTTAGCACACTATCACTGAAATATTGCTGAATCACATTTTTACAATATAATTATAAAAGAAATCGATTGGAATATAAATTTTGTACTTACATTTCAGTATATAATGTATAGAGCAGTAGGCACAAGTCAGTCTGTATGAAATTTTAGTTTGTACTGACTTCGCTAGTGCTTTTTATGTAGCCGGTTGTAAAACTAAGCAAATATCTAGATGAGTTGATGTAGCCCCTGGAAGACATCTGCATAATCCCAGGGGTATGTGTACCCCTGGTTGAAAACTACTGAATGCATATGCACACATACCTTTGAAAAAATCTGGTCCATGAAGTACAGCCCAGGAAACTGATGTGCCTTCAAAAAGGTTTCTATGACATCACAAACTGCTCTTTGCTGTTATAGTTACCAAACAGTCATCTGAACCCTGTGAGTCGGAGTGGGTGGAGAGGAGGCCTTAGATATAGTGAAAATAACTTCCAAGTCTAAGTTGGAGTCATACGATCACAGGAATAGTGGCATCAAACAAGCTTTACAGAGAATAACTACAGTAGAGAAGTCATTTTGCTTTTAAGAGCAGGAACGTAAGTTGCTGTTGATAACAGGATAGGTGTAGAGTATGTTTCTGTGGGCTGCTTAATACCCTTTGAAGAAATGGTAAGTTGTTTTTAATTCTACAATACATCGTTCTGTATTTAAACTGAAAAATGCCATTGATATGCTATCAAATGACTAGGACACCGTAAGTGACTTCATGCTATTGAAAGGGAGATGGCCGATTCCATACACGGGTTGTTTTGTGAATCGTATGGATAATGAATTAATATGCTTACAAATCCACAGACCATCTAATCATGTTGTCACATTTAGGGCCTGAATGATCATTCTTCCCAGATCTATACAGATAATTTGGCTCCTGTTTGTTTCTAACTGTATTCGTGTGCTGTCCGGTTTTGGTAATGTGGGGGTGCTAGTGGAAGCTTCTAACATACAATAAAAGGGAAATCCCCTCCACCACCACTCTACACACATTTCTGCACTGGTCGTCTTGATGGAAAAATGACTGTTACACTTCATCAAATACATTTCTCTGATCAAAACCAAGTAGTTCAGAGCTTCAGGAGATCCTAACCTGAAAGAAACGGCTTAATAAACAGCACAGATTTGGCAAGGGACTTGTGGCTGGGAACAGCTGCCTGCTGCAGAAGACAGAGGTGCTTTAGGTTGTAGCGACTTTGCTGGGGCTTTCTAGTGGAGGTTGCAACAGATACATTAAGTGTTAGGAAACTAGCCAGGCTGCTGACAGTTTCCCCCACCCCCAAGCTTTAGCAAGAAGCAATTAGCAAGTGTGAATTTTCCTTCCTAGTAAATTCTAGTGTGGTTTTCTGGTTTCCTATCCTGGTATGACTTTTAGCACACCTTTTTCCAGGACAGTTTTTACATGTAATTTTTTCTGTCTCTGAATTTAGTTCCAATCCTCAAGTTGGTCATTGATCCCTGTGTAAGGATATGTTTACAAATTATGAAATATCTTGGGCTGAGTTTACTGTTTATGGCAGGGAGCGTATGGGACTGGACAGCAGCTGAGGAAAATGGAGCAGGGAGAGAAAGCACAAAGCTAAAAGTAAAACTGCAGGTTTATATTTAGCTACAGGCTGCAGCCCTGTTGGTTAGGCTGCTGGGATTGCTACTTTAAACATGTTCCTGGCTAGTTAATCTTTATGGCTCTCAGCTACTTTGGGAAACTAGCTGAACAGCTACAGATAACTAGTCTTGTAGCTGCTGCATTGTCATTTTGTACGGTTAATATTCATCTTGCCCTATGCAGTTTTGAAAATCTTGGTAGCTAGCTGAGTGCTCAGAAACTAATCCATTTTATTAAACTGACTTTAAATAAATAGGTCTCCTTTCTAATTAAATGAGAAATTAAAGGAGACATTATTGGGTACTTTGCTTATACTTTAGTCTATATATGGGCAGAAGGCATTGTGAATGTGTAGTGACTTGCACAATCAGCTCAAACTCCAGGCTAGTTTGTATTTGTATTATTATTTATAGGAAGAAGGTCATATTTCCCTTTGGAATCACAGTAGTAAATTTTGGGATGATATTTTCTCTTGTTTCTTAGAGCCCTGAATCTTGACTGCAGTGAAGGGACTACTGCCACTTGAACAATGCATACGAGTAAGGAGGAAGAGCTGGAAAGCAATACATTTTACAGGCAAGTAGCAGTTTTGGTATTTTATAGTTTGTGTGTATAAACACGTAACATAAAACCATGTGTGAATGCATAGGGTTCGTCTGAACAGAGAAACATGGCATATTTCAATCTACATCCCTTTTCTTGCATTAGAGTGAAAATTGAGTAGCTCAGTATTAATTTTAGAGGGTACCTATTTATTCTGAATTCGTAACTGAATGAGATACTAAAATGCCCAGTCACTGGCCTGAGCGCCTGTTCTGAGGTCCTGGCAAGAAGGAAAATGAAAGGCAGAGGGAGAATGAGTCCTACTTCCGGGCCATAGAGTTGCTGGGAGATGCTCCCTTGGAAGCTAATGTAGCCCAGCGGCTGAAACATTTGGGTACGTCTACATTGCAATAAATAAACCTGCGGCACTGAGTCACAGCCTGGGTCAATTGACTCGGGCTGTTGGGGCTCGGGCTGCGTAGCTAACAATAGGAGTGTCGGCGTTCAGACTCAGGCTGGAGGCCAGGCTTCCCCTTTGTGGGGTTTCGGAGGCCAGGCTCCAGCCCAAGCCCAAACATCTGCACTTCAGTTGTTAGCACCACAGCCTGAGTCAGCTGACTTGGGCCAGCCACGTTCTTTTATTGAGGTATAGGCGCTCAGAGAGGACTCTGCACTCCTCTTCCTGCCTTTTCATGCAGCGGCGCATGCGGCTCCTGTGGCCTGCATGTTAGCACTCAGCAAAGGGATGCTGTGCTACACTCCACCCAGGGGCCAGAGCCCTAATGCAGCCACACTGGTTGTGCTCGCAAGGGAGCCTCGGGGAAAGGCTTTGCCCCTAAATTTGTATCTATTGACAGGACAAAGTTAGCTTCAAATGCATACACGTTATTCGGCTGTGTTGTTCATGAATCCTTCTTGGCACTGGGGCTGCAGGCAGCTGAGTGCAGATTCTGCATCACGAGCAAAGGCACAGAGTGGGATCTAAAGATGTATTTGGGGAGTGTTGGAGGCTCCTCTATGGGATGATTTTAACACAGCCACTTACTCATCAGTCCTCTCTCTCCCACTCCCTGCCCAACCCCACCTCCAAAAATACCCCTCGAAGTTATACTACAGCAACCGTAACTTTAAGTCTTTAAATCAAGATTTGAGGACTTCAGTAATTCAGCCAGAGGCTATGGGCCTTTTGCGGGAGTGGATGGGTGACGTTCTGTGGCCTGCCGTGTGCAAGAGGTCAGACTAGATGAGCATGATGGTCCCTTCTGGCCTTAAAGTCTTTGAGTCTATCAACACTGCTCCTACCTGTATTTGGCCAAGCCACAGATAAGAGGCCTGAGCCAATAATTGCACTCTGTTTTCTGTCTCAGTATTGCAGTGCTTTAGTGAACAGTCCTGTGTTAAAGCAAAGCAGAATCCCTCCGATACATAAAAGCAGAATCTCTTAAATTTATTGTTAAACGTCTATGAGCAAATGTAAGCCAGCAGCCTGACTTGTTCAGCCTAAACTCATTCACGCAACAAATAACCATCTCCTGCCGCAGTTGGGGGATTTTGAAATGCTGTGAACGTTTCCATTCTATCTGCCCTTCACCACCCAGTCAGGACGGATAGCCCACATGCTATTTTAGGAAGCTATTTCCTTGTTAGGAGCATTTGCAGGTGGGCTGATATTGTTATTGAACCTATTGCTTTCCTGACACGCTCCCTGGTTTGTACTAAAACTAGACTGTTAACAATTTCTCTTCCTAAAGATAAATTAATGGGCCCTGTATTATTCAATGATTTTAGTGAATGATACATTGGGATGCACCTGCAACCCTTATCAGTCCTCTTAGAGTTTGCCTGACTAGATTTTTGACCCATTATGTGTGTATCAAATCCCCAAACACCTTACACTAGTGATCCTGCAAATACAGTGAACTTTGGTACCCTCGTGTACATACTTTGAATTGTCCTACCTTATAAACAGCAGAGCTGGCAATAGTCATGGGATAACATTCCTTTGCAGCTTAACACAGCCATTATTAATTTTGTTTGTGGTGGTGAATTGTTTGGGGTGGAACCTATCAGACACATTTTTAAACCATGTGTACATCTCCTGGTATTCTCCACTGAATAATGAAAAATCTAGTTGGATGACTTGTGTGGAAAGAGTTCATGTGAGCCGAGTGGCTTCCTTTGTGTTACGTTTGCAGAAAACAACATTGTTAGCTACTTATGCATTTATTCATAAAGATAGCTCAGAGGCATTGTAGGAACATGTCATCCTCTCTGCCTGATGACAAGCCTGCTTTGCCACATGGTGGGTTTCTTGCATTAAGTAGCTTTAAGGAAATAAACTATTGGTGTCCGTGCTCTTAGAACTCTGCTATTTTTCACAAAAAGTAATAGTTTATTATAATTTCCTTTCTGTTTTCAAAGGATTATATTAGCATTTGTGTATTAATATGCATTCAGCCTGCTTTATATTTTTCTCTTAGGTTACAAATGTGAAACAAGTTTATTTGCATTTTGCATGAGCTAATTCTTCCCCACCCTAGATTTAAATAGTCTCATTGTGTACAAAGCCCAGAAGGTCTGCAGGATTTATTGAAGTCATGGGAAAACATGCTAGGCGAACCTTCTTTTGAGCAAACCTTAGTTCTCAACACCTGTTCCTAGGAATAGAGTTTAAAAGTGCATAGCTTGGCTCTGAGATAAATTATTATTTTCTAGTTCTAGTTATTATAAAATTCAGTTTAGCAGTCTTGCTTAGTCTCCTCTTCCAACGCCTGTATTAAAGAGTGAAAGGAACGGAGCTAGCTTGGATATCCATTCCATTTCTTTTAGTTGTGCTTCCTCTACTGTTAATCTGATTTCTCATATTGGTGTGACCAACACTGCAGGTTAGACCTGCCCATTTTAAAGTACCAAACATTCCAGAGGGTTGTACTAACAAATGGGATTGTTCAGGGTGATGATGCATGTGCACATCGTAAACAAGCAGAACAAGAGCAGCGGTGATGCCTGAGGTGAAACTGAACTATTTGAAAGCCATCATTATTTTGTAATCTACAGGCAAATTAATAGAGAGTCAGAGGTAGTGTGGTCTAGTAGATGGGCTGTTGGATTGGGTGTCAGGAGATGTGGGTTTTAATCCTGGCTCTGCCACTGACCCTGCTTTGTGATCTTGTCAAGTCACTTCATCCCCCTCTTTCCTCACTCCCATCGGTCTTGTCTATTTACAGTGTAAGTTCTTTGGGAGAAGGATTGTCTCTCGCAACATGTCTCTACAGCACCTAGCACAATGCAGCCCTGGTCTTCTGGGTGCTACTGTAATAGAAATAATAAGTGGGAGTCGAAAACATTTGATTTTGGGTTTCTTTTCTAGTGCTACATCTTACAGCTTGGTCCCCAGGCAACGTATTAGCAGGCCCATGGTTACCGGTCCAGTTGGATTACTCATGCCCTATTTGAGGCATAGCTGTGGAAGTTGTTGAGATCGCTCTTGTGACGGGATGACCTATATTCATCCTTATCAAACTGTGGCGTCACAATTACAATATGACATCTGATGTTAAAATCCTGTGATACTTTCAGAGTGTGTAATTGGATCCTCTGACTGAAAGCCCTGACTTAGGCTGCTCTGGCTGAAACACGGTTTTTGCTCTTCAGTTGCAGTGGGGGGAAATGAGTAAGAGTGATGCCATACTTTATTTGTGAGGACCTATGACACCTAAGTGGACCAGGGACTGCCGTTATACCTATTAGGCCGCTAACCAAAAGTGCCAGTATTCTGTTAGTTAAGCAGCTGCATCGGAATGATGTTTTGCCAGGTATAAAGGACAGAAACATCATTTTGCTTTTGGTGAGAATGTGCTGGCCACACACTTATCAAATAGAAAAGAAACCTATTTTTAAAAATACAATCTTACTGGAGACTACATTTTGCTTTTCCTAAAAAAATAAAAATGAATCTTGGTGATCTTTAAAAAGATGGTGGGTTTGAAACAATGTGGAATAAATTCATTGCCTGTCATAACCACCCCCTTAAAACTGCAAAGCTCTTCCTGGAACGGACCAGAAGGTGTTGGATATTTCCCTCTTTTTATCTGTCCTCAAGCTTACACATACAATATGTGTGTCCATAATACTCTCCAGGTTTGTCCAACTAGCAACACAGGTGAGATTTCCCTTGCAATGCATGCCACCAAAAGCAGACATTTCAGTTACCTTTTGAAACATCTGCTTGGATACAGAGGTAGTAGCATACTGGCAAATTAAATAGCTTATACAAAACATGAAAAAAATAATTAGTAAAATGCTAGGCCACTGGCGGTCAAAACGCTGCAGAAGTTTTTTGGCAAGACCCATCTTGGTTATTTTGACTTTTCACCATATATCCTATGTTATGCTAATACACAATGATCTCTTATATGGGCTTTTCTAAATCTATTGCCCAGCACTTCTATCATTTACAAAATTACCTGTATCCTCAAGATGTTCACAGAAATGGTTGGGTCATCCTCAGCTGTTGTGATGTTTTTTTTAAACACCCAGTGTCATCTGTTGTAACTCTTCCACGCAGGAGGCCTGAAGATCCTCCCCTGAGTTTGTAATGTGCCTTTGTAGTCAGCAGCGGTTAGTAGAGATTTCCGTCACTAATTTCCATGAATGGAAGAGGGTACCGTTTGGAGCCTGAGTGCTTGCTTCTTCAGAACTCAGTAGTTGCAGCTTGCAGACAAACCTCCTTTATGGGCTAAAAGGTCAGGAATAAAATGTATTTATCAAGCTTTTTTTCTATAACTCTGTATGTTTACACACTTAGGCCATGGCTACACTGGCGCTTTACAGCACTGCAACTTTCTTGCTCAGGGGTGTGAAAAAAACACCCCCCTGAGTGCTGCAAGATACAGCGCAGTAAAGCCTCAGTGTAAACAGTGCCGCAGCACTGGGAGCGCGTCTCCCAGCGCTGCAAGCTACACCCGTAGAGGATGTGGAGTACGTGTAGCGCTGGGAGACCTCTCTCCCAGCGCTGGCGCTGCAACTACACTCACACTTCAAAGCGCTCCCGCGGCAGCGCTTTGAAGTTTTGAGTGTAGCCATACCCATAGTTTGTGCATGTCAATACCACAGTTTTGCATACATTCAAGATAAGAGTATGTTCCAACGGCCAGTGAGATGCAGAGTTATTGAAGTCTGGCCTGCTATTGACATGATCATATTCTCTTTAGTGAATGTACATATTTATAAATGAAGATATAATGCCAAGATTAAACTTATGAACTGTTCTGTCATGTTCTTGCTTAGAAGAGGCAACCCTCCAAAACAAAACAATGCCCTGCCCATCTCCCACCATGAGCTAAAGTTTTACAAAAGATAAAAGGAACTAGGGGTGCTGCCACACCCCCTGGCTTGAAGTGGTTTCCATCCTGTACAGGGTTTACAAATTGGTTCAGTGTCTCTCAGCATCCCCACTATACAAATTGTTCCAGCACCCTGCACATGCTTTTGCATTTCTTCTGTCTGCTGTACCAAAGGAGTCATTCATATTGTCACACCAATAACATTGCAATTGATTTTTTTTTAAAAGAAACATTTTGACTAAAACACCGTTACTGGCACATTAGGTTGGACAGGAGAAAAATTCTGATAATTTAGTTTATGCCTGTTTAGTTTGGGATACTCTTTTGTTACTTAGTGCTTCGATGTGGAAACCGAGGATGAATATAATTCCCTCTGATATTTCCCTCAGAAGGGAGATCCATTGTCTAGGGAACTTGGGAGGCCTGGGTTCAATTGTCTGTTGTGCCACAGACTTCCCATGTGACCTTGGCCGAGTTACTTAGTCTCTCTGTGCCTCAGTTCCCCACCTGTAAAACTGGGATAATAGTGCTGTCCTGGTAAGAATAACTTCATTACAAATTGCGAGGTGCTCAGATGATATGGTAACAGGTGCCATATAAATACCTTAGATGGAAGGCAAAGAATGCTTCTTTGTGCCAAAACTTGTTGAAGGGAGTGTGTATATAAGGGGCATTAAAGCTTTTGTTTTTTGTGTAACTCTGTTCTAGTCTCACTGGAAAAATTATGTGGAGGAATTGAAATAATTTTGAAGGTGACCTGTAAATTGTCTCCCCTCCTACCATCCAGACCCACTACACACACCCATAGCAAAGCGTGTGGAGTCCCATGTTCTCAAATGGAGAAGCATTTGTCAATTTATTAGACTCTTCCTTAAGTTTTAAATTCGGTGGCCAGACTCCTGAGTGGCCTCTAAGTAGATTGCAAATGGCAGGAGAAATACCTATGTGTGGTACAGCAGAGATGAAATTATGCTCTCTCCTGCACTCACCTCTACCTAGCATTTTCTTTCTGGGGTTTATTCTGCTGCTTTCCTATGGTGCTTTTGCTCATTTTTTTTCTCCTTGCGTCAAACGTCAATGGTTTGCCAGACATCGGAGGAGGCAGTGCTGCCTAATGAATAGAGCACTGGATGGGATTCAGGAGACCTGGGTTCTATTCCTCGCATTGACATATGGAGTATCTTTAGGCAAGTCATTTCACGTTTGTGTTGCTTCCAGTTTCCCAGTCTGTAAAATGGGATAATAATATTGATCTCCTTGGTAAAATGTTTTGAGATTTACTGATGAAAAGTGCTTTACAGGAGCGAGGCGTTATATTATCTAATCCCATCTCAGATCGATTGGCTGGATCCTCAGGGCCAGATTTAAGCCCAGAGATGGAGACTATTGGAGGGCAGTGAGTTTATTAGCACCTAGAACGCTATCTGTTTTCATGAGACAACCTGCAGTTACAGGAGAAGCGGCTGCCATGTAATGGAAAATATCCAGGGAATGACAGTAATTTCCTCATCTGGCATTCACTACAACAGGCCGACAGATGGCTAAAGTCAAACTTCTGAAGTGCTTATGAATGGCTATTGCCCCACACGGAACTGGACCAGGGGCCAGATTTTCAGACCTGCTGCTCAGCCCTCACAGTTGGAGTCAGATGGTCAAAGGAGCACAGCTGCTATTGAGACACCTAAATGAAGTGGTGAGGTTTTCAGACATTATTAAGTTATGGGAGCCATTGGGTGCTGCAGTCACTTTGAAATTCCAGTCATTTCTTTTAGGTGCCTCAGGTGCTGAACCATTTTGAAAATCTGGCCTCTGTGTTTTTTGTTTGTTGATACAGACACTTGGGTCAAGAATACTTACCTATGCTGAAATGTTAGCAATTTATAACCTTACAGCTCAGTCTAACAACTTGTGCTCAGCGTCTTCCCAGTTACATTGAAGATGGTTCCCAGATAACTTAAAAAATATCTTGGGCGTTAAAGCGCCATGTCCTTTTCTGGGCTGAGTTCTTCGCTACAAAGAGAGGTTTCCCTTCATCCGAGTGCTTGTCTTCACTGGGGCACTCACAAAGGTTAAGACAAATTAACTGAAGGTGTGAAGTTAGTGTGCATAAGTTAAAGCACATTTAACCCATGTGGACACTGTCATTCAGAAGTAAAGTGGCCTTTAAGGAAGACTGAGCTATGGTGAACTAAGGCCACTTCACTTCTGAATGAGAGCATCCAAAATCACGTGGCAGAGGCCACGCAAGGAGAGTTCCTAGAAAAAAAATTTTTATGTTGACCTAACTCGATAGCATAGATCGGGCCAAGAAGTTGACTGAAAGTGGAGTGGGAGTGGTTAGTGGAAATTGTCTTGAAAACAAAAGCGAAGCTGCCAACAATTTCTCTAGCATAGACGCCTCCATTGCTAGTTTGCGAGTTTTGTATGTCTGCACAGTCTGCATCGGCCATAAGTGAACTGATGTTTACTGTATCTTAAAATGATAAAAGCAATTAAAAGTAAGGCACAGACTTGGGACAACTAAACTTTTTCAGTGCTGGGAAATGAAATCGCTTTCCTGCTAAGTCTGCCCAGGGATTTTGTGATACCATTGCTTAGAGCAGAAACTTCTACAATCAAAGAGATCAAAATCAAGGTATCTTCTGTGTGTCTGGCACCACTTCACCAGTCATACCTGGCAGTTTCAGAATGCTGCTGAGAGAGATCTGTCCAACTTTAGCATGGGGGTGGGGAAGAGGATGACAGCTACAGAATAGAGCAGCAGGCTCTAAATGTAGAGCCTTGTGGCTAGTGACTCCCAGATCTTTTCAGTGTAGAAGCAGATTGCCTCAGGGCTCTGCGTATTACGCTGGTACTGGGTATAGGGATTTGGGAGGCAGAATATCCCGAGCTACTTTCCAATTACCAGTGCAAAGTGGTGTTGACGAGATTATGCATTAAGTGAAGTCTTGCTGGAAGCCTCTCTTTTCTATGATGATCTTGGCTACCCTACCTCACATTGGCCACTTGACTGATTTGCTTGATTTAGGATTTGCCTGGTTGATCTTAAGAGTATTACACTGAAGGGCTTTTCTATGAATTGAAGCTATCTTGAGTGTTTGAGTTGACCAGAGATGAGCCCTGCAGACTTGCTATTTCTCCCTCCTTCTTCCCCCTGATATTGTAGACATCCAACATCCATCCGCTTAATCTTTTCCCTACAGGTGATTACAGGAACCCCATTGCAGGCTTCTGTACAGAGGGGAATTCTTACCCTCCTGTGCTTTATCCCACTTGACATGCTGTCGCTTTGGTGCTGTTTCATTAAGATGCTTCCACGCTCTCTTCTCACCTCTCCAAACCGGAAGAAGGCAGCTGCTTGGAAAAACAAAGCAATTGTGTTTTCTTCCCTCAGCCCCAGACGCTGAGTGGATTTTGGCAGCTCAAGCAAATCTGCCAGTAGCTAAATAACTGTATACTTTAGGGTTTCAGACTTAAAGCAGATTTAGAATAAAATAGTAGCATAGTTAGGTTGTGGCAGCACAATTGGGAA
Organism: Gopherus flavomarginatus; assembly: GCF_025201925.1. Lineage (NCBI taxonomy): Eukaryota > Metazoa > Chordata > Testudines > Testudinidae > Gopherus > Gopherus flavomarginatus. The sequence goes on along the minus strand of NC_066627.1, from coordinate 31,892,158 downwards.
TGTAACCTGTCCTTGCAAACCTTAGTAACACCCTGATTTATTTACATTGTTACCATCTCTCTCTCAGTCATTTAGCACAGGTTAAAGTGATAGTTTCTTAGCCATGGAGACTGCTGTGTGTTCCTTATTCACAGGATGGGCAGCAGCAGCCAGCTTTCCCTGTGCTGTCATGCTAGTTAATCCCACATCTCCTTGGCCTCTTTCTAAGGCTATGTCTACACTAGGACTTTCGGCATTAAAATGTCTGTCAGTCAGAACAACAAAAGCTTTAACGACAAAAAATCCGGTGTGGACAGTGCTTTGATGGCTACCGCCTCTCATGGGAGGTGGGTTTATTTTGTCACTGGGAGAGCTCTCTCCCAGCAATAAAGAGCAGCTGCACATCACACCTTACAACAGCAAAGCTGCAACGACACAGCTGCACCATTGTCAGGTGGACAGTGGAGACATAGCCTACGACTGACAACTGTAACTGTGATGGGTTTCGCGCTGTTGTGGACAAATGTATACTAGGAATAAGACTGAGACCACCAACTCCCATCCCATAGGGGCCTCCGTTGATGTTGGCTAACTGGGTTGGATTTGAACTGATGACCTGGAGAAGTAAGGATCCGGAAGTCCATTGCCAGTTTTCTGAATTCCTTTATTTTGTGGGCTGCATGCTGACACTACATAAGCAGCAAAGAGTCCTGTGGCACCTTATAGACTAACAGACGTATTGGAGCATGAGCTTTCGTGGATGAATACCCATGAAAGCTTGTGCTCCAATACGTCTGTTAGTCTATAAGGTGCCACAGGACTCTTTGCTGCTTCTACAGATCCAGACTAAGACGGCTACCCCTCTGATACTTGACACTACATATGCACTTCTCCAGTATGCTCCTGTGCGGAATCCTGCCGGAGTTTAGTTTATCATGCTGTTAGCTGTCAGTTAAGCTAAACACAACAAATCATCTATACTGTGCTATACGCACAATTGATAACATGGAGTGATTTAGGCTGGCTAAATGAAAGGCAGTCTCACTACATTCTGGAGAAATAAGGGATAGTCTTATGGCCTGCCCTGAGCTGAAGGGATAATCTAACATGAAGAGAGATGAGCTAATACCTTAGTTACATCAGATGAGAAGAAACATGGCCTTCTTGGGCTCTTGCTTACAGTGGTATAAATGAGGAATAATTCCTTTTCAACTCTTAATTGAAGGGGATGGAATGTGGGACTCCTAATAGAGTTTTTCTCCCAAGGATTTTAGTTAAATAGGTTATAACAAGACCAAAACAAATCAAAAGTTTAAACAGTCAATAAAAATGCATTCCTCTCTCACTTGAGGTTCACTTCCTTCCTACTGCCGACGTTGTCATAGGCCTACTAGTTCTCCAGTCAGTCTAGTCTAACTTACAAAACAATCTGCTCAAAAGCTTGTCCCTTTCGCCAACAGAAGTTGGTCCAATGAAAGATATTATTTCACCCGCCTTGTGTCTCTTATATCCTGGGACCAATACCACCACTATAGACAAGCAGGGAAATAGACTTTAAATAAAACCCAGCATTCAGGCCTTCTTTATGCATCTTAAAAAAGCAAAATTGGTATAAACCCATTCTCTACTTCTATCCTCCCACAAGCCTTTGCAAGTGACGTTTTAGGACGTCTGATCTGGGTAGATAACACAACTATTAGCGGACTAATTAGTTTTCTCTCTAGAGGGACAAGGATTCCAGGCACATTGTGGACCCAGACAATTTCTTGATTCTGTCTTAGAATGAGTCATCTGGCTTTCCGAAAGATGAAATTACTGGATAGACTTTGTAAATTACATTGTAGCTGCATACCCATTCCACAAAAGATTCAAAGAAAGTAGAAGCTGTAACTGATGCAGTTTCACCTGCCTAGCAGAGAGTTGATTGATAACTTTTGTTCTCATTTGAGTGGCCTCTGCATATTCCCACTCTTGGGTCAGTGCAGCTCAGCAGGCACGTTGGGCCCGCACGTGTGGGGCATAGTTGTCAGATCAAGGCGCCTGCCAAGAGTGGGAATGCTAAGAGGTTATCTTAAAAAACAACAACAACAACAAAAAAACCCTCTGGTTACAGGTGAGTAAACATCATTTTTTCATATGCGGTAGAGCAGAAGTCCCCAATGTGGTGCCCGCGGGTGCATCTAAATGTGCCCACATCCTGGCCGGCAGTTGAGCATCCGCCGAAATGCCGCCGAAATTCAGCAGCATTTAGGCAGTGATGCCTGTTGATGACGCAGCTTGCTGCTAACAAGCGATGTCATCGAGAGGTGTTGCCACCGAAATACTGCAGAAATTTGGCGGCATTTCGGCGGATGCTTGACCGCCGCTACAGTCCTTTGTCTGGCGCCCAGCAGACGAAAAGGTTGGGGACCATTGAGATGTAAAGGAGAAAAGTAAACTAGTTTAGGATATACTTTTAGATATATCGATATAAAGTGTTTACTCTTTTTTTCTTTAAGGTCACTTTATAGATGTACCTTTGCATTCAGGTAAATGTAAAAAAAAAATCCTGATATTTCCATAATTAGATGTAATTTGTACATTAGTTTTGAAACATATAGGAAACCCCCTGAAACTAGATTCTATGAAATCTGACAGTAATTGGGCAATACTTCATTCCTCTTCAGAAGTTATTTTAACATGATAAATCCAGTCTGTAATGGGTAACTGCATAGAAATTCTATGAATTTTGATTTACATAATGATAGTAATTTCCTTTGTTACTTTTTCCTAAATTTTTGGTTTTGCCAGGTCAGATTAAGATTTGACTTGGAGCTTTGAATGTGTGTCACTAGTGGAAGGGGAAATTGTAATATTAACACCATCTAACACCTTAAACATATTCAGGGATATAGCAAACTTGGATAATATGGTGTTATTTGTATTTTAATTCTTTCAACTTGCACTCTGAGCTCCCCAAACTGGTGTCTGAAAGGTATTAAAACAACATACTCTATCGTATAAAGCTTTGAATACAAACTGGAGGTTAGTGCACGGTTGGCAGTTCATGGGTGTGCACACTAATCAGTGACTGGGAAGCAATTCTTCCAGCGTGCCTGGAATTCTTAAAATGAAATTCTTCATATTAAGGCATTATCTTGGTCTACAAGTTTAGTGACTACATCAATAGTGTGAAGTAAGGGTTACAGGGAGACCTCTATTTGGAAAAACAAAACCCTTTTAAATAGGCTGTCATAGCTCTTTAAGGTCTCCCTTGTCCACCCCATATAGCTACCAAAAGATATTTCCATCAAACAGTTACTGAATGCCTTAGTGAGCTCCTGTCCTTACAGAAAGGAACACCACCTGCAGAGTCTCAGCAGAGAGCTCAGATATTGAATAAGCCATAGAGAGTGCTCTCCCATGCCCCCAGCATTGTGAAGGTTGCAAACCGGCCAGTACGTACTGGTGTTCCTAACGGAGTCGGCAAGGAAGACCCCCTCCGCTGTACTGTTTTCTTCAGACAGGCCATAGAGAACACCCTGGCAAGGACTGTACATAGTAGCTGAAAGCACCCTTGGTAGGTTTTGTTTGGAAAGTACTTGAAACTGGCTAAATATTTAATATTAAGGATTGTGAAGCCACAGAAGCTAAAACCTCCCTCTCCACCCCTAGTTACTGGCCATATCAACCCACAATAGCTGGGCACTACAGAATACTAGGGCAGGAGTCCTGCTTTCCTTGGCTTTCAGAAGTTGTTCTGCTTAGTCTCTCTGATCTTCTGCTAAGTCACTTTTAGATGAGGTGAAATTCCAGCAGTTACACATGGAAGAGGCCTATCAAATCATCGGGGGTGACGAGAAAGACAGTGCAATATGCTTAGTTTCTTTAAACTACAAGGCAGTGGGGCTTTTCTGTCAGGGGTTGCTCCTTTAGCCTTACACCGTCCCGGGCTACCCACAAGGCAGTGAGTTTGATGAGCCACAGTTAGTACCATCTACTCTCATTACAGTAGCAGGCTCAACATCCGCATGGGAAAAGCCGCCACAACAAGGTCTGGACTGAACAAGACGGTATGGCAAACAACAATCTGACAGAACACACAAAGATCTGTGTGTATCATGCATGTGTTATGAGCACACTTTTGTATGGGAGCAAGACATGGACCATATCGTCTCATGAGGAAAAGAAGCTTAACTGCTTTCATGGGTGTTGCCTTCATCAAATCTTTTGAATCTTCTGGAGGGACAGTCACCAGCACTGAGATACTCAACCAGGCCAGTATAACCAGCATGCAAACACTCCTCAAACAGAGACGCCTCTGCTGGTTTGGACATGTGTGCTGAATGAATGATGGCGCATGCCAAAGGACATTCCCCATAGGCATCTGGAAAAAGACCCAAAGGATGCCAAAAATTGCCTTTCAAGGATGTGTGCAAGTGAGACCTCAAAGAAATGGACATGGATGTGGACAACTGGGAAGATCACACTTAGGACTGCAGCCTTTGGAAATGAGCTTAACAAAGGCCTCCGGGGTCATGAGAGGAAGCCGTCCAGCTTAGCAGAGGAGAAAAGAGCTCGCAGAAGGCAGAGGCCAAAGGGTCAAAACATCACCTTTAAATGTGACAGATACAGCAGAGATTGTCTCTCTCGAGTGGGTCTCTTCAGCCACGTTCGCGGCTGCCATAAAACCAACTGAGTAAATTCTTTACCTCTCAGGGGTGCATCCCCATGGTCTCTCGAGACTGAAGGATGCCTACTATTTTCAACTAACTGAAATGTCTTGATATTAAGGAAAATCTTTTCATTTCAGGCAGCAAATAACTGGGCTGCTTTTATCTCACAGCAGACCTCTAGAAGAGAGAGGGATCTTAATAAAAAATAATTGAATCTCCTGTGTAAGGATAATACATTCAAAGTGCCATTCTAAACGGCCAGAGAAAGAGTGGAACTTTGTCAAGAAAGGTTCACAGTGTCAATAATTCTCAAGCTCTGTTCTAGCCACAGTGTACTGTCCAAATTACAGTGGATCAGAAAATATATTTTAAATGAGAAACAGTTTTCAAAAGAAAAGTGAAGCAGAAATTGAGTCCTCCTGGCTCCAATGCTGCTGGATCCAATGTTTCACCTGTTGGGATTTGAAATGAAAATCCAGATCCATCTGCATCTTAATATCAACTTTCAAAGAAATATAGGCTCACTGTTAAAGAGGTAGAAAACATTCAGTCTAGTTTCTCTTGACTGCTGTCCCAATGAAAAGATCCACTGTCAATTGATTAGGGTATAAAGTCAGAGTAATTAGTCATTGGTCTTGAGCAAGGCCATCATATGTTCTTGGGAGATCTGTTGGGACCACAAGCACAGAAAGTAGGATCTGGCCAAGTCAGTCATGAATGGGAGATCTCAAAGATCCACGTGTACTGCAGGAAGTGGTATGGGTGATTCAGAGAGTGGCTCTCTTCAGAGAGTCAGTGATGAACCAATGCAACAACCTGATGTTAGACAATGTAGGCAAGATTTTCCAAAAAATTTAGCATTCCCAATTGGGGCCAGATTTCCCCAAAATGCTGAGCCCCCATTTAGACACCTGAATAAATGGCCAGATTTGAAAATTGCTTAGCCTTTTGGGTGCCAAGCTCTTTAGACATTACGTGTTGCAGTGGGAACAGCTGGATGCCAAGCACGTTTAGAAATTTGGCCCTTATTCAGGTGCTTAAATGGAAGCAGAGCTTATTTGAAAATCTAGTTCCAGTTGAGTGCTTGAAAACCTGGTCCTATCCTACTGAAGTTTTCATTCATCTGAGTCTCAAGTCCAGGATCTTGACCATTTAACACACTTGACAAAACTCCTCTGGCACTCCTTTAAGAGTAGGCATGTTAATTCATGGTATTGGGACCAAATTGCAGTTCCAGAATTACACTATGTCCCTAATTTCCCTCCTCAGTTTCAGCTGGATGCACTATTCTTCACTTCCTGTCCTCAGCTGTTGTGTAGCATTGTTGATTATTATTAAACACCTGCCACTTTCTACCCCAAAAGTGGCAGCATTTCAGTGGTGAATGATTCCTCTCTAATCCTTACCACTCAGGGCTGTTGTGAGGCCTGTAAATGCTTAAGCATTGAGATGTTAACTGCTGGCAGCCAATGCAGATCCCATTGATAACGAATGGAAATCCAGGGATGGTCTTATTCTGTTTATGCAGCACCTAGCACCTGGTCAATGAATAGGGCTCCTATAAATAATAATGAACATTGACAGAAAACTGCACCCAACTTTCTCCAACGGTGATCTCATTTGTGACACTAACCATGTAGGAGCCCAATGGAAGAGAGGGCAAATCATTTTCCAGCTTTCCTTAACATTTGGCTTAAAAATCAGAAGAAAATGTAAAGGAGGTGCTGAGGCTTAGGCACTAGAGATTTGTGTTATTATAAAGCAGCTAGGGAATTAGCTTTGTTCCTTCCTCTGAGCTCCCACATTGCCAGTATCCCACATAGTGTTGCTTTTCCACCACTTGGCCACTCATAATTCACAACTGGAAAAAACAACAACAGCATTGTATCCTTGGTGAAATTTACCCTCATGGCCCATGCAAGGCTCCAGTTAACCTCTGTGTTTGACCTGTGCGTTTGGAGGTAGTTGGGCATGTAGAGCAGCCAGGCAGGTGAGCCTCTGCATACCTTGCACAACAAGCTGCAGCACCACAAAGCTGCCCACAAGTTGCAGGTGTTGCGGTAGTTTCAGCACAACACAACATCCACAGGCTTGCCACAAGAAAAGCCATTTCCTCAGGGTTTGTGCTGTTCGAATAGCAACCGATGAGAATTTTTTGCCTTGTGAAGGCTCATTTGGCTGACCAAGGGAACTGAAAGCAGTAGGGCTGTAAAATAGCTTCAGGAAAAGGCATAGGGCTGCCTTTTCTTTTTACCAGTAGAATTTAAAAGTCGGGCTGTCTCTGTCTTATTCACACACAATGATGGGTGACTATGAAGACGTGGATGTTAATTTGCCTCAAACTCTCCTAACAAACCTGGTCTTCTAAAATAGAAGCAGTGCACTTTTAGGCCCACAAGTGTATTTCTGGATAAAAGCCCATTCTGCATTGACAACTAGACAGACATATTAATTCAGGTCAAAATTTCATGCATCTTTCTCCCCACCCATTTCCTTTACCGGCTTATGACACACAGGAATTACACCCATTGCTTGACTATCCTCTTCTGACCTTTTGTAACTTGGCTCAGAACTGACTTTGGGTCTTTTGCAACACAGTCAGAAGGGAAAAAATCCTTTGTTAAACTTCGGCCAACTCCTTCCTTAACATGGAACAGTTTGTTCAGCTGAAAGAAGGAGCCAGTTCAGTGAGCAGAAAACATATTACCACAAACTAGCATATTAAAAAAAAAAAGCTGCAGAGGAGATCAACCATGTTGAAGCTGCAGAAGAGTGTTCGTTAAGCAAGGCTCTGGGGGAGAAAAATCCATAGCTTGAGCTTAAATGTTTGCACTTGGCTTTTCAGTTACAGTAACAGTAAATTGGGAAATGCTAGTGGATGCTAAGCTAGTGCCAGCATATTGCGAAAGTGCAAGATAAATAAAGTAATCCTGAAACACTTTAGGGAAGGGATACAGAGCTGTATTAGGGAACAATCTGCACTGCAGAAAGTAAACTCATCAGTATCTGTGTAGCATGCTTAATTACTAAAAGGTAACAAGCTGGTATTTCCCCTTTAAAAAATTGGACCTTATAATTCTTTGTTCTGCACAATGACTTTCTTGGAATTACCTCTCCTCCATGCCTTATGCAGCCACATGGCAGCTTGTGATCAACATACGTCTGAAGCAGAGCTGGAGCCTCAGTGGGAGGGCTCTGTGAGTCCTAACATGGTTTCATTGGCATGTTTCTTAAATGCAGTCATTGCTGGTGTAAAAGCTGATCCCAGTGTTGTTTGACACTAATATTACAGTAATGCCTGGAGACTTTGACCATGTTGAGTCCCTATTGTACAGAGGGATAGCACAGTCATAAAGCAAAATTGATGCCCTTCATGTGCTCAGTGGCCGTATAGTGCTTACATCTGTGAATGGTCAACCAGCCTTCGGCAGCATCCTTTCTCTGCCTCTTAAAAGATCCAAGTGATGTTACCATAAATCCAAAAATTGACCAAGATCAATCTGATCTTGATATCCTTCTTTGAGAGCTGAAAAAATTCTTTCTGAGCTCTTTGTCAGCCGACAAGGACTCAGATGCCCTCCTCTTGGCTTGGTGAGTGGTGGTTCTAATGTTGAGTATGGTGTACAACAGTCAGAGAGTGAAAATGTGTAGGGGAACATTGGGTTTAATGTGTCTTTTTTCACAGATAGGACGGTGCAGTAATATTAAACTATCAGGATATTATAGAGAGAGCTGACTCTGCTAAGCTGAAATTGCACCACATACCAAATTATTTGCGAGCCATTAAGCTCTGATACCTGATTATGAGCTCTAAGCAACCTGGGCTAGAAATTGCTGTACATTAAGTGAGCCGTGAGCACAGCGTTAAACAGTATTATCCTAAATTAAAATACAACTCTATGGTATACAAACAAAAGAAAGCAATGTGCAGTAAGTTCAAGTGACAGAAATCAGAGCCTCGGTGGATTTATAAGCATTCACATACTGTTTTGTATAGCATTGGCCCATTTAATAGAATTGATAGCAATAATGCTGCCACAGGTGATGGCCTGGATGTAGATGAAATGATGTATTTCTTGAACCTGTATGAGAAACACCATCTGGTGTCTCTCACTGGTGGCAGTGGTTCTCAAACTATAGGCCTTAGCGACTAGTAAGCTCTAGAAGCCTTCCTGGTGTTCCCCAGAATGAAATGTTCTGCAAACCGAACAGTGTGGGGATTGGAATTGAGCATGGAGGTGAGTCTTTGGGACTATATTTCTCATGTGAAGTGGTTTGTAGAATGAAAAGGTTGGGGAACCAATGGTATTAAAGTCAAATTTTGTCTTCTTGAGTTCTGGATACTTAATGATTCCAGTACAAGGATTATTGAGAACAGTCCCTATTTCCATCACCTTAGGAGTCAACCTGGTTTTTGACAAACAGGTCTAGGTGTGTTCATCAACTTCTGGGGCACTGATGAGTGTGCCAACATATACTTGTTGGAGTGCTGGTGCCACTTTTAATAGACTGTGTTGCTGCCTTGTCAGATTTCCGCATGTCTTACAAAGATAGAACAATTACGAGCTAATCTGTAATGAAGCCCATGTGCAATAGACCTTCTCTGAAGAGGTCCAATGGTATGACGTGTGTAGCATTTAGCTTCGTCTGTACTTAGCTCATACGAATGAGGAAAAAATAAAAGGAGTGAATGACTTAATGTTCAGACAGAAGCATGCAAATGTGTGGAGGATGCTTGTTTTATTTTGTTTTGTTTTAATACTGACATTCTATGGAAATATGGCAGGCAGGCTGGCTCAAACGGTGGCATGTTGCCAATAGTCTAAAGGTTATATTATTCCAGTGACCTATTTTTATACTATAGTTGCGTTCTGTTACAGCTACCTCTTTCTAGCCCGTAGTCTCTCTTGGTTGCATGTTCCTCTGAAAAACAGAAGATAATCCACAGTGTTACTACAGACTATAAGTTTCGTCACAACTAACAAAGCCGCTAACAAGTTGTTGATGTTTTTGGAGGGACCTGATCACAGTCACACACTGCAGTTCATAAGCTGATGGTGGCGTAAGAATAAAAGCAGCTTGAAATGGGTAAACAAAAATGATTGCAAAGTAACAGAGAGGATTCCTCCTAAACACTTGTTTTACGTGACCAAATACGGTTGCGCTTAAATGGACCAAAATGTAAATGAATGGCTTTGTTCAACCTGTCCAAATGAGAATAGCTCTATTCTACTCTATTCTGCCAACTAATAGAGAATGAATACAATGATTCAGTCAACCATTTCCCACTGCCTGTAAACTGGACATGCATTTTCAAAGCTGAGCTTAAACTACAAAGCGCCCTGAACACTGGGCATAAAGAAAAATTGTTTGTTTATTCCATAGCACAAATGTTGACTTGTGTGATGTTGCTTGAAACCGCGGAGAACCTAGGGTGCATTTATAATGCAAGATAAGAAGATACAAACAAGCTGTTGTTGCCCTGATGGTTTAGCTTGGGGGGGATGATTTATTTTGCAGGTATCCTGATTTTAAATTGATGTGATGTTAGCACAATGAAGCAGGCGTGCTTTGTCAGAGGAAATGTTGCTGTTCAGACATTCATGTAATTAGCTGTCCCTCAGAGGGTTAAACAGATCTTGAATTAAATGTTCTCTGACCTTTTTATGTTACAGGACTCTGTTTTCAGGGTATAGATTCTGGGTTGCAGAACAACGTCAGCCTTGACATGGTTCTTCCCCACACCTCTTTACTTCCCTCTTAATAGTGGATGCCAAAGATGCACAGGCCCCACATCCGGGCCACAGGCCCATCCTGCCTGGCCCTTGAGCTCCTGGCTGGGGAGGTTAGCCCCCGGCCGCTCCCCTGCAGCCTCAGCTTGCCACACCACCAGCGCTCTGGATGGCAAGGCTGCAAGCTCCTGTCGGGCAGCACGGTGGTGTGGTTGGCTCCGGCTGGTAAGGGGGTGGGGAGCAGGGGGGAGGTTGGATAAGGGACAGAGGGTCCGGGGGGGCCTGTCAAGTGGTGGGTGTGTGGATAAGGATCATGGTAGTAAGGGAACAGGGAGAGTTGGATGGGGGTGGGGTCCCGGGGGGGCGGTTAGGGGTGGGGGGTTCCAGGAGGGGGCAGTCAGGAGACAAGGAGCAGGGGGAGTTGGATGGTTTGGGTGTTCTGAAGGGGGTAGTCAGGGGAAGGGAAGTGGGTGGGGGCCAGGCTGTTTGGAGAGGCACAGCCTTCCCTACTCGGCCCTCCATACAGTTTTGCAAGCCCGATGTGGCCCTCGGGCCAAAAAGTTTGCCCACCCCTGCCCTAGATAAAGATAATCCAGAATTCAAACAAGGCTTGACACAGAACGTCCAGGGTCTGTGCTGAGTTGGAATGTACCTCAGTGCATGGGGTATTGCCTACCAGTTTCTGCAGAACTTTCAGCTCTAAAATAGCAATACATCTAGTGCTTGTGGTTGTAAAGATAACCTTCCAAGTGTGATCCCATTCAGAGTCGTCTTCCCCTGGGCACTGCTGAAGCCCAGATTCTTGGTTTCATCTCTGGGCCTTCGGAGGGAAGGAAGAATTCTGTCACCTGCTACTCAGGCTTCACAGCCCAATGTGCAGGAGCAGGTATTTCCACTCCAGTCTCAGGGTTTGAAAATCCTTGCTGTGCAGGAAGCTGAGCTCTGAAAAATTCAAGAGGGGCACATATTCGCTCTCCATCTGCACTGCAGAACCATGTGGGTAACCGAGAGCCCTCACCTGTGGCTACAGACAACAGGAAGTCTCGGGACTCACCCCTGACGTGTGAAATACCTCCACTCACCTCACTCGGTGTTAACTCGGCTGTTTCTCTGTATCTATTTTAGGCCTGCACTACACAGAGTTTAAAAACTGATGAGTTAAACTAGAGCAGCTTGTTGTGTTTAGATCAGGCCCTAACTTTATCCTTCCATCGCTTATCTGTCTGGAAATTCAATAGTCTTCACCAGCTGGATGGTGTGTGCACTGGCAGTGAGGAGGATAATTAATCTGACTAGTGACCTCCTACATGATTTGTCATGGACTGATTGCAAATGCAAAACAAATGTTAAGGACTAACTGTAGAGAACAGATCCTGGAACCTGCTCAGCTGGTAGGCATGTAGGATACCAGCTCTGTGGTCCTTCTGTCACCCTATGAAGTGCCTCAGTAAACGAGGTCAGTCTCTATCTGATGGACTGAAATAGTTAGCTGTAACACACAGCCGTTATGCCAGGTTATCTGCGTGCCTCCGGAGCGTGTTGTGAGACCAAAGACCAGTGTTTAACGGATGTCGGTATGCCTGGATAAACTTGCTTCTTAAAGTGGTAGTATTTCCATAAAACATTTCATTTTAGTAACACCTGGGTAACCTGTCAATTAGGTTACACACCGCGGTTGGAATGTTTGCTGGCTGATCCCAGCAGTCCTTTATTCATGCTATTTTATATTGCTGATTACTGATGGCCATCTGGGTACATATTGGGGAGACGCACCTGGGGACTGTTTCAAAGTAATTTATGGATCTATGAATAAAATACTGTAGCTTGTTGAAGGAGCACAGTAAACACTTCTTAAATGTAAACTTCTTCCTGCTTTAAAGATAGCCTTCCTCCTGTAAAACATATCCATAATACTATGTGAACTGGGGACCTGCACATTTTTAGTTTAAAAATAAACTAATATGATTATTAAAGAACCAATCATGTGTTTGGTTTTGAACAAGACAGAAAGAGTAAGCCTGGCCTTGAGAAAGTAGCTGACAGGCCCATAAAGCATCAGGAAAACCATTGATTCTTTTTTCTTTTTCTTTTTTTTAAATAGAATATTTGCGCTCAGACTGAGCTATGTCAAATTTCAGAGCAAGTTTCTGTGTCCAAATCAGAGTACTCTAAAAAGAAGATACTTGTGTGTATTATCTTTTTTAAGTAAAGTAAACATTGTCACACCCTTAACTCCACGTTCCCAACATTTGAAGTGTCTAAAGCAGGATACAACCCCACACTGGTTTGTCCCGTCTGCTTCTCTGTAGATGAAGATGGAGGGGCAGCCGGGCCAAGCCTGAGTGACAGTGCAACCCTTGCACCAGGTCACAGTGCCACTCAGTTTGGAGGGCTCTTTCAAATGGGGGCCCCAGGGAAACTGCACCCCCACCAGTGGCCTTGATCGTGGGAAGTGTTCCCTTCAACTGGGACAAGAAGTTTTGGGGTTGAAGTGGGACAGTCCTGTGAAACCGAGGACTGTTGGGAGGTCTGTAACTCTAGTGGAGGGAATGGGGTGGTTGTCTTACCACCTTCTGGATTCCAGCAGTAAGATAATAACTCCAGCATTTAGTTATGGTGTGCATTAATTTTTCGTTTCTGGGCAAGGTTTGCAAAAGGTCATAAATTAATCTTCTAATTGAGGACCTTGGCATTATGTGGGATGAATGTTTTGCATTAACAGCCTAACTCATTAATTCACTGAAACATTTAAAAGCAAACCAGTTAAATCCAGCTGAGCCGAGAAAAGCGGAAAGTTCAGACCCACCAGTGCACAGTTTGAAACCTTTGAAACCTTCTTTTTTTAATATATGTAAAAGTAAGCTCTGAAATTGTAAAACACAGTTTATAATTAGTCTTTAGACATTGTTTTCCTTGTAAACAAAGACACAAACATGCAAAAAACCAGCAAAATAATATGACGACAATGTAGTGGATTGTTTGTGTGACAGAGAGAATGGAAGAAAGCGGTTATGCTTAAAGCAGCAGTATTGTTTTTTTCGAACGATCGTTAAAGTTAATACAGATATTTACATAATTGCTATTGTTTAGATCCTAGGGTTTGAGCATTTTAAAATGCAGTCTTCCTACCACACCAGCCTGCTGAACCAGACGTGAGCATCAGTTAGTTGCCACAATACCAGTCTACTGACCAGCTTATTTTGTGAAGTCTGCCTCTGCCTGAGTTGACGATACATTGCTGGCGTAAACCACTGCCAGCGGAAAGTGGGGCTTAAAAGGCCTGGCCAAAAATTAAGCAAAACCAAGAATAACTTGCTGAGTAGATTTTAATCTATTCGTAATCTACACACAGTGTTGATAGCAGTTTCACTATGTGCATTTAGAAACCAGTACAGTGAAAAGTCTGTGCAACTCCCTAGCATGGACAGAGTTATACCAATATAAAAGTGCTTATACAGGGGTAGCAAACTTTAACAACAGAAGCACCTTTATGCTGCAGGGGTCGTACCAATTTTTAACTGTCAGTTTTGAAATTGATATACAGTAGAACCTCAGAGTTACGAACACTAGAGTTACAAAGTGACTGGTCAACCACACGCCTCATTTGGAACTGGAACTATGCAATCAGGCAGCAGCAGAGACAACCCCCCCAAAAAACTGCAAATACAGTACAGTACTGTGTTAAACATAAACTATTAAAAAAATAAATGGAAAGCAGCATTTTTCTTCTGCATAGTAAAGTTCCAAAGCTGTATGAAATCAATGTTCAGCTGTAAACTTTTGAAAGAACCCCCCATCATGTTTTGTTCAGAGTCACGAACACTTCAGAGTTATGAACAACCCCCATTCCCGAGGTGTTCGTAACTCTGAGGTTCTACTGTAACTGAATTGGTACAAACACTGTATGCAGATAAGCAGTGATTACTCTACTGTATCAGCAGCTCTGGTGCAAGAATAATTGATGTGGTGTGAATTTGACTGTTTTGGGCCAGTTTCACCCTGGAGAATTGTGTTTTAAAGAAAAACTAATTAAAACTGTTCAAAGGAAAAGTGTTTAAGTACTTGGGAGGTAAAGCAGTGGCTTGTGCTCCCTTACTTACGTATGTATTACATAGGAGTATATTAAACATCAATTGCCTACCTTTATGGAAGTAGAAGTCATTGTTTCATTACTCTCATAACTCTGGTGCTGGTATTTCATTCAGCTAACTTTTCATTGCTGCTTTCCATCAACAGACCAGTCTGCTGCAGGGTAGTGTATGTGAAACAAAGATCCCATTCGAATGCATGACTCAGTCTGAAACATCCAAAGTGGTAGTAAGGTAAGTTCTGTTTTTGTACTGATTTTTTTTTTTTTTAACAGTGGTTGATTCACTATTACGTTAACCAACACAGTTGAAAAATAAAGCTTGCCTAGTTTAATGATAGAATCTGTAGGATATCCCATTTACCTATCACACTGGAAATGCACACAAGATTATTAGCAGATTCTATAAAATGCACAGGAACCACAACCATGCTCTTAACATTTTGATGTAGTCAGTACACGACTCAGTTGCAGCTGAGAATCTGAATTAAGTCTAGTGTGGTTATCATAGAAATGTAGGGCTGGAAGGGACCTTCAGAGGTCAACTAGTCCAGCCTCTTGTGCTGAGTCAGGCCCAAGTAAACCGAGACTATCCCTAACAGGTTTGTCTAACCCGTTCTTAAAAACCTCCAGTGATGGGGATTCCACAACTGTCTTCGGAAGCCTGTTCAGAGCTTAACATTCAGAGTTAGCAAGTTTTTCTGAATATCTGATCTAAATCATCTTTGCTACAGATTAAGCTGATTACTTCTTGCTCATCCTCAGTGGACATGAGAGAAAGATTGATCACCATCCTCTTTCCAACAGCCCTTAAACATATGTTAAGACTTATCAGGTCCCCCCTCCCCTAAGTCTTCTTTTCTCAAGACTACACATGTCCAGTTTTTAAAAATGTTTCCTCATAAATCAGGTTTTCGGAACCCTTTATTGCCCTCTCCTGGACAATTTTATCCATGTCTTTCCTAAAGCGTGGCACCCAGTGCTCGACACAGTGCTCCAGCTGAGGCCTCACCAGTGCTGAACAGAATGGGACAATTACTTCCCATGTCTTCCTGTTAATACAACCCAGAATATTAGCTTTTTGAAACCGTGTCACATGTTGACTCATATTCAAATTATGATCCACTATAACCCCCAGATCCTTTTCAGCAGCACTACCACCTAGCCAGTTATTCCCCATTTTGTAGTTGTGCATTTTGTTTTTCCATCCTAAGTGTAGTGCTTTGCACTTGTCTTTATTGAATTTTATGTAATTGCTCTAAGGAAATTGACTTACAATACACTTGATTACATTTGTCTGTTAAATACCACCATCCTTAATTTCAAGCTAAATTTACATTGTCATCTTATATTAAGTTAATATTTGTCTGAACCAAAACATGACTTTTATGACACCCAAAGTCTAGATGTGCCCTCAGCTGTGATCCTAGCAAAGTTTGCTTGGATAAAATGCTGAAGTACGTACAGACACTTTATAAGCATCAAGCAGCGCTATTGATTCCTCTGTAGGTGGGTCAAGCAATTCAGTTTTAGCAAAACAGTGCTGATTACCTGCTCTTGAAGGTGACTGTAAAATGGCACAATGAGATTGATTCTTTGTATGTTTCAATCACTCTTATCTGCCAACTCTGCAAACACGACCTAGGATGTTTCTGGCTCTTGCATAATCTCCAATAATAGAGATTCTGTAACTAGAACTCTGTTAATAATTCTGCTGAAGATGCACAAACTTGAAGAGACTCCAGATCTGTCTCCCACAGCTGAGTTGGCCCCGCAGAGCCAAACAGGAGGAAGAAATAATGAAAACTTGATGCAGCAAAGTGAGTAGGTAGACAAAGAGCAGAGCTGGGAAATAAGAAGGCTAATTTTCACAGTTACCTTTAACATTATCTTTTTATAGTTTTATGGCTGTTTTTGTTGCCATTCCTAATTGACTTGACTTAGAAAAGTCATCCCAACCTCACGTGTCAAATAACGAGGCATCAGAAATTAGGATTGGGAGTAGGTGGCGATTGGAGTCAGGTCTTTGCTGAATAGCAAAACACTTGGTTACCTAAGTATCCTGCTCACTAGTGCTAATAATCACTTGCTGCTCCTTTGCACAGGGAAAAGGCATCCCCAAAAGGTGGGATAGAAACCTAATGAAAACAGGTTTCACACTACAGAAAAAAAAAAGATCACGCCTTTTGGACTTCCAGCTTTTCCTACAGCTTTTGCAGAGCACACGGTTAGTTCTGGGGCCAAGTTCAATGCTCACTAACGGTATTTCAGGACTATTTTGTAATCTCAAACCAGCGCACAAGTTAGAGTTTCTTATCAGAGTGTTTTAAATTGTGCATGAGTGTTGCTCAGGATAGGACTGGACATCCAGACGCTGTTATATAGCTAGCTTATTTTTCCAAAAGGTGTGGAGATTTACTTATTTTTGATGAACTTGCAGAAGTTAAATGCTAGTTCATCAGCTGAACTTTAAATTAGGATCTTTCCTCCTCCATATCTGACACAATTAATTTAAAAAAGAAAAAGAAAAGTAAAAGCAGGTTTTGCATAAGCACTAAGAAAATTATTCACCTGATACCCATGTTTCTGTGCATGACATCAGCACAGAAAATCTGCTAAGAAAGCTGGTAGATTGCCAGTTCACATTGCTTATAACTGACAGTAATTACTTACCTGGATCTTCTAATAGGATGATAAGTCAGTTTTCAAGATCCACTTTAATTAGTGTTTTTATAAATATCTCTGTGTTACTGTAAATCTTGGTAAAGTCTGGCACAAAGTCTCTGTGTAGTAGGTACTATGGGTCAGGCGCTGACTCGGTGGGTCATCCGGGGCTGGAGCACCCTTGGGGAATAAATGGTGAGTGCTGAGCACCCACTGTCAGCTCCCCTCCCATTTCCCCAGCGCCTCCTGCCTGCCAGTGGGCCCCGCAGGTTCAGTGCCTCCGCCTCCTTCTCTGCACCTCCCATCCACCACAATCAACTGTTTCATGGCGTGCAGGAGGCTGAGAGAGAGCGGGGAGGAGTGAGGACGCAGTGTGCTCGGGCAGGACGCAGTGAGCAGGAAGAAGTGAGGCGGGGAGGGATGGGACCTTGGGGGAAGGGGAGAGTGAGGGCAGAGCTGGGAGTCGAGCACCACCAGCACTTTGAAAAGCAAGCGCCTATGAGTGGTCATATACTTCCAAGTGACCATGCAATCTGGAAAATACTATTTTATTCTTGTATGTAAAAATCTATATTTTCCCTTGAAAAGAATGGATATTATAATCCATGTAGAAGGTTTTGAAATTCAAGTAAGTGTTGATGAGAGAAGTGCTGTAGGTAGTAGATTGAAGAAGGGTTAGAGGAGAAACGGGCTGCTTCAGATTTGCTATCCCCCTTCTGATCTGGATCAGTTTTGGCAAATTATTCATGATGCCAGCTACCGTAGACCATTTTACTGCCTTTGGCAGGTGAGCTCAGGCATGGAGCATCCAGTGTGCATATTGCAGACTGCACCAGGTAAGAGACAAGATTGCGCCTGAAGACCTGCCCAGCCCTAGCCTTCAGCAGAATATTATCTTGATCTAGAATTACTATAACTTGTGAAGAAAAGACAACACACAGTAAGATTTAAAAAAATAAAAAAAAATGCTGTGGTGACGTCTCTTCTCCTTGATCCCCTGCACCCAGGAAAACGGCCATGTGTCGTGGAGGCATTGCAATTCCCCAAAGAACACCTAAATGCCATTAAATAGAGTTGTCTGAACCTTTAAAGCTACAACAGTGCAGCATTCATGGGTGCCATAGGAGAGGGAATCTAAGAGATAAGTGTGTACACTTCAGTTGCTCTCTTGACGAACCATCTTCCCTTGCAACTCTAGCTGAAGACTAAACAGACCCTGTAAACACCATGCTAGAGAAAAAAAGCGGCACAAGACACTAACAGATTTGGTGTAGACTGGGTGAACTACTGCAAGGACAGCCAAAATGCAACACTCGGACTGTAGCCCTGTCCTCTGCTCAGCACTGCATCTGACATTTCCATGTGCAAGGCCCCCTCTGGACTTAGTGTGCAGCGTAGTCCTCTGCTTACAACTGCCTGCTTTCATGGGCTCCTCTTCTTGCTAGCAATTGATAGGACAGAGGCAAGAGAGGAGCCTGTATGAAGAAATAGGGTGATTTGGACCATAAGCAGCCAGACACAGCCCAATGTCAAAGCACAAGTCACCTATCTGCGGCCTGGAATCTCAATATTATGACTGTGTATGGCTCACTTATCTAATTCTCCCTTCTACACAATCATTTGGACAAAAAGCAGAACAATCAAATTCATTATCGCCAGCTTTCAAACTTTTTCAGTTTAATATTGAAATGATTTATCTTGTGAAGCAATTAAAATACCATAACAATTATAATCAGAATGTAAAGTGTATGTGTTTTGTCTAGTGCAAAGCTTAGTAACTCTTCTCTCTTCTCTTCCTCAGGTTCAATGGCAAATGTAAACATTTGTCAACTCTTGAAAAATATTCCTTTGGACAGCATGGATTTGCTGGAATCTAGAGTTCAGAACACTTGCAAAGAACAGCGCTTTATTTTTTAAAGCATTAATTACCTGGATTGGTTGCAGCGATGGCTAGCAAACGAAAATCCACAACTCCTTGCATGATACCGGTAAAAACAATGGTGCTGCAGGAGATGGAATCAGATGCTGTGGAAGATAATCATGAAGGAACTCAACAGCACCTGCCTCCTGAACCTCCGGAAGCTGGTGATGCTGTTATTAACAATAGCAGCAATAATGCAACATTGTATAATGGGCATCGCAATATTATGGATGGTGATACGTACTTATGTAAGTATTGCGATTTTGGATCTCAAGATGTTAATCTTTTCTTTGGACACATGGATTCTGAGCACTTAGACTTCAGCAAAGACCCCTCATTTGTATGTGTTGAGTGCAGTTTTCTGGCACAAAGCCACAAAGGGCTTTTGCATCACAATGCCGAGTGCCACGGTGGTGAAACTGGCTTCCTCTGGAATGTGGCTAAGCAGGATAATCATACGACAGTGGAGCAGAGTATCTCTGATGCCACCAGCAACCAAGACCTTCCAGGAGAATTCTGTGAGGAGGGGGTAGATGGTCAAGCTGAAATCATCATCACCAAAACTCCCATTATGAAGATAATGAAAGGTAAGCCTGAGACCAAAAAAATTCACATGTTGAAGGAGAATGTATCAAATCAGCCAGGCAATGACTTGGCGATGAAAAATGGTGACCATTCATTCACCAATGGGTCTCTGCCAGCCAGCCAGTCAACGACCAGCTCAGCAAAATCATCTCACATAGTCAATGGCTCCATATTGGGAAACGTGCCTGTTTTGCAGGCAGGCGTTGCACAACTTGTGTCATTGCAGCAGCAGCCACAGCTGCACCAGGACCTACCCACGTCCAAATCCCTTCCTAAAGTGATGATTCCTCTGAGCAGCATTCCCACGTACAATGCAGCCATGGATTCCAACAGCTTCCTGAAAAATTCCTTCCATAAGTTTCCCTATCCTACAAAAGCTGAGCTTTGCTATTTGACTGTCGTGACCAAGTACCCAGAAGAGCAGCTTAAGATATGGTTTACTGCCCAGAGGTTGAAACAAGGCATTAGCTGGTCCCCAGAGGAGATAGAAGATGCACGGAAAAAAATGTTCAACACGGTTATTCAGTCTGTACCGCAGCCCACTATCACAGTTTTAAATACACCTCTAGTTGCAAATGCCAGCAATGTCCAGCATCTCATTCAGGCAACTCTGCCTGGTCACATGGTCGGGCAACCAGAAGGAACGGGAGGGTTACTCGTTACACAACCAATAATGACAAATGGATTAAAAGGAAGCAGCTCGTCTCTCACGTTAGCAGTGACATCTATTCCCAAGCTCCAGCCCATTACGCAACACAACAATGTGTGTTCGAGCAGCGCATCAGCTGTGAAGGTGGTCAACACAGCTCAGTCTCTGCTGACTGCATGCCCAAGCATATCTTCACAAGCTTTCATGGATCCCAGCATCTACAAAAATAAGAAGTCCCACGAGCAGCTGTCTGCACTGAAAGACAGCTTCTGCAGGAATCAGTTCCCTGGCCACGCTGAAGTTGAGCGTCTGACCAAAATTACAGGCCTTACTACTAGGGAGGTTCGAAAGTGGTTTAGTGATAGGAGATATCATTTCAGGAATATGAAAGGCAGTAGAGCCATGTTTGCTGGAGATAATACAATAATTATTGACTCCATGCCTGACATTACCTTCAGTGTGTCACCAAAAGAGATTGACTTAACCTCTACGACAGCAGCGATGCCTGTGGCTAATCACCAAACAAGGCGACAGTCCTGGCATCAAACGCCCGACTTCACCCCAACGAAATACAAAGAGAGAGCACCAGAGCAGCTCAAGGCTTTGGAAGGCAGTTTTGCACAAAACCGTTTTCCTCCAGAGGAAGAAGTGGACCGTTTGAGGAGTGAAACAAAAATGACCAGGAGAGAAATTGATAGCTGGTTTTCAGAGAGGAGGAAAAAAATGGTGATGGAGGAAAATAAAAAAGCAGAAGAAATGGTCCAGCAAGAGGAGGAGGATGCTGACAATAATTGTGGAGAAGAGGAAGATTCCTCAGATGAACTGAGGGTCTCAAGAGAAAATGGTTCATTAGACACCCCAAGCAACAATCAGACTTCACTGGAGCGGAAAGTTAGTCCTATTAAAATCAATCTGAAGAAGCTTAGAGTGACTGAGTCAAATGGCAAAAATGAATTGCCAGAGGTAGGTGCAAATGATCAGGGGGACAACAGTTCTAGCAGGCCACCTACCCCTGCAAAAACCAAACTGAACTTTAAAAAAACAGCCCAACAGCGGCATTTGCTTAAACAAATGTTCGTAAAGACACAGCGACCAACAAATCAAGAATATGATACCATAGTTGCTCAGACAGGCCTGCCCCGGGCTGAGATAATTCGTTGGTTTGGGGACAGCCGGTATGGGTTAAAAAATGGCCAGCTGAAATGGTATGAGAACTACCGGCGGGGTATCTTCCCTCCAGGCTTAGCGGTGATCAGCCCAGCTAGCAAAGAGATCCTAGAGGAGTATTACAAAAAGCACAAGATGCTGTATGAAGATGACCTTCAGAGCTTGTGTGAGAGAACTGAACTGAATTCACAGCAGGTTAGGGTGTGGTTTGCTGTAAAGGTGGACGAAGAAACCCGGACCGTGTCTGACACGGGAAGTGAAGATCGATACTCGGGCACGGGTGAACAAGCAGGAAGCCAAAAAGGGACATGCGATGCCAGTTCGGAGGTATCTGAGAATAGCGAACCTTGGGAGCCCAGTGGCCAGGAAGGCCATTTGGAACTCTTTGATACAGTTAGCCAGCAACCTGCAGTTCAGCTTGGTAAGAAACTGATTGATGTTTTGGCTGTTTCGCGTAGCTTACCTGTTGTAAATAGGCTCATTCCAGCACCAAGAAGCAAAGTCAGAATGACACTGAACATTGACTGACTAGCATTTGACACTTGTGGGGTTTAATGCCCAAGATTTATTGTTACAGATTTACTTGGTGGCAGAGCTGATCTGGAAGGGGTGAAAAAAGCCAGGGCATGGTTATGGTTAAACTGATTCAGAAAAGAAAGTCAGGAGTGATGGGGCAAAGGGTGCAACCCTTGGCACCCCTCTAGTCATGCTTGTCTTTTATTTAGCTCCCCGAGTTCAGACACCAGCGCTGCTGAGACATAGAACCCTATCACAGAAGTTTAAGCAGGGATAAAACCAAACAGAGAATCTAGTCCATCCTCCTGCCAGGAGAGGATTGCTTTACATAGGGCGACTGACTGGGAGGCAGGCAGCCTGGCTTCTGTTTGTTTCCCAGCTGTGCGACCGTGGGTCTGTCCCATCCCGCCTCCACACACACACTTTGTACAGTGTCTTAAGGTCTCTGCATGGAAAACGCTGTAAGCACAAAGTACGTAGAGCACTGCGAGACGCGCCCGTGTGAAAGTCAGACACTGGTCTGAGGGAAGAGCACTGAGAGGCGGGGTTTCCAGTGGAGCTGTGCTGAAATGGCATTGGCTGCCAGCTGCCCTAACACCCATTCCAGGACTCCTCCTGGAAACAGGGTTGCTTCTAAGCTCAACATGGATTCTTTGGACAAGGTGATATGAGGGGGCCTGTTTTTGGCACAGTGCTGCCGGGTGGGTGAGGATGCACTCTCCCTCCTCACCCAGTAGAGCCCCAGCCATCTCCTTGAGGATCCTCAGCAGCTGGACAGTTTTCTGAACTAAACCTCGCTAAAGCACAGAGGCCCAGCAGATCAGGTTGAAGCCAGGCTCCTGCCTGCCACACAACTGTGCTAAGTTTAGAGGCCTTTAAAGAATTAAGTTCCAGTCTTTAGTGGCTTCCCCCCTTCAAAGTTTTTTTTAAACACAATTTCTAGAGGAGGGATGGGTTTTAAAGGGACCCTGCTCTTGTGCTGATTGAAAGGCTGATGAGGGCTTGTCTACACTTACTGGAGGATCGACGGTTGATTTAGCGGGTCTGGTGAAGACCCGCTAAATCAACCGCAGCTCACTCTCCCGTCGACTCCTGTGCTCCACCGGATCAAGACGAGTCAGGGGAGTTGATGGGAGAGCGTCTCCCATCAACATCTCGTAGTGTGGATCCCGCGGTAAATAGATCTAAGCTATGTCAACTTGAGTTACGCTGGTCACGTAACTCAAATTGCATAGCTTAGATCGACTTTTCCCTGTAATGTAGACACATTACCTTCACGTTGGTGCACATAACAAAATTCATGTGGCAGGGTGGGGCTGAGAGGTTTGGAGTGTGGAAAAGGGCTCAGAGGCAGGGGGTGAGTGGGGTGCAGGCTCTGGGGTGGGGCTAGGAGCTTCAGGGGGTTCAGGATTGGGGCAAAGGATTGGGGTGTGGGGGTGCTGGCTCTGGGATGGGGCCCGGAATGAGGAGTTTGGGGTGCAGGCTGCCCAGGGGCTGTGGTGGGGAGAGAGGACTCACCCTCCAGCCCTCTCGCCACAGCAGCTCTGGCTGGGGGAGAGGTGCCTCTTCCCGGCTGCGGCAGTTCCGACTGAG
This sequence comes from Gopherus flavomarginatus, assembly GCF_025201925.1. Classification (NCBI taxonomy): domain Eukaryota; kingdom Metazoa; phylum Chordata; order Testudines; family Testudinidae; genus Gopherus; species Gopherus flavomarginatus. Next base: position 31,868,610 of record NC_066627.1, on the reverse strand, counting down.
CTGGGCTGGGCTGAAGGAGGAGCTCCTCTCCCCCGCAGCTCCGGTAGGCCTGGGCCGGGGCGAGGGAGGGGCACCTCTCCCCTGGCGCGGCACACCTGGGGCAGGTCCATGTTGGGGCCAGCAGGGAGAAGCACCTCTCCCCGCTGCAGCCCTGAACCCCTATGCGGAGCTTAATAGGCAGTTGCGTGGGCACACAGCTGCTTAGAGGGAACTTAGGTGCTGAGAGCAGAGCCATTGAACCAAACTGTAAACCCTGTATATAATGGAAACCACTTCCAGCAAGGGGGTGCTGCAGCACCCCCAGTACCCCTAGTTCCAGCACCTATGCGGCCATGCTCCATCTTATTAGATCTCTGGAACAGGGTGGTCCAGAGAAGGACTCACATAACTACAACAAACTTCTGCCATAAGAGGTGGCATCCTGCCAACTGCCACAGCTGCCTGGGTGTAGCTACTGCTTCCTTCCTGCCCCCATGCAATTTCTAGCCTTCACGCCAGCCCTGTTCCTTCCTCCTCACAGCAGGATCCTGTTCTGTAGCTTCATTTTACAATGCAACCAGCTGTTGCTCAAAGCAGGCTCTTCCAGCAGAAGAGGCCCCAGCGTTACATGCCAATTTTGTAAGCATGTGACCTGTATTCTGACACTTGTGTATGTTGTCTCTTTCAGAAACAGATTGACCTTAAACTGCCAGCTCTGAAGGATCTGCGATTACATTTGAGAAGAGTGTAAATCCATGGGCCTGATACAAATCTCAGTAGCAGGGAGTGGTGGTGTAAAAGCACTGCTGTAATGAGACCTTTCAGTACAGCACAGCAGAGAGGGAGAGCAAGAGAATTGGGCTCTTCATGCAGTGCCATCTGCAGCCTAATCTAGAATTTTACTCACCAGCTGGCCAAAGTAGGGCATCAGTAAGATCTTCTCACTCTTGTGACGTAGGATGCTGTTGTTTCCTTTCCAGTGGATAAACTTTCAGATTTCATATTCATATAATGGAACCAACTTTTGACATGCAGACAGCCGCCTCAACAAGCATAATTAATTTTGGACATTGATTGTGTAAACGTATTTTTTGCATAGAAATGGACTATCATGGCACAATACATTTTTATCTTCAGCTGTTTGTAATGTGTTTGTTCTCTAACGGTTGGCAGTGTTGCATACGTCCCCGACTCTTGGGCTGCTAGATCAGGGAATGGTGGATACCATCGTGAGTGTCAGTATGTGTGTCAGAGCAAGAGAGGAGAAGATCTGAGAAGCAACATGCCAGTCTTCGTATCAAGAACAGGATGAAATCAGTGGGGTGGATGTAGGTTTCTTTCCCTGGGGATGGGGGAGGAATAAGCTATTGTACACCCTCCAATATCCAGTGGGGGTCGGGATCCTGCAAAGGTCAGGAGATAGAGTTGGATATAATCTGTCCCCCTACTGCCTGGAGTAATTTTATTTCTTTTACGCCAGGCGGTGGAATGTAGCACAGCCCATTACTCTCCAAGCCTCACGTTAATTACCGAGAACTAGCACTTAATGTTTCCATCCTGCCCTGGAACCCCTTTCATTGTTTATATAGAGAACAAACTGTTCTTCAGAGAACAAATACAGACAAAAAATTGGCTTTCTGCTAACGTTTCAAGTCATCCTTGTCTAGTAGGCCTCTACTGGGCAGGCAACCAGTTTTATAGACAGGAAGCTTGCTTGTTACAACACTAGTTGAATTAGATTCCTTCTCTTGTCCCACTGTGCTAATGCTGTTAACCTACACTTATTGGTCCAGGTCACCTTACCTAGTTCTCCAACTGTAGTCCTGTCTTTCTGAAGACCCTAGAAAATAAATACATTGCAAACTAGTTTTTAGTTATCTGGTATATTAAGTGCTCACTTAATCATATACCTTTTTAATATGTATATGTCTACAATGTCTTGGGCGATTACTGCCTTCAAGCAGCTTTTTTATTATTTTTGATTCTAGTGTAATTGTTCTTAATGTGGAAGGCTTTATTCTCAGTGGTAGGAGATATTTATTAAATGGGTGAGTTTCAAGCTCTAAGTGACTTGATCTAGTGTCAGTTTGTAAAGAGAGGTTGGTATTTTTAAATCTCTCCTGGCGTCTCTTCCAAAGGTAGCATTTGATTTCTACCTTAAGTCATCTTCTTGAATAGCGTTCCCCTTTCCTCGTGCCCTTATTTAGAAGGCCTCACTATTCAGTAATTAAGACGAGTAGCTCTCTTTAGTCATAGCATTGTTTGGGAATGCAAGGACTCTAGCGGGACACCTACGCCTGTTAGTTCAGTTGGTGGCAGTTCAGAGAACCGTGCTGATAGAACAGCATTTCTCCTTATGCAGAAAACAGCATTGCAACTGTACAGGTCACATTAAACCTTTGTTAGAGGCATACCAGCAACAATAACCAGCCTCTCAATGGTGTGAACTCAACATTTGCAAGGCTGAGCTCCTATGTTCTGATGAGCCGAGATGTCTGTTCCACAATGGCTGCTGGTGCCTCCATTTACATAGTCCCTGCAACTGTCATCTTGTATACCCTGAAACAGCAAGGGATGGGAGGGAGAACTAGAAATGTCTAGCACTGACCATTACTCTTGATGCTACTGCTGGGACTCTGGTGACCCAAGAGTATGGCTGCATGTACAGTGTTAACTGAAGAGAACAAATACAGGTAAGTCATTTACTCTCTAGTGTCTGTATACGTGCAGGAGTATTTAAATATGCACATGTACTGTTCAAATGCGCAATTTTTACTGCATAAGATGTACATTCAAAATGTACACTTTACTGAGTGCTATATAAAGATGTTGGAAACACAGTTTGCCCCTTCAAGGTGACTTTGTTGGCATACACTTAGAAAGAGCCATCTCCAGGCCACTGAAGGAAATGTTCAATCATCACCCTGTGAATGGGTTTCTGAAATCTCTCTTTCCAGGCACTGGCTGAATTTTTTTGCAGCTGGATTTTAGTCCGCCAGTAGCCCAGAAAATAAAAGGAAAAGTCTAGTCAGCTGAAGGGAATTTGGCCATGGTGTACCCAGAAAACCCAGCCTTGAAGGGTTAGAGCTGCTAAATGCTTGTTTGTGGATGTGTAAAGACATCAGGCTATTTAGTCCTTTTTTGTTAGAGGAATTTTCAAATATGCTTCTGTGCAGCCTGGCTTTCCTAAAGTGAATGGAATTGCACCTGTCCAGGCATGGTGAAGGTGGGAGTGATAAAATGGGTCTGGGATAAAGCTTCTTAACCAGACACCAAAAGAAACCTGGTTCCTTTTTAATCTCCCACGTGTTTATTACCAACACATTTTTAGTTGGTATTTCCAAAAGGGTTTGTTATAAAGAAGGGAGAGCTACTGTCATCCATGGTTCATCTAACGCAGTGGTTCTCAAACTTTTGTGCTGGTGACCCCTTTCACATAGCAAGCCTCTGACTGTGACCCCCCCTTATAAAATTAAAAACACTTTTTAAAATATATTTAACACCATTATAAATGCTGGATGCAAAGCGAGGTTTGGGGTGGAGGCTGATAGCTCGCAACCCCCATTAATAACTTCAGTACCCCCTGAGGGGTCCCGACCCCCAGTTTGAGAACCCCTGATCTAATACCTCTGGTAAATAGGTTGACATGAAGTAGGCGCTAATACCAAAATACATAGGATTTGGTGCAGGACATTAGAAGTGTGCTTGCGCCTGAAACTGAAACAATTGTGGACCAACTCTTGGTCACTGTGAAGTGGTTTGACAGTCCCATCAGCAGTACTTCTGCACCTGGTGTTGCAGGAAACACCACCACAATTTTGCACCTAAACAGTATTAACTTTTGTCATCCTCTAATCAACCATCCTTGTCACTTGGACTAGATAAAAGGAGAGAATGGGCTAGATAGAGTGGTGAGTTAGCATTTACTTATTAGGAGAGGAAATTTTTAAAAACTAATTTCTCCAACTCCCTCAGCTAAAAGTGAGCCTATGTTCACTCAGATTTGATGGTTGCACAGCTGTAAAAATTCTTATCTTCAGTCTTATGTTGTTGCTTCCATCTCACTAACATTAGACTTCTGTATAGGAGGTGGGCTGGCTTAAAACCAGAAACTCAAGTGCTTAGTTACCTGCTATCCAGATTAATATCCAGTCATGTCTCATCTTAAAAAGAATCGTAGGTTTTCCTGGTTCTAGGAATAGAATTGGCTTGCTAGTTATTAAGAGCAGTGATCTGCTAGTCAAGGCTCTGATTTTTTGGCTAGCATCCTGGATGTTTTTTTCAAAAACACTATAAAATTTAATTATACCTGGTTCCTCAACTTAGTTCCTAGTTCCAATTTCACAAGGGAGTCATTGGGATAGCAGCTTGGTTAGTTAGTGCTTCATGTACAGAGGGCATTTGCAGCTGCCTGCATTTGAGTTACCTGCAGGTGTCCAGCCTAACAGGTGACTGTGTTAACAACTTTGGTATTTGATCGTGAATTGGAAATATACTCCCCAAGCTGCATCCCCTGTAACTCTTAGAAGTGTAATGTTTGAATCAGACTTATCAGTACTAGTAGGTGGTGGTGCAGAATCGTAGAATATCAGGGTTGGAAGAGACCTCAGGAGATCATCTAGTCCAACCCCCTGCTCAAAGCAGGACCAATCTCCAACTACATCATACCAGCCAGAGCTTTGTCAAGCCTCACCTTAAAAACCTCTAAGGAAGGAGATTCCACCACCTCCCTAGGTAACCCATTCCAGTGCTTCACCGGTTGCTCTCCCTTCCCTGCTGACCACTTGCTGCACAGCACAGCAAGGACTGGAACAGGAGAGAATATGCCCTATCGGATTGCTTTTGGGGGGCTAATACAGGCTGGAAAGGCTGGGGATAGCCAAATTGTGGAAAACGGAGAACAAGAAGTAAAATTAGGGGATACCATAGTGATGCCCCTGGTATAAAATAGCTGGAGAGGGACGGCTGTACAGCTGCTGCCCGATTTTCAAAGATATTGAGTATTGACAGTTCCCATTGACTTCAGCTAGAGCTGTGGACACTCAGCAATTCTGCAAATCGGGCCCGTAAATGAAGCCGAGTTCCAAACGTGGCGCAGTGGGATGGACACAGCCCTACGACACTCCATGCTTGCTTAGCCTTGCTATTATGCAGCGATCTGCAGAGAGCTTGCACCTGATGTTTCAGTTATTTAAAGCAGAATGGTCTATCCTTTCTACAGCGGCCTTTGTGTGTCATTTGCCAAGGCAAATGTTTCACAGCATGAGAATCAATCAGCAAAGGCAGGGCACAATGGCAGCTGTGGTATGAAACTAAATAGGTTGGGTATCTAGTTTAACAATGCTTATGTGATGGCATGACTTGCAGTGAGAGGCACAGTGACAAGACACCACATTCTCTTGTATTTGCTGTTGGGGCCAGCTCTTGATCTATACATTCAGGAGGAGGAGGAGGATCTGGAAGGCTGAATAGCAGTTTCGTTTTTCCACACAGAGCAGCAATTCTTGATGATTGGAAACTTTAAAAACCTTTCCCCCCAAATAAAGCTGGAACAACTGATCATAGAGCCTGACTAGAAGATGAAATGTTATGGCTGAGTTCAGATGGTAAGAAGTTTTTCAGAACTTGGCACAGGTCAGCAGGTGAGAGATGGGAATACTGTACCTTCACATGGCTGTATTCATAGTTACAGTGATAGTGTTAAACTCATCTCTCCCTACTTCCCAGTGAAACGGTGTTTTAAATTTGTGAAACTAGTTCCTAAGACAGGGAACCCTATTGACCTAACCTCAAACATGTAAGTATCAGTTGAAGCTGCCAGCATGAAAAGGGGATTCAGTCACACTCTCTGCCAGGGTAGTTCCTGCTGTGTCCATTACTGCAATGGGATCTGCCAGGAATTTCAGACTAGCGCCACAAAAGCTGGAAAACAAACAGGAAAACAAATTAACTGAACTCTTCCAGATGCAGCAGAGATCTATTACACTTGTCCTCATTTCAGCAAAGAGCATACGGCGCCACTTGGTCACTGATTTGAAGGCTGGCCTTAAGCAAATCTCTCCTGTCCTGGTAGATGGATGGTAGTATCCATATGCTGTTCGCTGGTGCCAGTGAAGAGAGCAGGATAGAAATCTTCTTGATAAAGTTGCAGTTTTGCTCAGCCCCATCTGATTATTTTTGTTAGGAATTTTGTCAGGAATTTTTCACCCCATGTAGGTAGCGTGGCACTAAAAGTCAGGCTTTGGGAACACACTGCTTCTCATCAGACCACACAATCAACATATGGTGTCTTGTTTAAAATCATCCTGGTGCTGAGTGACCTGGGATTCTGTGTGGATTTATCCAAAGGAAACTAGAATTGGAGCTGCAATGGGACCTTTCATAAGGGTAGCCTTGTGGCCAGGGACAGAGAAAAGGCTTGGCTGTCGTCTTTGTACCTTTGTATGGGGGGTAGGGGAGGAGGGCAGGAGGGGGAGTTATTTTGGATTTTTTTTTAAGACCGTAATTAGGAGATTTAACGTGGCACCTGCGTGAGAAGGTAGTTTTTACTTTTGGTGAAGGTTTTAAAGAGAAAAACAAAGCTGCCTGTGACTGTGAGCTATAGTTATTACTAGTACTAGGGTCGCTTGTCCCTGCGATGGACTTTACATGCTCTTATTCTGTGGGTGAGAGCTCCCTGTAGCAACAGTGCCACTTCTGAGAAGTGAACCACAAGTTTCCCTTACTTTTGTATATGTGGAGAGGGGCGGGGGGAGCTTGCTTGTATAGTTTGGTGAAAAGAAATGAGACCTTTTCAGTTGTTCCTAAATAAAGAGCATAAAACATGAACTGGAGCGGCGTGGTGGTGTCTGTATCAGTTGGAACGGTGGGATTAAAGGGCCAGGCATGTTACCTTGCGCTTTGTCAAGAGCTGCTGCACAGCGGCTCTTTGTTACAACTCTCTTTTCAAAGCCAGTGGTTTGGGCCCGGTGAGGCGTCCTGCCCAGCTTTCAGCATGCGGAGTCCAACAGGGAGAGCGTGCCTGGTGGAACAGCAGCTGGGTCCTGAAGGGGGAAGCACACTTCTCAGAGGTAAGCCTCTAGGACAGATAACCCTCTGGAGTCCACAGAGATTTGGCTGTGCCAGACCATCTGGGGCAAGGTCACTTCAGTCCTCTGCATCAGACATACACGCTTCCAGACTTATATCAGTAAAAATCGCCACTTAAAATATAAAAGCAGCCATGACTTTCGATCTGCTGCCTCATTGTGTCACCAAAGCCAGAGACCTGATGGCTGACTGTAAATCAGCTTCCAGAGAGCACATGGGCAGGGACAGCCTTGAAGGCAGGAGAGGGGTTTCTGGGTTTTAGTTCACACTGATGTACCAGTTAGGATCACCCCAGCTAACAGCATTCAGTCTGCCTGCCTTCCAATCGCTAGTCTGTTCCGACAGGCAACGGGTTCTGAAACACAGGGTATTAAGGTAGTATGGGCCAGCGCTGATGCATCTGATTTGCCAGACTTTGTACCTCACAATCTCCTAACTCTTCTCCCCTTTTTAAAAACAAGAATCCATTGAGACACCAAGGTCTGCTTTGCCTTCAGTTCTGATGTCACCCCCTCCCAGCGAGCCTGGCTACTCCTGGGAGTTCAGTTTGCCCAACAGAGCATGAAGACACACATTGGCAGTGCCCAACACCCAGCAGCAATGCTGGTAAAGTCCCCCACATAGACTTAACAAAAAGTGATAGCTCCTGGGGCGCATGGGAGGGTCTCAAACGCTCAAGGACTGCATTGGTCCACGGAATCGAATAACTTACGCATTGTGCACTCTGCCATCCCTCTGGAAAACAGCATGACAGAATTTCCTCAAGCAGCCTGGTCCAGGCTTTGCAGGATCCATATTCCTCTGCAGCCTTCCTAGGTGGCTTGCTCTACGTTCTGCCTGAATGTTTATCGCTGTTTCAGCTATTTGTCTGCACATGTGCTCGTTACAAGAACATACCAGGGCATATTAGGGTTTGCTTTACCATTTCTCCCTACCCAGCCCCCTCTGCACAAAACACAATGAGGAAAAAGTAAGTTGAGGACTTTTATTGGACATTCTGGTCTTTAAAAGAGTGACCTGAACACAAGCCTCAGGCTGAATGGGGAGTATGGCTCTTAAGTAACACCAGTCAAGAGCCAAACACAATATAGTGCACTGCAGTGGAGCATACAGCCTGCCTCAGGAACTGTCGCATGGTCTGTTATCCTGCCTTGTCTTTCCACCCCCATGATAAATACAGTCCCTTTGGAAGCTTGGAATAACCTAAATTCAGGCCCCAGCCTAGAGAGCAGGTACGAGTTACTGTTGTGCAGCTGAGTAGCCATTTATCACTAGCCCTGGAGTGCTCTGTTTGGAAAAGGACACGTTCCCTCTGCAGATCATGCCAACACTCGGCCAGAGTTCTTCTTCCTCTCACTCTCAAAGAAAAGGCAAAGCTTTGCCACCTCCAAAATAAGGGTGGCAAGAACTTGTCTAAATCTCAGCTGGAGAAGCCACCAGTCAAAGCAGAACTTGCAACTGCCAGCTCCTAACCTAAACCAGAGCTACTCAGTCACGAGTTTCAGCAGCCTGGAGTGTTCCTTTAGAGGCAGCATTGCCAGAAACCACCAGGCTGGTGGCTGCTCACCAAGTAGGAAGAAACTTCTGTGGAACTGCACCTGCTGCCAGCAGGGCTGAATTTGGCTCAGTATCTCGTGTTGTTTCTCTGGTGAGCCTCGGCTTTCTGCACTCCATTTTCTTGCTACACCATCAATTGGGAGTGCTCCTGCAGGCCTCCACAGCACACGTTCCCTACCTGATGTGCAGTCTGGGCAACAGAGAACGATAACCCACAATCCTTCAGACCCGCTGCCTGAACTGTTTACAAGGCAACATGAAGGCAGGGACAGCGAGCGAGCTCCAGGTCCGCCTGAAGGTGTAAAAGAGACTGCACGCAAAAACCACAGCTAGCTGCTGGCTTGAAAGGCACTGAAGAGTGGCCACTAGCCCACAAGGTGCTCTTCTGCAGTGGAGCATGAACTCGGCAGCTAAGGCAAACCTCGAGAAAGTGGAGACGTTACACACTTAACACTGACTTTTTTTTATTGTAACTTAAAGCTAGAGGGGCCTTGTAAACTTTGAGTTTCACTACTGGGCCCAGAGGCAGAGGCTATACAGGTACTTTGATACAACAATAGGGCTGAGGTGCATCCCGCCTGGTTCTTAGGAAAGCACCTCCCTATGGGGGCACGTAAAAGGAGGGAGAAGAGGCAGGTCACTCAAGGGAGTGGGAAACATTTACATCGAGTTAATGCTGTAAAAAGCTTCCCTACCAGCTTCTGAGCAGGACCGGGATCTAGAATTCTCAGGATATAGGCTCAAAGGGAGTTTGTTTGATTATAGACACAGTTTTGTCTCCAGCTTTAATAGCTGACAGGCTATGCACATTAATACAAGGTGGTCGGGTGGTGAGTTTTTTTTAATTTCTCCACTCACACACACACCAGCAGAGAAACTGGAAAAGCTGCCTGAAAGTAGGCCAAAGCAGTGACGTTTCCATAGAAACCAGTTCACAGCGTTCCGTGATAATCACAAGCACTAGAGGTGCTTTTCAGCAGGCGAAGTTGGGCTAGACCCGGTTGTCCCCATTCACCCTGGTCCTTCGCAGTACCCTGCAGGGGAAGAGAGGAAAGGGGAGGGGCTTGAGATGAATTCTGCTGCACAGACCTTAACAAGCAATTGTGCGCTACTTATAATCCCAATCATTGCAAGGTCACCTGGCTCCAGCGCTAAGCCCTTAGGCGTCCATCTCAGAACTGCTAGATAGAACTGGCTGAAACTTGTGTTTTGGGGTTTGAGAGACAGTTCAGGTTTGAAATGTGGGCTGTGCCGCTGAATGAAACCTATTTTGCTGATGTTTCTTAGCAAACAGAAAATGTTGTCTCGGAAACACCAAAATCTTCTGGTTCCCAAACGAAACATGAAACTGATGTTCTTGTCAGTTTCATGGCTGCTAGTCACTCAATGTCTGTTTCATGGAGCTGCTGCTGGGGCTGCCAGGGTCTGTTGCTCTGGTGCAGCCCCATAATGTGGACTGGCCAGGAACCTTGGCTTCAAAACTCCTTGCCCAGGAGGCTCCATGGGCTGTGTGACTCCTGAGTGGGGCAGGTCGAGCCAGGAGTCTGGAAGCCCTGATGTCCTCAGCCCCAGGGCAGTCTGCATGGCTGGGCTTCCCCAAACCCTGTATGTATGCCAGTCCCAGGAATTCCAGGCTCCCAGCTTTACGGAAAGGAATCCTCAGAGACTCAGGTTAAGCCAGGGCTCTCAGAGCTTTCAAGTTCTCAGCTCCCAGTCAGGAGCCTTTCTCCTCGCTTAGTGTTAAATAGGGTGAGGACTTCCTTCCTGCCCCAGAGCGTGAATGGCAACCTGTGAGATACACACCTGTCTTGCAGGCCAGGACTCTGCAGATGAACCTCGCTCATCCACCCTTCAATATGAAATACAGGCGCTTTGCAGGTACCTGACGCATCAGGGTGGGCGGAGAAGTTGCATTGCACACTGGGCAGGTGGGGAGTGTGCTGCAACAGCCCTGACACAGGGCCTACATTATGACAACAGGCTTGAGTGCCTCGCCATGAATGGTAGGATGTCCCCCTGCCTTAGCTCTGCCACTAAACCAAACCTCTCACTGCATCACACTGGACTCCTGGTAACTGTCTCCATGGGCTGTCGAGATCAGAGAGCTTACACTCAGACAGCATCACAGGGAGACGATAAGGAAAACTGACAACTAGGCAATAGAAGCTGCACTGATTAAAATCAAGGGTAGCTTGGATCCAAGGCCATGCTTGGTTTGCGTTACAGGAGCTCAAGGTAGAGAGAACAAGTCCCTTTCCAAAACTCCACTGCGTTACCTTCGCTCTCGGCTGTCAAAATGGTCCGCTAGCTGCTCCCGGAAATCCTCAAATGGCTGTTGGTAGCGGGCGTCGAAGGACCCTTCCCGGGCTCGGTTTGTCAGGAGCTGACTTGAAGGGTCTCCTGTCCGTTCTCGGAGGGCTGAGGCACCGAAGAGGTTAATTTCTCCATTTTCCTGCTTGAATCAGAAACAAGGGAAGTGATTTTTAAAGCACTGCACTGGGACTGCATGCACATTCTCTACCAGGGTAACAGTGCTGCAAGGAACCAGAACTGTCTGTGTAGTTATGCAAACACAAAGATGGTGTGAACAAGTCAGATGTGCAATGAGCATGCAATTGTGCGCTGATGCTCTTTAGACATCTGCCCCAGTTTTAACAGACAAACATTGGCTTTAGGGCAAGATTTCGTTTTTTAAGAGACCTTCTGCTAGAAAGGGAATTACCAACCCTTCAGGCAAAACTTGTTCATGACAGAACTACATGAACCAGCCCAACTGAGATGAGATATCAGCCTCTCTCCCTCTCCTCTCGCCCAGAGAGAGTACGTTTAGAAACCAACATCTCCTGGGCCTGGAAGCTAGAACTATACCTGCTCAGACGGGTGGTCTAGCATGAGGAGCCAATGAAAACCAAGTGCAGCACAGGCAGGTGTGGTCAAGCTCAGGAACGGCGCCAGAGTTTCTGGCGCCCTAGGCAGAATTCAGGAGTCGGCATTTTGTGCGTTCCCCACGGGGTGCGCGGGAGCTTCCAGTTCCACTCCCATCGCGCCGCCGAAGAAGGACCCTCTGCCGAAATGCCGCAGGCGACAGTGGCAGTCATTGAGCTGCTCAACTGCCTGCCGCTGTTTTCTGCGGCATGTCGGCAGAAGGTCCTTCTTCAGCGGCGCAAGGGGAGCAGAACCAGAAGCTCCCGTGCGCCCCGTGGGGGAGCGCACAAAATGCCGCCCCCCGAATCCTGGAGCCCTAGGCGACCGCCTAGGGTCGCCTAATAGAAGCGCCGGCCCTGTTCAAGCTTCATTGCCAGAGCTCTGCTCATCCCTGCCTCACCCCACTGGGATAAAACCAGCTCAGGCAATGCCCCAGAGGGGCCCACAATGTGCCATGCTTGTCTCCTGAGCAGAGGCTGCCAGTTATTCCCAGCTGTGTGGTGGGTTTCTTACAGGGAACAGCTTGGAAAAACCAAGCTGCTTTTTTGTGAGAGACTAGGGTGATGTTCTGGGCTAACGAATGACACCTCTGGAGGCTTTAGAATGGAGGAGGCCATTCAAAATCCTGCTTGTGCCACTGTGCAGCAGGTGTGGCAGAGAAAGCAGTAGGCTCTTTAACAATCGCCAAGAGGTCAGGACCTCATCTTTAAGAGCCACCCAGGAGATAGCATCTCCAGCACGGAGGGCGGGTCAGTGCTGCCTCACAGTGGGCAGTGCCACCCTGCTTCCTGGAGTGCCAAGCTGTTCAACAGAGGTTTCTCCTCCAAGCACAGACCAGACTTACCCTAGCTTAGATGGGAGATCTGATGAGATGGGAAGCTCTGGTTGTGAAGTAAGATTAGTAAGGTGGTGAGGAAACAATGAATTACAGTCTCACTTAAGAGTGTGTGTACACTGCAGTCAGAGGTGTGAGTGCAGCATGGGCAGACAAACCTGAGCTAGCTTTGATCTAGCTAGCCCAAGTGACAAGAGCAGCGAAGAGGTGACTAGCTGCTTGAGTACATAATGAGGGTGCAGGGTGGCCTTGTACATCTGTGCTGCTGCGGTTTCGCTGCTGCTATCGGAGCTAGCTAGATCAAAGCCAGTTCAGGTACATCTCCTCGTGCTGCAGTCACATCTCTCACTGCACTGCAGATTTACCCTTAGTCATCAGGGGAGCTCAAAGCCTTCTGGACCAACCAGCCCTTGGTTTCTAAGCCCAGTGTATCTGCTCTCCTGTGTTGCAGAGAAGGACGACCAAGTGGACCAGCCTTACCTTGCCAGGGAAGATCTCTATTTTAACAAGCAGGGAGGCCAACTCCAGGTTCTCGCTGTAGTTGTTCTTCAACGGCACAGCTCTGTACCCTGATACAAAGAGAGCACAACCGTTACTGAGAGAAACCCAGGGGAGGGCTGGCTAACGGGGGCCATGCACAGCACAAGTGAAGCTTCATGCACATGGCCATGCCCTACCGTGCACACACCTGCTTGCTCTAGTCAGCACAAAGCAGATGGGCCAGTTCTAACACACCTCTGTGCAGAGGAGCCAGCACTACGTCTGTGCCTACTTAATCCTTAGGTTGAGACTGTCAATGAAGCTTGAGTGGTGTAGAGGCTTCATGCTGGCCCTTGGCATATGAGGTGAAATTCATCGATTTTAGGGCCCGAAGGAACTGTCTGACCTTCTAGTGTGACCTGCACAGCACAGACCAGAGGCCCTCACCCACTATTTCCTGCATCAAGCCCATAATTGTTGTCTGAGTTACAGCATCCCTTGCAGAAAGGCATCCCCGTCTGGATTTAAAGATTGCAAGGGATGCAGAGTCTGCCATGTCCCTAGTTTCGTGGTTCCAATGGGTAAATACCTCCGTTAAATGGCCAGCTTATTTCTAGTCTGAACGTGCCTAACTTCAGCTTCCAGCCAGTGGATCTGATTAGGCATTTTCCTGCCGGATTAAAAAGCTGCCTACTACCCGAAAAGCTCTTCCCCATTTCAAGCCCTGTGAGCATGACCCAAGGCAATGATGGGTGTTTGTTGCACCCAGGCCACAGAAGTAAATTGAAGGGATGCCGGGCCTCACCCTTCCCCCATTGCCCTCCTGAACCCAGAAACCAAATAACTGTTACATCCCTAAAGGGAGCAGGGCACCAGCAGAGCCCTCCACACAATATGCAGTTAAGAGGCTAGGAGAGCAAAGCTCTCTCTGTTGGTTGCATCCCAGTTGCAGCAGAATCCTAGTGGTTTCCTATGTAGGAGGGTTTGGATGCAACCCAGAAAGCGGGTGAGTTGATGGACCTGGAGCAAAGACCGTGGGCCTATGCCATCCCCAGATGGTGACTAGGGGTCTTAGGGACAGAGGGGCAGATCAGACGGGATGTGAGCCCTGTGTTCTGCCATGCTGCCGACCCACCCTGAGACAGGTTCTCCTGCCACAAAGTCTGCGTGACAGCGGGAAGGGCACACAAGCGCGTGCAGCTTTACCTGTCTTCAGGCCTTTCACTGGGAACGTGGCCTGCGCCAAGAAATTCTCATCACTGAACATGTCCTCCTCATATACCACAAAGCGCAGGAAGGCGAAGTCGGGGTTGCTGACCTGGAAATTGAAGGTCTTCTGCGACCAGAGGGGGTTCAGGCCATTGTCCGCTATTTAAAAGAACAATCATACCATCAAACACCAGCCCCAACATTCCCTTTGCTGCAGGATGGAGCTTCCCCACGGCTTCTCCCCATTTGATTTCTCAGAAAAATTTACTTGAAGTCTGGCTCATTTAGTGTCTGGAGTGAACGCTGGAAACTGTTCCCTTCCAGAAATCTTGTTTCCTTCGGCACCTACAAATCTAACAACAATTGTCCAGGAGCTCTGGGCTTTGACCTCTCTATTTGTACAGCACCTAGCGCAACAGAGTCTTTGCTCAGAACTGAGACTTCTAGGTACCACGACAATACAGCTTTCCTTTCCAGCTGGCCTTGCAGTTAGCTCCTACCTGTATATTCAGGACATGAAATCAAAACATAAGAAATAACAACCAGTCACCTTTGCTTGTAGAGTAGCCTCAAAAGAAAGTAGCCAGCAGCAGAAGAGAGGTTCTCAAAGCTATTTATGAGCATTCATTAATCAATCTGCTCAGTCATGCAGCTCAGCATTATAAACCTCAGAGAGGGAAACTGAGGCACAGAGAGCTCAAGTGATTTGCCCCCTTTCATGCCTCAAGTCCATGGTACAACAGGGAGTGAACCCAGGACAGTGGACACCCACTCCCCTGCCGTAATGGTTAAACCAACATTCCTTCACACATCCTTCGATGTTATGGCACAAAGTTCAAAACCCTGCCACTGTGCCTTGGAGTGAGACTAGTCCAGCAAACTTGCCATTCAACCCTCAGTTCTACATGAGCTACAAATGGCAAATCATTCAAAGAGTCTCCGAGCAGCCCAGCATGCTTTGAGGTGAGGAAGAATTCTTGTAACTCTTCCCTCAGGAGAACAAGCGCCTGCAATGTGGCATGGTTACACTCTCTGGAGGGACAATGTCAACTGGAATTCTTTAATGTTGGCCCCTTAAAAATATATCCATTTTCTGACAGTGCCCCCCCCTTTAAATAGCAAGTACTTGAATTAAAAGATATCCCTTCAAAGGGAACATAGATAAGGATTTCTGCTCCTCTGACGGAGGTTTCTTCGGATCTTTTTAGCCAGAGGGGAAAGTGAGTAGCAGTGAATTTCATCCCAGCTGTCTATAGAGGGGAAAACCATGAAAATGACTATCCCCGAGATGCTGTCAAATACCCAGAGGAAACACATTGAAACAACAGAGAAATTGTGGGGAGAGGGGGAGGGTGTTGCTAGCTTCTTTCATTTACAGTCTTGGTCTCTAGAGGAACTGTGGTGTTTGCAGGTGGAAATGTGCTTCTCACATTGACGGCCCCCATTAGCACTCAGCTCACACCACGCAGTACCGGAACAAAGCCCCTGCTTGGCTCAGTGAAGCTTTGAGCTATTTGCAGGGTGTGCAGCGCTGCTCACCACATCAAACAGCGCCCACAGTACATTCAGGACTAATGTTTAGCGTGAGCACGAGGCTTCCCAAGCCTCTCGCTGGCTCCATGCCTGCAGGCTCAAGGGTGAGAGCCGCAATAAAGTGCGTGTGGGCGGGGGGCAGGCAGAGGCAGCTAACATGAGGCAAGATCCTGGTGAAGAGTGGCAGGTCTATGTACAGACTGTGGAGAAGCCTAGCCTAACTCCTGTTAAAACTACCAAGTGCTGGGTCTTCCCGAGGAATTTCCCCCATGTTCGCTGACACACTATTTTCCCCTAGTGAGGATGCATGCCCAAGTGTCAAATCACACACCAGGATCAATGGGAAGGGAAACTGTTTACAAACAGGGCAAAGCACATTCTACCAGGGGCTCCCTTTTCGCTGGCACAAACTGCACCCGAGACGTTTTTCGCCCATGGCTCCATTGGGAAAGCCAACCCCGGTACTCACCCACGATCTCCGTCTTCTGTTTGGCATTGTCGTACTCCGCTCCAGACACCTCGACCTCCACAAATGGGCAAACGATCCCCCTCCCGTTTTTGGGAAGATGTCGTGCCCCAAGGATCTAGAAAAAGGAAGAAAGCATTTGTGATAATGATGAGAATGGAAAATTGCCTTCTGACCTGTGAATTTTCTAACACCCACCCTGTCTGACAATCTGTACTGCAGGGTGCTCCCCCTCCTACTGCAAGCAGGAAGCAGAACCAAGATTGACAGCCAGCCCAGAGGCAGGACCACCCTCTGCAGAACCCCAGAATGACAGCTTCCAAAGCTGAACATTATTAATTGCATATACCATTATGTCACCTATCATGGGAACCTGTAACAGAGCCCTAGGGAATAGACCAATATTCCCTTATGCAAACATGCATGTTCCATGCTAATGTGGAAAAACAGAGAACAGAAGCATCAACTTGAATTCTCGAAGTGAATCCTTCTCCAGGTGGGCCAGATTGTCAAACAGGGAAAGTGTTAGAAGGAAAATTTACAAGTAAGAAGGAATGTTTCCCCTCTTCTTCCTCACCCCTCTGTTCAACACACTGCATTGTGGGATGTGCTAAGTAGTTCTCAGCCCTAGGCTGAGAGGATTAAAACAACGTGCTGAGCCTGGATTACTACTGGGGACGCACATTCAGAAGTACCCTGGTCCCGAAGCCGCATCTGAAGAAGAAAGGACATCACCATCGTAGTGTTTTGTGAATGCTGATGGCCATGTAGCTGCCTGCCAGACCTTTCTGCCCAAGAGGTCGCTGAACCCCTTCAGGAGCGGACTCTAATGCTGTCTGGTGGACTCACTCCAGAGGCTCTATCGTCTTCGACAATATATGCCTTGTTTGTCGTGGAGGAGTTAGAGCCTCTTTCCCTTTGGCAGTGATACAAGACGAAAGGTGCTGTGGACCGTCGACATGGCTCCATGTGCTTGAGGAAGATTTTGAGTGCTCTCCTGACCTCCAATATAGGCCATTCAGTCTCCTAGGGATGCTTGGTATTGGGGCAGAAAGACAGCAATCTGCGGGAAACTTGGGGGTTCTCCAGTGGAATGGCCCTGGCTCCAGGCTGGCTGTCCAGTGCTGCCCTGCCTCCAACCCGCAGGGAGAGGGGCACAGTATGACCGTTTGACATGGAGGGGGTAGGAATAAATGGATTGGCGTGGAGTGGGGAGAGAACAACTCTGTTCCCTTGCACATCTCGCTCAGGATCACAGCAAACTTTACTGAATACAACATCCCTGAACAGCAGGATTAGCCCTATTGCCAGTCCAGAAGACATATACCCGTTACACACACTGGGGAGAATGTGGCACATGGGCTAAAGTCACGCAGAGAGCCAAGGACACAACCCAAGTGTCTCGCCTCCCAGCCCCATTCACTGAACCCACACGTCCTTCCTTTTCCATTCGACTGCTTGGCTTCATCCTGTATTAGCCAATTCAGAACCACCAGCTTGGAGTGGATGACCAAGGCCCCCTTACTGGGGAAGCCATCGTGCCTTACCGGTACAACAGATTGAAGGCAACCTTTCCCCAGTGCACCTGACCCGTACAGCAGTAACTATCCCCCAGGAAGGGAAACTCCTTTTAGACCCCACATGGCATCAGGAGGTCTTTGCTAGGGAATGATGTAATATTATTATAGCTAAATCCTTAAGGACAAAGGACACGGTGTCAGATGCCTTCACCCTGTAATAGGCCATCATCAGCTCAGGCAGCACGCAGGGAGGGATACCATCATTGAAGCCATGCCTGAGGTGAGCCCACCTTCCCTGTGAATAGATCTCTTGCTGGCTCTGAGGGACAGTAGACCTGTTAACTCCTGTGGGCATCAAACCCTCCGGGACCCAGCTTCTCTTCAGCCCCAAGGGGAATCCTCTCACTACCATGAAATGCCTGAGAAAGTGAAATTGGTACCACCGCTCACCCTCAACATGTCTGATCCCTGCTGGGCCTCAGACCTGCCCCAGGGAGTAGCTGGGCCAGTGAGTTAACAGGCGCCACTCTGTGCCTCAGTTTCCCCACCTACAATGGGGATAACGATACCGACCTCCTTCATAAAATGCTTTGAGAGCTACAGAAGGCTAGCACTACAGAATGTGGGAATGGGGGGTATTACTGCAGACAGGTCACTGCACTTCCAGGAGGGCTGCCTATGCTAGCATCAGACTGCCGTTAAGAGAGCAGGGGTAAAAATCCTGGCCCCAATGGAGTCAATAGCAAAATCTCATTGACTGATTTCAATGGGGCTAGGATTACACCCCAGATGTTAAAACCACTAGGGTGTGTGACTCCAACACTTCGCAGGAAGGCAGCTGGAATTTAGCCCTAAATTCTTTGAGTCCCTGCTCTCTGACAAGCTGCCTCTCCCCCCACCCCCCGTGCTATACCCTGGCAGTAGAGATCAGCTGAGCCCTGCGTGCCTCCCTTGATCTTTGTTAACCTTCAGGTCACACCACGAAGCTAGTCTACTTCCCCAGGCTCGCAGGGGGCTTCAACTGAGGGGAAGGGAAAAGCTTGCTTCAGGTTGCTTGGGAAGATCTTTATAGCAAGGGGAATCAGTTCAAGTCTTGCACTACAATTTTTGCAGGCCTGGAGCAAGGGGCTATTGTGTTTTAAATCAACCTTAATGAACCACCTGAGAGAGCACCACTTTGGCTGCAAGTCGTGTGTGCGCGCATGCGTTTTCCCTCCCTCACATACACTTATAATTGAAGCCAGAATCGCACTGGTGATTGGACAGCAGCTGTCCCAGGAGTATGTGGTCCTGCGGGGGCAGAGCACCACCTGCTGGTGACAGAAGATGGTCATTTTTCTCCTCTCCTCCTCCCTGACAGTTCCAGGGGGTGTTTCATCCTCTTCTGTCTTATGCTTCCAAGCAGATTCCTGCCACTAGACTCAAGGCAGCATACCGCATCTGGGCTTGGTTCTGGGTCAAGCATTGTTGAGTATTAATGCGGGTATTAACGGGGCCAGGACAAAGCATCCCCAATAATTCTGAGTGAGAAGATGCCAGAGGGTGACAGGCCTAGGGGAGGAACATAATTCTCTACCAGTGTCCCCAGGTAGGACTAAAAGGGCTGATTCCACATGCCTCTCCCACACAGTCAGCCAGGCCCCTCACCTCCCAGCAAGGGCTCAGACAAACCAGGAACAGAGCTGTTGGCAGATGTCCTCTGCTCCCCCCACACAATAGGGGTGGGGCACTCAAGGGGATCGCAGCAGGGACAGCCATTCCCTTTGTAAGGGGAAAGGTAACCAGGTGATGGCAGGGCTGCAGGCCAGTACAAACCTCGATGGAGATTGAGAGCGGCTCCAGCCCGCGCACCGTGCTCTTGTCAAAGGGGTCGAAGAGGTCATCCCGCATGTTGGCCGGCTGCAACACGTACCCACACTGGCCGCCAGACATGAACAGGGCCTGGTTCATCTGCATGGGCTTGTCTGAGAAAGACAGGCAGGGAGTGATCGCTTCAACACAGGCTGGCAGTCACGATGAGAGAAGTTACTGGAGTGCACAATTCATTGTCCTGGCACCGGGACAGGCTCTGTCTCTACAGGGCACTGTATGGCATGTCACCCAGCCTAGGACCTTCTCCACCTCTTCCTTTCCCAGGCATGGTACATCACACAGAGTTTGCCCCAATGTCCAGTTTCCCCTGTTTAACTCCATCCCGTTCCTGCCGGGTATCCCCTCCTGTAGCACCCTAGCGCAGTGGTTCCTAACCTGTAGGCCGCAGACCCCTGGGGGTCCACAGATGATGTCTAAGGTTTCCAAAGGGCAGCACCTCCATTTGAAATTATTTAGGGGCCTGCAAAATGAAAAAAGGTTGAGAACCACTGCCCTAGAGGATCCCCTGCCACCCCCTAAATACCTATAGGCTTCCACCTCCAGTGCACCCATTGCGACGCAGGCCCTCACTCATTCCATCTCTCCCCATCGGTCTGTCCTTGCAGCCCTCTGCATTTCTGTTGCTGTTCCCTATGCAGGGGATCAGTGTCCCTCCAGTAACTTGGGGCCTGGGACCGAGGGCCAGGATCGCATGCTGTGCTAGAGAGGGAGGTTCTCTGCCCCCGGGAGGAATGAAGCCCCTCTGCCTGCAATGGAATGGGCCAGATGGGCTGCAAGTGGAGTCTCACCTACACCAGGCTCAGGTGTCAGCGATCGCAGGGGGCATTGCGTGCTAGTGACGCTGTGTGTCCTGAAGCGCTTATGGGAGGGGCAAGTGGCTGGGTGGGACTGACCTTTGACACAGGGATCAGGCTGTGACTCCTCAGGGAGGGGGGTTTGGCAGGGCACCTTTAACTGGGAGCTCTGTGTGGCACCCAAGCTATGCCTCCCTCCCTCCCAGCAGGCAGGTCTCACCTGGGGTCTGGAAGTTGAGCGCCACGAGCTGGCTGCCACAGATCCACATGGGCAGGGGGTCGTAGTTGGAGGAGTCGAGGCGCTGGCCCTTGGGGTAGATGCGGGAGAGCTGCAGCCGGTTGTACTGCAGGAACTTCTTGCCTTTGATCTTGTTGACATACTTCTCTGCCTTGGTCTCGGGGAAGGACGACATGTCCCTGTAGCAGGCCCTTTCTGTGCCAATCTCTGCCAGGAGACACGGAGCAGTCATTCATCACGCAGGAGCTCCATCGCCCCTGGACAAGGCTGGGTGAGCTGCTCCCACCTCCAAGAGATCACCAGGGTTTGCGTTCCCCTTTCCACCTGCAAGCTGACTCCCTGGCACAGGCATCTTCAGCGTGTGACTAGCAAATACCCTGCAGTTGATTGGGGTGGGGGGGACTGTCCGAATCCAAGCCCGCCCCCTGCCTAAGCTGGACCACTGCCCCCTCCTCCAGCCCCTGCTCTAGACACTCTCCTGGTCCTCCCCATGCCCTCCCTTAGGCAATCTGCGGCCACACAGCTCTTCCCTCTACTAACCCTGATCTAGATCTGAGATGCTTCTGGGCATCCTCCAGAGCCCTCCACCTGCTATCCCCCAGGGCAAGGGTTCTCAAACTGGGGGTCGGACCCCTCAGGCGGTCGCAAGGCTATTACATGAGGGGTCGCGAGCTGTCAGCCTCCACCCCAAACCCCGCTTTGCCTCCAGCATTTATAATGGTGTGAAATATATTAAAAAGGGTGTTAATTTATTGGGGGGGTGGTCATACTCAGAGGCTTGCTATGTGAAAGAAGTCGTCAGTAAAATAGTTTGAGACCCACTGCCCCAGGGCGTGTGGGCGCAGGGTGTCAGGGCAGACGGCTGAGATTGCCAGAGCCACAGTTAATTCTGAGGGGAGCTCTGTGTCTCAATATCCCCTGGGCGGCTCTGACAGCCTGGTGTGAATCCCCAGATCTGAACACACTGTTCCAGGCCAGATCCTGTTGGCAGGTGGCTGAAATCTCTCGAGAACGGCTGGCTGTGGGAGATTTCCACCACCTGGGGCTTGGAATCTTAGGAGCTTGACCTCAATTTATTTCCAATCTGGCCTTAAACCTCAAACCGCTGGTTAAATCGAATGGAGTCTGCACCCAGCATCTCAGCCCACCTCTGACAGACAGTCAGGCCAGGTTGTGCTGGGGGCATTATAATGCACCTGCAGCCTGTCTGCTGCGTACCGGCACACAGGGGACCTGCACTTACTCTCTTCATCAAAGGGGACGGGCCGGCAGTAGATGACAAGTTCTGATAGCTCCAAGGCGATCTTCTTCCTCCTCTCCATCATCTTCCCTTCAGAGAGCTGCCAGGAGGCAGACACAAAGTCACAAGGCTCCTATGCTAGCAGCAGCACTTGCCCAGTGGTGACCTTGGCTGCAGAGTGATCACTAGTCACTGGATCACTAGTCACTGTGACCGGAGGCTGCTGGGCTCTGCACTAGGAAACATCATGGTCCCTGAAAACCTTTGGGGGCAGAGGGGGGCTTCAAAAGCCCCTGACGTGACTTAGGAGCACAAGTCCTAGTGACAGTCAGTGGGGCCTGTGCCCTCCAATCACTATGAAAATTCATGACTACCAGTTGCCTCCATCCCACCTCCACCCCACACTGTAGGGCGCTCCCTGGCCTGCCTCCACCCACCAGAGAACTAGCCATCTACAGCGTGGAGGGGGGAGGTTACAGGTGCCCCTCCCTCCAAGCCCCTCTCTCTCTCCAAGTGAGGAGGACTTTGGTTTATTTAGCTGCTTGTTCCAGACTCTACCAGGACCTGTCCCTCTTCCCAAGGGCTGGGAGCAGAACTCTCTTTACAAGGCTCGGTGGGGACAGGCGTCTGGGCTTGAGCAGCCAGCTCTGGGAGGGCCTGGCGTCCATCCCCAAGGATGCTCGGGGCCTGTAGGGCGAGCTGGCTAACCAGACTCACTCTGGCGTCGGCAGTCTGGGCTGCCTCCCGGATCTTCTTCACCCAGTCCAGCAGGTCCTCATGTGTGTCAGCCGCCACGTCCATGGATGGGCGCGACATGGAGGCCTTGCTGATGGAGAAGACGAAGGTGCGGTTGTTCTTCCCCTCGGGGCGGATGGCTGCGACAGGAGAGGGAGGGAAGGGAAGGTCACAACCGCTCACGCAGCCAAATCCTCCGCGCTCTGGACTGCCATTAGTGAGGGTAGGGGTAGGAACGGAACAAGTGCCAGGTGGATTTCCTACGGCCAGGCCCTGAGCTGCACCCAATTCGCTGGCCTCCAGGTTTATGATGACCAGAGACGAGGCAGGGCGGGAATGGAAATGGGCCAGAGATCTAGAGGACGCTTGGGCTCGATTCCTGGCCTCACTGCCCAGAGCTGGGGGAGCAGGATCATGGCGTCCCTGAGTCCATCACTGAGCACTGTTCCTGGGCTCAAAGTGGGAGATTTCCCAAGCCCCCAGAGAAGCCGTGTACCCCAGGTGCCCAGGGGATGCAGGACGGGAGAGGAGGGGAGACATTGGGCTCCAGACACTGGAGCGGCTGTGGGCGGAGAGGGAAACCAGGCCCCTTCACGCCAGGGAGCTCCCTGCAAGACCCGCGCGTGGGTGCGAATGAGAACCCCCACCCCAGTGCTTACCTATCTGGCAGGACGGCACATCCAGGGTGCCTCCGAGCAGGACTCCCAGGGGGCTGTTCTCGTCTAGCTGCTGCTGGGAACGGATCACAGGTCTGCATGTCAGAACTGACTAGTGCAGCGGCGAGCCCACCCTACTCCCCAGAGCCACGCTAGCACCCCAACCCTGAGCATGGGGCACGTGTCCCAGCAGCTAGAGGAAGCATTCCCCTCTGGCTCAGACACAGCCACTTTCTCGCAGGCACGTCCCCACCCCACCCCCACATCCCTTCCCAGGCACTCGGAAACACGCTCACCTCCCTGTCGGGCTCCTGGCCACCGAGGCTGGCTAGTTCCTCCACGTAGTTGGAAGGAAACCACAGCTGTTTTTTGCCCCCATAATCTCCTCTCCACCTGGGAGAGACAAAGGTGCAGCCACTGTCAGAACACTCCCCAGTGGCCCCAGGGAGCCGCCCTGGAGCTCCTGGGACTTCAGAAGGACACAACCCTAAGGAGGCTCCACATCGGGAAAGGCCCAGCTCCTGAAGCCACGGTGTGGCCACAGCAGAGTCAGCAGAACCTGTCCCCTCTCACCACACTCCTGTGTGAGCCCTGCTGGCATCAGGCACAGAGGGATGCCCTCAGCCCTCCAAAAGGGTCCC
The DNA here is from genome assembly GCF_025201925.1 of Gopherus flavomarginatus. Classification (NCBI taxonomy): domain Eukaryota; kingdom Metazoa; phylum Chordata; order Testudines; family Testudinidae; genus Gopherus; species Gopherus flavomarginatus. Next base: position 31,844,841 of record NC_066627.1, on the reverse strand, counting down.
AGCCCCACCGGCTGCATAACAGCTCCCACGGACTCTATTTTGAATGGCTCATTACAAGCTGATGGGCAGCGGTGGAGTTTACCCCTCTGACAGGTGGCCATTTCACAACAAGGCACTTGTCCAAGCTCATGAGTCCATCCCTCCCAACCCCCTTCCACCACCACATTTATTGTGGCCCCGCAGCTCAATTTCACTCATTACTTCTCCAGCCCCACATGCCCCTCCAAAATAGGAAGGGTTTGAGTGCTGGTGCCAGATGGACAGTCCTCGAGACCAGCGTCCTTTGCTCATCTACAGAACAAGAACAGGGCGGCAGCAAGGCCCCCTCCTCCCCAGTGGTCTCTGTGACGTTGGCAGACCCCTGGCTTCTCCTCTGAGGCTGCTGGCTTTTGGGACCTGTCTTCTAGGATGGGTGCAAGGTCACCACGCTCATCCTCTGGCATCCACCATCCATGGAGGGCAGACACCGGAAATGGGTGGGGTGGGGGTTGCTCACCAGCCTCCTTCCTGCTTCTCCACATTCTGGATGATGGCGTTCTTCATGAAGGTTAGCTCGTCTTCCCGCTGCGCCTTGTAGTCGAACAGGGCCTTGACGGCGCACTGCAAAAACAACAGAGGGCCACCAGGCATGAGGCTGGGCAGCTGACACCAAGGCCAGCATGAGGCCTCCTTCCTTCAAGAGCTCCTCTTTCACTAGCCATGGCAGGTATGATCATATGGTAACACAGAACCTATGCACAACCACTCACAGGCAGGGCTTGCTTGCCTAAGGGCACCCCCCCATTCGGGATGTCCACCAAGAGCCAGATCTAGCAACCATCGCAGAACAACGTGCAACCCACTGCTGAGTGTGTGTTACTGGTACCGAGCTGTGCCAGTGTATAGAGGCTACACATCTGTTAGGGAACCAGGGCTCCTTAGCTCAAGCTCTAGCAGCTTTTAGCTCTGGAGGACCCTGGTTTTACCTCTGATGTGCTGGCCAAGATGGCAGCCATCACAAATGCAAGAGCCATTGATTTTCCTTAGCGTGTCTCTTCCTGGTTTGGTGTTGCATTTTGTTTCTCTGTCATCCCTGTGCCTGGCTGCTATAAAGATGAGTAAAGGAAATGTTGCTGCCCCGCCCAGCTTGATGGCACTATTGGACCAAGCAATGACAGATATGGGTCACCGCCATCGTGGTTTTGTACATGGCTTGTGTGCAATTGGGCACCCAGTCTCCCTGCACAATCAGATCAGGAGACGTCACGTCCAAATGGACCTTTACACGGTCAAACGGCCAGACATGCCGTGGCCCACGACACACATAAAAATGCAGTCTGCACTAAGGCTTTGTAACAGTGCTTTGCAGATGAGACACAAATGATACAAACTTACATGCAGATTTTAGAGAGGGGAAAAAACCAAAACAGGAACCCAATGTGTGGTTTGTTTCCTTTATCTTACTGCTAGGAACCCCATGAAAAGAAATACAGGAGATTCCACTTACTAGCATCCCCCCTGGGTTTCCCGCAAAAGGTTGCCATTATCCGGCAGTTGCTAATGAGCGGAAGGCAGGTGCATGAGGCAGCAGCCAGGGAAGGAAATGCTGGGAGGTACCTTTCCTGGCTGCAGCCCTGCCTGCTGGCAGGACAGCAGCAGGAAGGGGGTGGGGGGCACTGGAGGGTTGTTGGGCTGCACCGTACCTCTTCCTGAGCTCTCCAGAGGCTGAGGCTCTGCTACTCCCAGCGTTTCCTTCCCTGTGTGCAGTCCCCTAGCAAGGTGCAGCCTGGAAAGCACAGATAGATCATACAGTCCCAGCTGCTGGCCCCTTCCAGCTACTGCCCTGCCCACAGCCCCTCACCTCCTGTGCAGTCCCTGTGTGCAGGCAGGTTTCAAGGGCTGCAGACAGGGAACGCGCATCTCAGCAATTCCTTCCCTGTCTGCAGCGGGGTCTTTTCTTAAAAACAAACAAACGAAATTGCTAGGATGTGGCATGCCTGTTGCCAATATTCAAACCCCATTAATAGTGAGGTTCCCAGAAAAATGTTGCCATTAACTGGAAGTTGCTAATATGAATATCTTGATTGTTATGAAGTGGAATCTACAGTACATAAAAATTCCAGAGGACAGCAAGTGGGAGATCACGCCCCTCCAGAAGTTGCCAGCAGGGGGAGTCAGAACAAATCATTTGAACCCAGGCACCCTGTTCTGACCACCAGGAGAAAAGCAGATCCTTCCTTCTGCTGGAGGCTCGACTGGTGGGGACTGAAGTGCCCTCATGGAGATCTCAGAGACAGCCCTCTGAAACACAGGGGCTGCCAAAAGCACTGCAGACCCTGGAGCCAGCACTGCCACCGGGGGCTATTTGATCTCATTGCACTTTTGCATGAAGGCTGCAGAATAGACAAACAGACCCTGGGGACGCACGCTGAGGGAACCATGCTCAGGCGACTTTCTCGGCAATACAGTAACAGACCCGACCTTAGAACAGCATCAAACCCATGCACGCACACGCACTCTAGCGACGGGCTGGGACGAAGCCAGGAAACCCTCCCACCATCCCTCTGAACTCTCTATGAGAGCAACAGAGGGGCCAGGAATCAGGCACAGCAGCATGGACTCCTGTCTAGGTAGCAGGCGTTTGGGGCCAGGCGGGGGGCAGTGGGACAGGTTCCTCCAAAGTGTCCTCACTCAGCCCAGCCCTCCAGCCACCTGAAACTCCTCTTTTCCCCTCAGCAAAGGTCTGGCCTGTGGCGGTGGAGACAGCTCCAGGGGCAAGCAGAATGGCAGTGGTGGGAGAAGGGGGACAGAACTGGGAGTGAGGGGGAGGCCAAGAGCAGAGCTGGATGCTGGAGGTAGCCCGAAAGCCCCAAGGGCAGAGCTGGGCGAATGGGCCATTAAAATCGACCTGTAAAGACAAACAGCAGGAGAATACCTTGAAGGTTGGCATGGGATTGGCCTCCACATAGAATCCCGGATGGCGTCCTTCATAAAGGGCTCCATAGTCCGGCTCCTACAAAACAAAAGCACACACGCTGTCGCTTGGAACCAAGCATTTGCTACGGGGAGAACTAGCCGCTTTTCTTGCTGCCACTGGGGGAAAGGGCCACAGAAGCTACAGGTGCAGAAGGGCTCTGGCGCGTAGGAAACAGACCCTATCTAAACTAGGGTGCTGGTCACCTCCACTGCTGGCCAGAGGGTCTGCGGTGCTGAGCACCTAGACACCTCGCTGAAGCCAACGAGAGCTCAGGCAGCACGTCAGGCTGTGCATACCCAAGGTGTGTGTGTGTGAGGGGATCCCAGGTCCTCTTGCTAACTTGGCTGTGCAGGTGCCACACACTCGCTCAACCTCTGAATGGCCAGGGGCAAGCAAATGGCTTCGGACAACGCCAGCAGAGCCGAGCCCTCGCTCCAGATGGGCTGACTCCCTTCCTCCCCCAACCCGTTAACAGGCCTGCCTCGTGCTCACCGCTGTGCCAATCTTCTCCAGCGTCTCCTCATTGATGGGGTACCTCAGCTTCATCTTGCGGTAGAGCGGGTTCTTCTCGTAGTAACTGATCAGATCCACCAGGCTGTCGAACTCTGAGTTGCCCAGGAGCACGGTCTGGCCCTCCTGCAGCACTCGGCAGTGCTTGATCTTCCCTTCCGCCCTGCCAGGCCGAGACGACCAGAAACGCTGCTTGGCAAACAGCCAGAGAAAGCCCCTCCCAGGCAGCCACTTGGGAGAGTGAGACCCCAGTCCAGTCCTGACACCTTCCCTCCATGCCTGGGGCCACCCTGACTACCCAGCAGCACTGCTGAGCAGAGAACACTAGCACCCGGCCATCAATATTGAGGGAAGAGGTGCCACCACCCCAGATCACACAGGAATCGCTGTGGAGCCAGATTCCCAACACCCTGAGCTAGGGAAGATCTGAGCGAAGCACTAGGATGGCGTGTGAAGCACCAGCACATGTCAGAAGAGGGCGACACACACTCAGGGACGTGTCTAAAGCTTGCAAGGAAGCCAAATCACTATGAAACCTCCTGTAGATAAAGCACAATCCCACAGATCCTGAAGGCCGCACCCGTTAATGAGACAACACAGGGACAAGAGCTGGGGCACCCCCACGACATGGCAGGCAACTGGGGTGAACATCCCCAGAGCAGGGCAGCTTTGTGAGCCACCCGAGTCTAAATGCTCCGCCAGCAGGCATGCTCTTCTTCCCTGCAAGGTCGGGGTTGAGCAGGAACGGCCATTTGGACAGAGGGGAAGGATCTGGGCCTCCCCTGCTTGGTGCTGCAGAATCCAGTGGCCCAACTGTCTGTCTGAACCAGCACAGCCATTAGGGACACAGGGGCCCCGACGGTCCTTGTCAAATACAAAGCTTCACCACAGCAATGCAGGGACACTAAGGTGCAGATCCTCAAAAGGTAGCTAGGCACCTGTCTCCCACTGAAATCAATGGGAAGTTGCGTTATTTCCAGTCTGAATTTGTCTAGCTTCAACTTCCAGATACTGGATCGTGTTAGACCTTCCTCTGCTAGACTGGAGAGCTCATCATTAAATGATTGCTCCCCAAGTAGGTACCAAGACTGTGATCAAGTCACCCCTTAACCTTCCTTGTTAAGATGAACAGATTTAGCTCCTGGAGTCCTCACTATAAGGCATGACCGGACAAACTGCTCCCTTAATGCAAACTCGCTGGCAATTTAAAGGGGTTTATAGTGCGCTAAGCACGAGCGGGCGAGGACTTCCCCTACACCTGGGTACACGCCAAGGGAGGGGCGCAAGGCAGGGGCCATGCAGGGGAACAGTGAAGGCGCTTGAGAGCGTAAGTGGTGGAGATTCCCAAGCCAAATCCAAAGCAACACAACCCCCAGTCGCAGCATCAGTCCTGAGTGCTGAAGGCCAGGGCATAAACAAAACCTTCCCCATGAGATGGATGGATGGATGCATGAGCGCACAGATGCACATACATACTTTCCAGCCCAGGAGCTTACCGGAACGAGATCGCATAGGAGTTGGGCTCGCTCCTCTTGCGCACTAGGAAGGCTCCATCCCGCGACACCCTCATCAGCATGTGCTCGGCCTGGGCCCGGGTGAGGTTGGCGTGGTACCACCTTTGGGTAAAGACACCATGACATGAATGAGTGCTCATGTCCCAGACATATCCAGCCGAATCCGAGAACCAATCCACGGCAAGGTCCCTCTCATGACGCAATGTAACCAAATCCACTGGTAGTGGTTTCTCTACTCACGTGGGAGCACGTGACACGGACAGGAGGCAGAGAAAGGGACAGTGAGTGATTAAGGGTCATCTGGAGTGATTAAGGGTCATCCCCTCAGCAGAGACAGGCCGGGGATGAGAGGAGCGCAGACGTAGGTCAGATCTGGCCAGTAACCGTGGCAAGGGGGAGGCATCCTACAAAGCATTGCCCCTGCCCTTTCCCCCCAAATGTCACATGGCTCAGGGTCGGAAGGGCAGGACGGCAGGCTGCGGATACCACGCAGAGCATTGCCTCACACTCCAGCACAGGGGGGCACAGCAGGGCCAAAGCAAGGTAGAGAGGGGAGCGCGCTAGGAGATCACCGGGCAGCCATGTGGTTAGGAGCTCCCTCCCCTCCCACCGCCCCGCCTGCACTTACTCTTTGCTCTCGTGGGCGTTGGTCTGTGGCACAGGCTCAGTCAGCTTCATCTCAAACTCGTTGCACCTTAGAGGCACCTGCTGGTAATGGGTGATGAGGTCGTAGAGGCTGTCAAACACCAGGTTGTCGGTCAGGAAGAACTTGGGGCTGCCGGCGTCCTGCCGGGAATGGATGCGGCAATGCTGCACCTTCCCATTGCGCCTGGGTCAGAACAAGGAGAGAGAAAGACACTTGCCCTTGACTGCCTGCCCCAGGATCCAACCTGAGTGAGGACTCTGGGCAGGCGGAGAGAGAGCCATTCCCTAATGCAAATGAATTGGGCAAGATGCCACCAGGTGACTTGCTCAAGCTAATCACTAGCTGGTCATTTCTGTAAGGCTATGGCCCAGCTAAACTGGACACCAGGAGTAAAGAAATCTAGGATGCATGGCCCCCGTCGGACCAGGGATTACACTAAACAGGACAAAGGTGTAATCAATGTACACTCACACCAGAGAGGTCAGCAGCACATGGGAGAGGAAATCCAAAGACATAAGCCGATGGCTAACTACCTGAGTTAGGAAGATCATCTTCTGGGACACGTTATTCATAATTGTAATTTATGTATCGCACAGGCCAGAGAGCTGTCTCATCATAATTCCTAGTGCAGATCTTTTAAAAAAACATCCAGTTTGATTTAAAAATTGAAAGTGATGGAGAATGTACCACCACACTTGGTAAATTGTTCCAGTGGCTAGTTACTCGCACTGTTAAAAACGTACGCCTCATTTCTAGTCTGAATTTGTCTTGCTTCAATTTCCAGATACTGGATCGTGTTAGACCTTCCTCTGCTAGACTGGAAAGCCCATCACTAAATGCTTGCTCCCAAGTAGGAACTTCAAGACTGTGGTCAAATCACCTCTTAACCTTCCTTGTTAAGCTAAACAGATTGAGCTCCTGGAGTCGCTCACTATAAGACATGTTTTCGAATCCTCTAATAATTCTCAGGGCTCTTCTCTGAACCCTCTCCAATTTATTAACATTCTTCTTGAATTGTGGACACCAGAATGGACACAGTATTTATTCCAGAAGGAGTCGCACCAGTGCCAAATACAGAGATGAAATAACCTCGAGTTCTACTCAGGATTCCTGTTTTTGTATCCCAGGTAGAGAAACTGAGGCCCTGAAAAGTCAAGTAACTTGCATCAGGTTACACTGCACATCAGTGGCAGAGGAGGAATTGGACCCAGGAATCTTGGCACAGAAGTTAGAGGTCCTGATAAGGAGTTCATGGATTAACGCTACTTCAGAGCTCGTGAAAGGGTTGCAAATCCTTACCAGAAAGAGAGGGTGTAGTCTCCCACAAAGGTTTCACTCTCTCGTACTAGGAAAGACCCATCAGGGGCGCCCGTCTCTATGCAGTACTCCATCAGCAGCCTCTCTGCTATGTGGCGCCCATCACGCCCGGCCCCCAGCTTGCCATGAAACCACTTCTCAGTAGAGTGAAGTTCAGTGCTGCTGCTCACCTGGCAGGGGGCAGAGATACATCTCCCACTTCACTGAGCACCAGCACTTCAGCTGAGCTCACTGTGAAAGGGGCCTGCTGTTCTCAGAGGCAGAGGGCCTCCAGATGTGGACTGTGAGTGTTTGAATTCCCTTCCTACTAAAATAAAATCCTTTGGGACTCCAGTAATTTACCTCCATTACTGTTCAGCATAGAATGTTCCAGGGCCCAAACCATCCCCAGGGTAGTATAAATGTCATTAACCCCATTGAACAGATAGGGAAACAGAGGCACAGAGGTGTAAAGTAACAGCCTGATTTTCAGAGGCGCTGAGCACCTGCAGCTCCTGCTGAAATCAACGCTCAGATCAGCTTCTCACACAATCAGGCCACGTAGCATAGACAAAGTCATGAGGAAAAAAAATCAAGGACTTTCTTTTTTTTTTTTTTTTTGGAAAATTCATAGCAGCACCATGGGTAAAGTAGTCAATTTCACAGAACTTGCACAGCCCCTGAGTTGTTCCTGCACCGCTGCAATTTTTCAAACAGCGGGGAGGCGGAAGCGGGCATCTGCACACACCGATCTCTTGCTTGGTGCTACTCAGAGCACACGACAGTGCCATGTCGGAGCAGCAGTTTTGGCGTGGGAGGGCTCCATGGCTGGGTTTTAGCTAAGGCACAGTAGCCTGCACTGCTGCGGTGTGGAACCACAGGCTACGAGCTGCACCAAGCAGGAGATTGGCATGTGTGGATGGCTGTCGAGGCCATGGCTGCTCGTGCACCAAGTGGCGATAGCACTGGCAACTGTGCCTCTAGTAAAACCAACCACTGAGTCCTCCCTTGCACAGCTACTCTGACATGACGCTGCCATGTGCTACGAGCCAGGCCGAGCACGAGGCCGGTGTGTGTGGCTGCCCGCTTCCACTTCTCTGCGGTCAGAAAAGGCATGGTATTGAGCTAATTTCACAACTTCTGGGCAGTCCATGAAATGGAGGTTTTCAAGGGGTCCTGAGCATAGGCACCCCCTCTTTGAAAGCATCACCCTCACCTCCTTTGGTTCCTCTTCATCCTCGTTTCCCTGGTGGCCGGTCGTCTCCTCAGAGTAATAGATCTTGCTGCTGGTCAGGACAAAGTAGTGCGGATTCCATTCCTGTAGGGAAAGACAGAAAGATCTGTACAGGGAATTCATTCAAACGGCACCCAGCAGACCTTATCCACCTTTGGATGGATTTTCAGCCCTGTGGTTGGTGGGGCTGGGGGGTAGCGAGGGAAGCTGATTGGTTAATTTTAAGGCTCATTTAAGACAATGATCAATGGCACTGATAAAAGGATGAAAGCCAGACAAGCTTCCAAGACACCACAAGCTCGACAGCTGCTAATTCAACTCAAGAGATACTCTTGAGCAGAGACTTTCAATAGCATCAAAGCGTGGGGTAGCTTGGTGATGCACACTGATGCTCATGCGGGATCAGACTGAGAACTCTCAGCACACTTGAATGGGATACTGTCAACTGGAAATCTAGTTAAAAAACAAAAGTTCGGAGTAGATTCAGGTTCCACACTAGACCCAGAGTCACCCAGGCAATTTCTGTTGTTTCACCCTGGCACCTCCCTCCTTTTCAAAACATGCGTGAGAAAGATCCATGCAGAAAACAAGGGAAACTGACTGGAGAAAACACGGTCAAAAGCACACAGTAAACCTGAAACGACAGAAGTCCTCAGACCCATAAAAATTAGACTGTTTAGTCAGGTGCCTGAATATGGATTTAGATGCACCCAGGTCTGAAAACTCTGGACTTAATTTATAACTTACTGCAATAATGGAACCTGGTCTATTAAACAAGGCACATTCGGTGTCACATAATCAGAGGAGTGAGAAAAGCCCTGAGTAATTTACACTATTCCCCCTCCCAGGCACGATGGCTCCCTACCATGCACATGCAATGATTTCCCCAGCACCATTATTGTTAGTTTACAAGATCAGATTGGCTTAATGATCCCTAGAGAATGATCTCTAGGTAACCTGAAGGATGTGGATGAGGTGGCAGGCGCAGAAAGAAACATACGTGATTGATGGGATCTTCCAGGTAGAGGATCCCGTTCTTTATGGAGTTGCTGATATCATTCTCCGAATACATTACAGACATCGGCAACTCTTCATAAGCACTTCCTTCCGCCAGCTTCTTGTGCTGCAGAATAAGACACTTGGGTCAAATACCCTAAAGGAAGCAACGGCCCCAGAAGAGACCATGTTCACCTGTTTATGCCCCGATCTGAGCAACCTTAACGTTCTTCAGCTCTGTTGCAAGGGGTACCTCCTAGATCATAATTATAGATAAAAGATCCCTCCACGCTGCAGAGAAGGGTCAAGAAATTCAGTGATGCCAAAAACCCCACTGTATACTTTGTACTGCGGTGGTACCTAGGAGATTCAGTCACAGATCAGTACTCCATTGTGCTGGGGGCCCCACAAACACATAGCAGAACCAGGTCTTGACTCTAAGATGCACGGTGGCTCTGGGAAGAGTCCTTTAGAATTTATAAGAGATTATGTGACAGTACCATCTTGGCCAACGTGCCAGGGATTGAACCAGGGACCCTCCAGACCTTAAAACATGAGCTGGCCACAGCTGGTTCTAAAGCTCTGTAGATTCCTCTGTGGCTTAGCGTTGCAGGAGATCCGTAACACACACTCTCCAGTGGGTTAGAATTAAACCAATGTGGTTCTAAAGAAATGACTCCAAAAAGCTATCGAAGGAGATTCTGTCTGGGGGTTGCTTGAATTTCACAGCACAGGATATTTAAAAACAACAGTCTCTATACATTTCCCAGGTGGCCTCCAGGGGGCAATAAGACAGAGGAGTTAGAGGCTCTCCCCAATTCTGTTTAGTTTTCAGCTCCATGCCCCCTCCCCACCTTAGAGCATCCTGCATTTCCAGCAGAGTAGAAAGCTTTCTCTGCCAGTGCAAGGTGCCATGGTAACCAGATTATGATGGAGTAGACAGTGAAGCAGATCAAGGAGACCCACAGTACAAATACCAGATCATTGGCGACAAGGAGGGAAAAAAACTAAAGATGGATCCTGAATCCAAAGCACCTTGAACTTTGGGGAAATTAGTATCAGGATCCAGATCGGATCTTCTCTAGTGCCTCTAGGAAAAACCAACCTAATTCAACCTTCTTGGGAAATGGGCCCAAATAAAATTAACAGGCACTGTCCCTTTAAGGTTCAAATCACTGATGAGCCCTTCCAGTGCCTAGGTGAGCATTCCTTTGATCCCAGTTCCATTCCCTACTTTCCTTTGCATTAGAGACACCAGCCACAAGGGAAATTTTACCTTAATGAGAATCTTCTTCTTCAGCTGGTTCGGGGAGGGGAGCCCGTCAGCGGATATATCCACCGGCTTGGTCAAAAGCATGTCCCCAAAAACCTTCTTAAAATTCTGAGCCATGTTCCTCTGCTGAGCAATACTGCAATGATCTTCAATGGACAGGATGACAGGATAGCTGGTAGGTGAAGAAGCAGGAGGGAATAAAGGGGTTAAATAACAGAGCGGTGACTGGGGGAGGGTCAGCATTTCTGTAACTGCATGCATTAACTACTAGCACCAACTTGCAGGAATTTACCAGTTACCAACTAGACAACTCTACAAGTTACTCTCCACAGAGTCTGGTTTCAGCTTCCTTTGCATCCCTTGGACATTCTAGATTTCACTCTCATCCCCACCAAGATGAACACAAGTTTCTGCCTCAGGGCTCAGCAGAGTCCATCTGTACATTCCAATTCAGGACTGGGCTGAGAGGGGGAACAGAGACACCTATCAAAAAACTGCAGGGTGCTTCCCAGTTTAATTTAACCTAACAAAAATTTGCCTCCTCACCAACACAGAGAAGGACAATGACTTCCATGTAGGAACCAAATGGACTACGAATATGGCGTATGTATTTATAATACACAATACAAAACAGGCACTTTGGTGCCTCCTGCTGATCAGAGCCCTCTTGTGGAGAAACAATCCCATCTGTGCCATAGGTAGGACAGAAGCCCACTGTTGTCCCCTTGTTGCTGTACCAGTTTAGCAAGAAGAACTTCAGTATCTGATCATCGGTGTACCATCCATGTGTGCATGAGGGTCACATAAAAACCATCACGGACCAAAGTTGTACATGAGTACGAAGAGGAAAATAAGCCCTTGGCTGCAATATCAAAGGACACTAACTGAGGCTATAAGCATCACTTGCCCTGGAAAATCCCAGGCTACCAGAGAAATTACATTTAGCCCCGGCACAGTTAGACACATTCACCAGCAGGGATCCTAGTTTTCAGTGATAAAAAAAATAAATAAAAAAATTCTCCAATAAAAAACCATAAAACCCTGCATTTTTCTACGATTAAAATATAACACTAAACTTTAGTTTCCTTAACCACAATATACATATGTTGAACACATTTTATTGATATGTTTACAATTTTCAAGCAAGTCCGAAGCCTACCAGTGCCATCAATCATTATAATAAAATACAATTAATAGAATGATCCAGACACAGTGCATAGTTTCTTTACTGTTATCGGTGGCACTGCTCTTTCAGCATCTTGTTTTCGCTTTTTTTCATTCAGTTCATGTTTAGTGCTTTCCAGGTGTTCTACAACTGTCTGCCTTCTAATGTGATCGACAGCCTTGCTGCACACAGTGCAGACCAGCACATCACCATCACCAGGAAAGTTGTGCTTGCCAAACTCAGTGACATGGTCTTTAGGGGGAATTTTTAAAGTTTTCGGCTTCTTTTCTTAACTTTAATTACTCATGTTTGGAGGCAAAGTGAAATTTGAGATGCACTAAAACATGAATCCTTATGCGCCATTGAGTAGCCTCTCTATGCCGGAAGCAGTTTATTGGAGTATGTTTAGTTATGTAAATTTAAAGCACATTGAAAAATTAACCACAACAGGGGAGGTCGTGCGCACTGAATAAGTGACACTGGAACTCTCAGTAACATTTAGTTAATAGTTAATATATGTTTTTACTTTTTCACAAAATGTAAAAACTGAAGAGTCTCTGTAAAAACGCAAATTCTGTGCTTTTCCATGGCAAATGGATTTCTAGGAGCCCTGTTTATCAGCAAGGACACAGGTCAGATTTATTAAGTAGAGTCACCAACTTCAAACCTAGAGAGAAGTTAGGCCCTAAATTTTCAGAAGTGTTACTAATTCTGGATGCCAAGTTGACACTCCCCTGCCCCTCCACTACCAGATTTGGAGTTTGCCAAGCACTTACAAATCCTATGGACTTCAGCCAGAGCTGGGGGCTCACAGCTCCTCTGGGTATCTGGACCAAAAGTGTCTCCAGTTGGGCACCCAAAATTAACGGACATTTGGAAATTCAGGTATAAATACCATGCTCAGCATCACAAAGTGAGCCCATGGGAGAGCCAGGGACAGAATTCCCAAGATCTTGACCAAATGAGGACATTCTTTACTGGTGAAATCACCCCCATGCAGAGGGGGCAACAGTGCTTAATTCATGCCATGGCTTGGCAGTTCATAGCCCCTGCACCTTTGGGCCTGGCAGTTCATAGCCCCAGCACCTCTGGGCTGGGCACATCAGTTATGAAAGTTAAAAAATTGCTTTGCGCCCCTGCACCTAACAAATTAAACACTGAGGGTGGGGGAGGGGGGCAAGCAAAAGGCCTGCGTGGGCCACTTCACACCCACTTAAACCCTGCATGGAGGCTTCGAGTGTGTCCTTTGCACAAACATAGGTTTCACTCTACCTGAATGAGAATCAGACCCATGAGGATTCTGCCTTTCGTACACCTGTTCTACTTACTCAGAGGTCATGAAGGCATGTTCCTTGATGGTCATCAAGACGTCAGAGAATTTGATTTTGGTGGTTAAGGTGTGTCCATGGTAAATCACAGGCATCCCATCCGGGCCGTCCCAGCAATCCACTAAAACAGAACCCAGTGGGAAACTTAAACAAACTCAGTGGTGCAAACACGATGTCAGCGCAAAATGGGTCAAACCAAGCTAGCTCTGCAGGGGAATTCATATTGGATGGGAAAAGGAGAGAGATGAAAATCAAGGATCTTTCTGAGAAAACAATGACTTAAACAAGTACAAGATGGTCCAACAAACAAAATCTTCTTAACTCTTTCAGCGCGAGGGCACATGCAACCATAGCATTACGCTGGGCATTGCAAGAGAGTGTCAAAATGCAGCATCACAGGACAGTAACAGTGCTAATAGCACTTCAGTGGCACCTTCTATCTACTTCCATGGACTGAATCTCATAACAACCAAGAAAGCGAATCTCTTCATCTTATAGATGGAGAAACTGAGGCATGGAACCATGATGTGACTTTCTCCCACTCACACAGCCAGTCAGTATCAGAGGGAGATTAGACTTCATCACCTGACAGAGCTGGCTGAAATTTTTCGACTGAAGATCTTTAAAAAATGGTTTGGTTGAAATCAAAATATATTCCAGAAAAACTGTAATTTTCACTAAATGTTCGATTTCCTGACAAACAGGATCCTCACTGAAAACGGTTTCATTCAGAAAAAAATATTCAATTAAAAAAATGCAGAATTTTCTGTGAAAAATTCCAAAAGAAATAGCTTAATTAACATTGGTTGTGGAAATACAACTGGATTTTTTTAAACGAACTCGGCCTCCAGGTTCCCACTCCCCTGCTCTAACCACTGCAGCAGGCTGCCTCCTGGAATGCAGCTAAGCATGTGAAGAGAAGGCAGGCCAGACTGGTTAAAGTAGGGAAGTGCCTAACTCCCACTGATTGCCAAAGGGAGTTAGGAACCTATATGCCTTTAAAATTCCGCCCCAGAATGCCAGGCTGTGGTGTTGTGGCATTAGGAGGAGGTTCAAGTGGGTGGTAGCTCTATCCCCACTATTGCTATTTGGTCCCAGGAAAGAGAGGCGGGGGCTGTGACCCGCAGGCCAGGCATGGCACAGTGCAGGATGGAAAGATGGGGCCATGCCCATGGGACAGCCCCCAGGGCGCACTCTTTCTGAAGGCGCTGGCTTGCTCATCGCACAGCAGGCCCCACTCCACAAAAGGAACCAAGGGCCTCAGATGAGGGCAGCACAAAATTCATGGCCATTGCTGAAGAAAAGGAGCCAGCCCCTGCTAGGTACTCACACTCAATGCAGCGGCATCCCATGCGCAGGCAGCGCGCATAGGCTTCCAAGGAGGACTCGCTGGAGAACTGATCCCCCGTCAGGTACCTTCCATGCAAAAGAAACACGCCATCAAAAAAAAGTAATTCGCTACGCTAGGGAACACGGAGAGCTCTGCACGGGACATCACGGGAGTGAGGACTGGTGCAAGCCACAGCCTGGCTTTGTGCTGCTAGAATATGACAAAGACACTGTCCTCCTCTTCGACCCATCTCTCGTACCACTCTCAGGAATGGTTCAGATCAACCCACCCTCAGCCCTGCTGGGTTGCAAATTCAGTCTGCAGAGCTGTGCCCTTTCCTGATGATGGCACCTGTGACTGTGAATAGACAGGGAAGCAAACTCAAGCTGCCGTCCGCTCCGTGAGACGCACAAAGCGCCATCAGCATTTGCCAGCTGAAGGATGTTCCATTTCCATGGTTCTAAGAGGGTTTTCCACACAGCAGCAATTCAAGCAGTTGATCTCATCCTTCCAGGCTTTTTCTTATGACCCTCCGGAGAGGTGGGGGAGGTCGATAATGCTGATGGTAAATAAAGCAATATGACGACAGCGCAGGCTCTCAGACTGCAGCCAGCACAGAGGTGATCCTGACAATGCACAGAATGAAACACTGCCAGAAGCCAGCAGTGGGGAGGCCTGGAGTACTGGGGAGGTGTCTCTGATGAACAGGGCCACAAACTGAAACCTGGGGAAACCTGGACCTGGGGAATCATCGTGCCACAGGAGTTGGCACAAAAGGGAGAATTTCAGTACTGCATAATGGTGCGGGAGGCCGGCAAGCACGGACGCCCAAAGGCTGGGGAGACACACCTCTCCTCTGTCCTTACGTGTTATGCGAGGAGGAGATCCAGTAATGGGAGAGGGGATTGTTCATGTTCTCTGCGCACACAGTGTCCAGCTGCGAGTTCCAGATGCTGTTCTCTTTGGAGAAGAGGAAGGTGAGTATCTGCCCAAGAAGAAACGAAAAGGCATCAAGGACAATAAGAGTTTTACTTCGTGGGTTGTAACTGATGCAGAGGCAGATGCAAACCAGATCATTCTCACTTCAAGCAGTTACAAGGGCTAGGACAGTTCCTAAGGCACTGCAGGCTATACCTGGCCCCAGTGATGCCAATGGCAGTCTGCCCATTGACTCCAGTGACAGCAAACTGATAAAGGGCCTGCTCCAACCCCAGTGAAGTCAACCGGCAGATGGGGATAGGAGCTAGTTGTTTAAGGTCTCAATGCTGCAGGACTTTAAACATATTTACACACAGTCAGGGACATGAAACCTTATTTCATCTCTGCCAACTAATAGACTATATTACGTGGTATGATTATTATTAATAATCACCAAATAATTCAATTAAACAAATAATTCTCTACCCCAAGGGGTCTTCCTAACCTTGCAAGATCAGCAGAACCAGACAGTGCCCCATGGAGCATTCTGGTGCGGAGCTCAAATGCCCAATGTTTGGTTCCAATCACAGGGAATTGGGACATTTAAATTCTCTCATGCAACGTGGTGACAATCGAGTGCAAGCTATTCATCGGGATAATCACATGCAGCAATGCTATGCAAGAGAGACTTGGACCCTTCAAGCAGCATTATGCATGGCAGAGGTAAAGGCACACTCCCTATAAAGAATACTAGATCAACTGACTATTCTGAGTCTTCCCTCAACCCCATTTTTATACCAACAGCTTCCTCAGAGCCTCACCTCATCCAGAGAGAAATAAGGCTCTTCAATCTCTCTCAGTGGGTCTCTCAGAAAGTTAAACATGAACTCCTGAACCTGGAGGATGTCTGTAGCCCAGAGTTCCTGCAAACACAGGGAGGGGGAGGAAGAGTTTTGCTTTGTGTGAAATGAACATTTTCAGAAGCTTCCATTTATAAACCACACTGAGTTAATTTAAAATCAGCAAATTAAATGAAAAAGGGGTCTCCAGGGAAAAGGATCCAGGACTGGGAATTTGATTGTTAATACAAATCAAGTAAACTAATACAACTCTACCTCGATATAAGGCTGTCCTTGGGAGACAAAAAATCTTATAGATGAAACTGCGTTACAACAAACTTGATTTGATTCACCGGAGCGTGCAGCCCCACCCCCCCCGGAGCACTGCTTTACCGTGTTCTATCTGAATTTGTGTTATATCGGGTGGCGTTATAACAGGGTAGAGGTGTAGTAAACCAACAGTGAACTCAACCAAAGAAACCCTCCCCATGGTTAATTAGATCTTATGATTTTTAGGATTTCAGATATATTTCTCTCTGCTCATGCTGTCCTCTGCTACCGAAAAATGCTCCTCACCCAGATACACCTCCCTCCACACCCTGGGTCTAAGGCAACAGAAGCCAATCTGGCTCCTTTTTGTCAATTTCTCTCCTGGCGCATCAGCATCTTTCATTAGGTCAGCCAGGGAGATCAGGGCTCCGCTGATTAGTTAACTGCTGGCTGCAGAGTGGCAGCCAGAGAGGCACACATGGGGTCGCTGCAAGGCAGGAGCTCCATGCTATGAAATATTAAATATTCTCACTGTAGTTACAACCTGCATCAACAATGAGGGCACATGGTTATTGCAGTCAGCTAGGTTCTCCAGTGTGTGCTCTAGCTGTCAGGGCCCCTGAGCATGAAGTTTAATTTGCACGATTGCATTAATGAGGGCAATAGTACAGTGGTGGGTGCCATTTATGAACCTAGATTGTGAGAGATTGCATAGTCTGCAAAATACACAGCATACGTGTTAACTGACTGCTTTAGAAGATGCACTTTAAAAAGAAAAGTCAGCGATAAAATCAATCAATTGCCTGTCAGACTCTGCTGGCAGTCACAACCACTCTCCTGAGCAGATAGGCAGAGACAAGCAGTGCTTCTGCTACCTTAACCCTTCTGACTGATCTAACAGTCATGATCTAAGGGCCTAGACCAAACCCTCTTCTCCCTATCTCATCTCCTTCATGGAACCTCCATGTTCCCCAAGTATTTGACTAGGATCTCCTCACACTACTTTCCCCTGCTCCCAGACCAGGATGGCTGGATGAGATGCCTTCTTAAGATGGTCAGTGCTCTTCCTTAACCAGCCCGCTGTTCCTGACAGGAAGTGTTGTGCTCCCAGGGCTGCCTCACGGGCAGAGCATGCCAAGCACTCAGCACCACCAGTCACCCTTTGGACACTGGCTCCCTACAGATGGCCCGTATCAGAGGATAGCGGAGTCCTCTTTCTCCACTCTCGCTTGCCCTTTGGGGAGCTCACCATCTGATACTCCAGTAGGAACTTTTGGAACTCCAGCAGGGACACCTTGGAGTGCTCAAGTCTCTCTGCACACCTGGGGGAAGGAGACACAGAGAATCCACAATCAGTGATCTCATCATTTCGGTGAATGGTCTCTGGGATCCATCGGAGATGGGAAGCCATTACAGATCAGGATGGCACATGCAAGTAACACACAACATCCCTCAGAGAGCAACACAGCAACCCCCATCGTCACCCCAGCACCAAGAGAAGACAGACACACTTTTGGTGGTGCACACACAAAAGAATCAAGTCAGGTAGCAAAGAGACAAGTGCTCCTCTCGCCAGCCTCAGCCACCTGTTCCTGGACTCTGCATTTGCCTGGGGCACCATATTACAAGCAATACAGCACCAAGAGAGAAGCAGGCCAGAGAAGAGCAGCAAAATTAATCAGGGAGCTAGGGGGCTTGACTTGTAAGAAAAGATTAAAAGAGCACAGCTAAGGGATAACTAAGGAGAAGGCATGGTAACAGCCTACAAACAGATAGAGGATATAAAGATCAAGGAGGGAGAGGAACTGTTAGCGAGGTGGGGGGCAGAACGAGGGGTGATATGATGAAGTCAAGAAAAAATGTTGGCTGACTATCAAGAACGTCCTCTGAGTGAAACATACTACAGGCATCAGGACAGTGCGTAGGACTAGCAGAACTAGTTCTAGACAAGACACTAGAAATCCTGCATTGGCTTCTAGGGCAGTAACTAGCTGAGCTGGTGGGTTTTTCCATCTCCAGCTTCCGCAATTGCATTGAACTTCTGGTTAGCCACAGCACAGATGCACATGGGCAAGTGAGGGCACGGTTTGCCAACGTACCTCGAGCACCATCTGGCTGGGATGACCTCTAGGAGTCAGAGGGGTGTTATTTACCAATGGCTAAGCCCCTTTTTTTCCAAAAAATTCCTGAGATTTACAAAAAGTATTATTCATTTTTTTCTGATTTTCACCCTACTTTTGTACCATTAAAATATAAATAAAACAACATGTTTTATGAAGAAAGTACAATACATCACATGAGCTGTATGTATTACAATAATACATTAGTCTCTGTGCATATGCAAAGCTGCCTGTTGAAGTAAGGTTATGTATTAGTCTAGAAGATACACACAATAAACAAACAGGCAGGCACACAAGCTCTGAAGTGTGTGCACATCTGAACATTGCGATGAACCTCATGCCCACCACGTACACTTTTCAAGCTGTTAGCAAATAACGGTTTAAGGATTTGACACACTAAAATGAGAAGAAAACAAAAATCTGTCTCAGACCACAAGGAAGTATTCAAAAGTTTAAAACAAAATAAAAACAAAAAAAACAGGAGAAAAGGATGAACTTGAGTGTATGTGCTGCAAATGGTCTGGCCCAATTATTAAATGTAAATATTTATAGGCTAATAGTTCTAAATCTACAATAGTAAACTGTTCAAAGGAAAAGTTTTATTTGGGGATTACAGATGTATTGTTTTCTTAGACTCCAAGGTGGCATTGCGTTTTGAGTTCTGTTTTAGTTCTGCAGCAAACCTCATTGAATTCCACTCATCAAAGCATTCAGCTACTGAATACTTCCCCCCGCCCCCCCGTCCTTCCATCCACCAAAATAAACCCTGATATTTACCCAGAAAAAATAATCATTTTTTGCACTGATTTTCACCTGTTTTTGTTGTTGTGGTTATAAACACTGACAAATTCCCGAAAAAAATAAATAAAATAAAAACGGAAAACAAAGGGCCTTACCAATGGCCCTGTACCTATTGGGTTCAGGGACCAATGGCCCTGTAGCGGGGTGGTTACCCACTCCTGCCCTTCGGGGCTTAAAGCAGCCCTGGAGAGGGCTGCAGCTCTAAAAGATCGGCTGATTGGAAAAGCAGCTGCAGCTGGGCCACGCCCCAGTCAGGCTACAGCTGGCCTATATAAAAAGGCTGTGAGCCAGGAGCCCAAACAGTCTCCCTCTGCCTGTAGAGGGAGAAGGGCCTGACTGCAGGGAGCTAGAGACAGGATACCTGAGTGGAGCAGGGCTGGGGAAAGGCAGAGGAGCTGGGGCGCTCCAGCCTGGAAAGCCCCAGGCTACGGCCTAGCACAAGGCCAACAGGTACTGGGGGTTGCAGAGGGCAGCCCATGGATAGGCCAAACCCAACCTTGCCAGTGATGACTAGGCTAATACTGCAGTCTGCCCCAGGGCGTGGGGCTAGACAATGACTGGCAGTAGCCATATACTGAGGCGAAGTGGGGATAGTGGGTGGGGGTTTCCCTGGGAAGGGGAGACCCTGCGAGAAAGGGGTTACTGCCAGGGGGCAGCACCTCAGGTAAAAGGGGCACCGGGTCCAGGGAGGGACATGGGGGGCCAACAGCAAGCGGTAAGGCGGATCACTGGCCTGCAGAGGACATTGGGGGCTGGAAATGGAGCTAATCCCCGGAAGTCACCAGCAGGAGGCGCCACAGGGGTGAGTCCGCACCCTTACAGGCCCATACAGTCCTTGGCTTCTCTGATGAGACTGTCAACATTGCAGGTGCGGTTAGCATCAACTGTGGGGACAGCTTTTGAGGTGTGGGCAGTTTTCCCCTAGGAACTAGATCAAGACCAAACTTAGTTCACACAGACCAAACAAACAGCCATCAGATGGCAACAACTTCTGGTCACTACTGACCAGGGCTGGATTGTATCTGGTGAGCTAGAGGCTCCAATACTAACCTCTTGAGCCCGGCAATTCTACAACAGCGATGCTGGTTTAGGACATGCGTAAGCATGAGCAGAATCTTCTCTGATGAGCAAGGTGCACACAGGACTGCTCTTGCTCCCACACAGCTGCCAACACCCACGCGCACCGAAAGTGTAAGGAAATAGCCTTCCACCCCCCACCCCCAAAGTGAGAGAGGCATTTACCTTTCCAGGAATGGGAGCTGGATCTGCAACAGAAGAAAAACACACATCAGCCTTTCTATTTCCATGGACATAGCTTCTTTACAAGACTAGACCTCAAACGCAGCAGGGCTAACACTATGGGTCCCTGGATGGCCCTGGAACCTGTGATCCTTTGCTGACCTTCTCCAGTTGAATTCGGGTGTACGGTGCTTCAGACGAAAGCCTGTGCTAAGCAGAGCTACTCAAGGTGAAAAGGTCCTTCTCTCCTTCTGCACATACCAGCCCCCTCCAGTACTAGGCAGCACACTCCTGTCAATTAGACAGACGTCCCAACTTCCCTGGGACAATCTCACCGTTAGCCCAAGAGTCACTGGCCCTGTTCACCACTGTCCTGCACCTTGTGCCATCATTTACACCAGTACAAAGTGAGTCAGAGGAGAATTTGGGTTTAGCAGCATTTTACATTCTCCTTGATCCAGGCCTGAAATACAAGGGGCAAGCTGGTGGGTAACCAGCCCCGCTGCATGTTGAGGACTGGAAAAAGGGGCAGGGGCTCAGCCTATCTCTGACAGGCTCCACAAGGGCAAGGAGGACATTCAGGTTCACCTGGGACTAATTAACTCACTGAATAACTGGGAGGCAACTAATTAGGCAGGAAAGAACTTGGGCCTGATAAAAGGCAGCTTCTCCCAGTTTGTCAGGGTGAGCTAGAGACCAGGGACTCCTGGGGAGAGGAACAATTCTCTACAGCACAGAAGGAAAGCTCCCATGGGGAGGAGGCTCACCAGGAAAGGAATTCTGATGCTAGGTGGGAGAGGCTCCGAAAGGGCAGTGCTACGAATGCTGTGTCTCAGCAGAACCTGGCCCCATGGAAGCACTTCATCGTGCGCAGCAGAAATCCTAGATCTGAGGGATTACAGGCTGTTCCAAGGAAGGGTTGTCATAGTTTGATCTCTGTGGGGACCCCGACCCAAGAGGAGAAGCCCTTCCCCAGCTGATGACAAGAGGTCCTGGCTCCAGAAGAAGCTCCAAGACCAAGGGGACCTTGCTGGTAAGGGAGCTGGACATAAGTGGGGTTCATGGACCATGATTAACTCAGCCCCTCTTCCCTTTAGCTAGAAGTGCTGAGGTGGGGGCCTATTTGTATAAGATGCCACCTTCGAGTTAAATAAACTAGACCCCTGAAGGGGTACTGATCAACATACATGAGCCTCACTGGACTCACTGAAGCCCATTGGGGAAACTGAGACAGACACAAATGCAATGCTGCACCAGGACGCCAGGGACACTCCAGGAGTGAGGGTCCCCCATACACTACCCCTCCATCTTAGATGTATGGCAGAACAACGGTCTTCCTTGCTCCATCCTACCTCTGGAACCAAGTGCAATGATTAAGTGCAGCCGCCGGACCTGCTCTCTCACCAGGATCTTCCCAGCTTTGTTAAACATCCTTCAGACACAGCTAAGGCCCACAGACTAGCCCACAATGCTCAGATCTCATCAGCAGGAGAGAGATCAGGAACCTATAAGCTAATCACACTAAAGGTTATCAACCTCTAAGCTTTGGAAGGGCCAAGGATGTGTCTGATCATGCCATTCGTATTTGAATGGGAGTAAAAACATAGTTGGAATATGACAGAACCTCCAAAAAAGACAAAGGCCAGAGCTCTGGACACATCACTTCCGTTAACAGCCTCAAGGGAATAATCCCAATATGCAGCAGGTGAAGGCTACATTGTGAAACACTTGATTCACTGATGCCAGATTTGCCAATTGTCTGGCAATCCGTGGTAATCACTCGCAGAGCGCTCGATGTGGGGGGGAGTCACAGCCAGCTAACCTCCAAGTAAGCATTCTTTCCCCTCCATTACCTATGCTGCCCTCCCCCGAACCCTTGTGCACTGAGATGGACCACAATCCCAACCGCCAGAGGCTCCCTGCTAGTTGCAACCAGCCTCACGTTGCAGCTGGTGTATGCAAAGCATAGGGGCACGTCGGCCACAGGGGCAACATGTTAAAAACGGTAGGGAGGAGAGAGCAGAAATGCAAATGTATGAATCCTGAAGCCATAAATGGAACATCCACAGGATAGTTCAGCACTGGAACAGAAACATTTCCTTGCCCCACTTAGGTGGTTGTATCAGTGACTGGGTAAGGAGAAAGATGCAAGGCAAGGAGAGGGTAAGCAAAGGGACGCTCCCATAGTGAAGGAGAGAGGGAGAAAAGGGTGGAAGCATGTGGGACATATATGTCCTGGGCAGACGAGTGCAAAGAGGCAGAGGAGTTCGTGTATGTATGTGAAGTGCCAGAAACGCCAGTCACTAAGTCACTCCAAACCATCTTCTCTCATGGCTGGCATGTTTCTGCCCCCCACATCCCCAGTACAGAGAACCTGAGCCATCTCACCGTTTTCTGGTCGTCGTACATCAGGTTCCGGTAAATCTGGACGAACTGGCTATACGTTATATCCCCGTTCCTCTGCTCCACATCCTGCAGCCAAGAGGAACAGAAATATGACAGTGGCTGTGATCACCCAAGACACCACACCGTTCGTGGCATGGACAGCCCTCCCCTCACTGGGGCTTGCTGCAGAGGCACATGATCCCTGCAGGGAGGGCAAAGCGAATGCTTCATCCAACTGTGCCCACTGCCCTTTCATTCATGCGCTGCAACCAGGAGGCCCACCACGGCACCGCACAGGGTCTAGAAACATGTTTCAGAAACCGATCTCTCAGATCTGGGTTTCTGCCAGCAAGCATCACCAAGGCTGGTGATACCGATACCTCTCACCGATACCTCTGCCTGCAGAAGGCACAGGCTGTGAACTCTCTAACTGATGCAGAATACGCCTGCCACTGTAGCAGCATGCCAGATGCTCTGCCTCCAAGCTCACACCCTCCCCCACAGCTTACAAGCTGGAGCAGGAGGAGACTCAGATATATTCTGCTCCCTGTGGGTGCCGGGAGATCTGCAAAGCAAAGAGTTCAGTGCAGTAAAAGCAACCTATTCCGCACTGCTGCTCCCAGCCAGGAGGCTGCAGGGAAGGAAGCAGCAGTCTTCATAGGAAATTCAAACCCCAGCGAGTGAGAAACAAATGGAGTCTTCACACCTCAGCCATGCACTAAAGGGCAGGGTCATCTTGTGACTAGGGTAGGTAGCTGAGGTCGCAGAACTCCTGAGTTCTATTCCCCATCTCTGCCACTGACTTCTTGCGGCTGTAGGTAAGTCACTTTCACCTCTCCATGCGCCAGCTCCTCTATCGACAAAATGGGGTTGATGCTGGCTTATTTCACAGTGGTCTTGTGAGATGTAACAATTTCAGGTGTGCTTCGAGATCCTCCGGTGGCATCGTTTAGAACTGCCTGCCAATCGCATGGGTGGCAGAGCCTGCAGGGGCTCAGTGGCCATGGGACAGGAGTGGATAAAGCTCCATCATCCCAGATGATCATTGACCTGCCCCCACTAACGCAGCATGTTTGCACGCTGCCCACAACCCGGCCATCCCTGGTTCCATGGTGACCTGACGCAGCCAGCGGCCGGATCAGCTCAATGTTTGCAGAAGGCTGCAGGGTCAGGCAGCAGCCTGCTGAGCTGAACTTCTCTTCTCGTGCAGTGCTCGGTTCAGCCAGGACAGGATGTGTGACAGGCGGCATGGGTATGTGCACCCCCACCTCTGAGCATGGGAGCATCTCGGGGAGCAGGGACCACAAAAATGTGGGAAAGATCAGGGACCAATAAACACCAGCTGGTGAGAAGGGGCATAAAAAGGGTAGGACAGAAAATCAAGCTGGCCACATAGGAGCCAGGGAGTGGCATGAACAGGGATTTGGCACCAATTCATTCACTGCAGGAGGGCTGGGAAGCATGGCACTCAGACGTGCACAGCATTATAGTCACAGGTGAGACTGGTTTAAAACCAGACAAAAGGCCGCTGCGGGTCCAGAGATAGGTGCCTAGCAAGGCAAGAGACCCTTTATCGCTTTGCTACACAGCAGTCTCTAGATCCTTGGGTTTAAAGTGGGGACGGGGAGAGGGATTGTGACTGGTCATGGTAAAGCCCGAGCACTTACCGTTAATTTCTCCCGCAGAAACCGCATGTTTGGGACTCGGTAGTTGACCTGGGACAGCATGTTTTTCAAATCCTTAGTTGAAATTCTAGCTCAACAGAGGAAGGAGGGGAACACACACAGTTAGAGACTCCGCTTTCATGGAATGAAGAGCCCAACCCCCAAATCTCAGTGCTCTGCCCATAAAGCAGAACGTTTCCACAGGGGAGCAAGGAGAAGTAACCATCCAAAATACCCCAAGCTGGCATCAGTCATCTAGCCCTGCCTGGCAGGAAGCCGGGGACGGTCCTCAGGGTAGGTTAAAAAGAAGATCCTTAACCATATAAGCTTTCATGTCCACACAGTGCAGTGAGCCCCTAAAGCTGGAAATGGGATATAGAGTACTGAAGGGGCCATTGCAGGAGGCTGTATTATTCCCTACATTTGAATTACCTGGAACTATTCAGAGAATTGAAGGCCAGAAGAGAGCATCACAATCATCTAGGCTGACCTCCTGCACATCGCAGACCACAGAATCTTGCCCACCCACTCCTGTAACAGACCCCTAACCTCTGGCTGAGTTACTGATGTCATGATTTAAAGACTTCAAGTTACAGAGAATCCATCATTTACTCAAATTCAAACCAGCAAGTGACCCCTGCCCCACTCTGCAGAAGAAGGTGAATAACCCCCAGGTCTCTGTCAATCTGACCTGCAGAAAAATTCCTTCCCAACTCCAGATGTGCCAGTTAATTTTAGAGCAGTGAGTGAGAGCCACCAACCAGATACCTGGTAAAGAATTCTCTATAGTAACTCAGAGCCCTCCTTGAATAGTGTCTCACATCTGGACATTGGAGATATTTGCTAATAGCAATCAAGGATGGGCTATTCTAGACAACCTCATCATACCATCCCCTCCTAAAACTTCTCAGTCTTGAAACAAGTTTACATATAAAATGATGGGGTCTAAATTAGCTGTTACCACCCAAGAAAGAGATCTGGGAATCATTGTGGATAGTTCTCTGAAAACATCCTGTCAACGTGCAGCAGCAGTCAAAAAAGCAAACAGAATGTTGGAAATCATTAAAGGGATAGATAAGCAGAAAATATCATATTGCCTCTATATAAATCCATGGTACGCCCACATCTTGAATAATGTGTGCAGATGTGGTTGCCCCATCTCAAAAAAAGATACATTGGAATTGGAAAAGGTTCAGAAAAGGACAACAAAAATGATTATGGGTATGGAATATGAAGAGAGATTAATAAGACTTGGACTTTTCAGCTTGGACAAGAGATGATTAAGGGGGGATAAGAGAGGACTATAAAATCATGACTGGTGTGGCAAAAGTAAATAAGGAATAGTTATTTACTCCTTCTCATAACACAAGAACTAGGGGTCACCGAATGAAATTAATAGGTAGCAGGTCAAACAAAAGGAAATATTTCTTCACACAATGCACAATCAACCTGTGGAATTCCTTGCCAGAGTATGTTGTGAAGACCAAGACTATAACAGGGTTCAAAAAAGAACTAAATAAGTTCATGGAGGATAGGTCCATCAATGGCTATTAGCCAAGATGTGCAGGGATGGTGTCCCTTGCCTCTGTTTGCCAGAAGGTGGGAATGGGTGACAGAGGATGGATCACTTATAGAATCATAGAATATCAGGGTTGGAAGGGACCTCAGTAGGTCATCTAGTCCAATCCCCTGCTGAAAGCAGGACCAATCCCCAGACAAGTTCTTATTTCCATACCTAATTATATTAATTTTTTTTCCAGAGAGTAATTATACTAATATAAACAAGTTAGAGGTTGTAGTTATATATTTTAACTAAAATGATAAATAAGTATCATCTGTACATGCAAGTTTATCAACCATCCCCATTTAAATCTACATTTTTATTTTATAACTAGATAATTCATTTCCCTGTTCTTCCTATTAGGGAAAAATCATTTTACCATTGAGATTACTTTATTAGCCAAGAAATCCACCACCACAACATAATTATTCAATGCAGATTAATGGTACATTTCATGTTAGGAGTTGCTCCTTCCCTTTACAAACACAATACTAAATGGTATGAGATTTATCTTTCCTGTTGCTAACTTCTTTGTTCAGAAAAATCTGTATTCTATGCAATCTGAGAACACTAGATTTTTTGAATAAGCAACCACAGTCTGTGAATGCATCACACACAAATGCCTTAGCACCCTGAATTGTACAGCTAAAACCACCTCACCTGATGCACCCCAGGATTGCATTAGCCTTTTTCACAAACCTGTCACACAGGTGGCTCACTGTCATCCTGTGATTGACCAACACACTCAGGTCTTTCTCCTCCTCTGCCATTTCCAATTGATAAGTCCCAAGGTTATAGCAAAAATTCTTGTTGTTATCCCCTAAATGCATGACTTTAGACCAGCATTTCCCAAACTGCGTTCTGCGGAACACTGGTGTTCCGCACAATGTGAATAGGTGTTCTGTGAAAGACTCTTGCGCTTGATTTTTGTACTACTTTATACGTGCTTCCCAGTTAGAAATTGTTAGTTCAAGTTCTTTTAAATTTGTATTTTTGCTTTGTTTTAGAAAATAAAATATATTTGAGCATAAATAACACAATTTTTTACTTGAAAACCGAACGACTACAAAATATTACACGTGTTCTGTAATAGGCTAAAACGTGTTCCGTGGCCAAAAAAGTTTGGGAAACACTGCCTTAGACTATTAAATTTCATCCCATGGAGCTATCAGGGTAATAGTACTGATGGGCAGGTTATAGTGGCTTCAGTAGGTTTGGCTCACCGTGTCTTCCGATTCTGATGAGGCAGTGGCCTAGTGCCTAACAGAGACTAAGGACTAGACTGGCTGAGAGTTGGAGGAAATAGCCCAGTGAAATGAGTTGGGAAGCCTTGGGCCTATGAGCCAAGAGTATGTACCAACAGGTAGGCGTGGCATTAGCAAGCCAGCCATGCATCACGCTCCGGCTTAGGTCAATGGAAGTCCCACACAAAGAAAGGCCTGGGGGCTGGGCCTACAACTGCCCATGCAGTTACTCCAGAAACAACCTAGGTGTCTCAGCCAAAAAGAAAAAAAACAAGCTGGCATTCAGTTCTTGTCCTTCAGGCAATGCAAAGTCACAGTGTGATGATTCAAACCACCCACTGAAACCTGGGTGATCCCCAAGTGGGAAGAGACTAGACTGGGTGGCAAACCTAGAGAGAGACAGCACAAGTGGATGTCATGAACAGCACAACCGGGAATTGCCAGAACACAGTTTGGTATCATTTTCCAGCTGAGTCTGATGACACTACTACCAAGGAGACCCTGTTGGTCTGCGGGAGACCGGGCATGGACGCCCACAGAACAGTAATGTGCAGAGACAGCTCATGTCTGCCAGGAACCCAGAAGGGAAGGCCGTGTGTCTCGTTCGCAGGCGCCCTTCAGCACCAGCCCCAAAGTGATGCTAACCTGGGAGCCGTCTACACAGCAGGGAGGTCACGCTTCTGTTCACAGGACAGAGAGTGAGAAACAGATCATTCTGCAGAAAAAGGCAGCAGGTCCAACACACAGCCCCAGCCCTCCCCACCCTCCCCCTTCGAGCAGCCAAATAAACTGCAGAGCCAGCGATGCGGAGTCACCCAGAAAGCTGGATCAATAACATGGCCTCCTCTACCAGGAGGCGGTTAGTCCTAATGGCCAGTGCTTAATTTGTAATGAAAGAGGTGCCAGGGCTCAAGCAATTAGGTGCAGGGGCTTACGCAATTTTTTTACTTTCATAACTAATGTGGCAAGCCCAGAAATGCTGGGGTATGAACTGCCAAGCCCAGAGGTGCCAGGGCTCAGCCCTGGCACAAATTAAGCACTGGTAATCACACAAACCCAGGTTCCTCTGGAAACAGTGTGCGACAAAGATGGGGAATGAACATATTTAATGGAGCTCTGCAAGGTCTTGGGCAAGCCAGAGAGAAGGCCTGCATGCCCAGAACAGAGGGCCTCGGGAGGCTTCATCGTGCATCCGAGGTGGTAGCAAGGGGGTCAGATGGGGAAGGGATTCCAAGGGAGCGCAGTGCCAAACGCTGGAGGATGGAGCACACGCAGTGGCTGGATCAATGCCACCTGTGACTCCTATTTTGGGATCAGCCACAGGAAATGAATCACAATAGAGGAGCCACAGGATGGGGGAAGGTGGGGTGAGACAAGGGAGATTGTTCCTGTGTCATCATCCCGCCATTTGTTTGACAGCTGCTTTTACCTTCCCTGCCATCCCCTCTGCGGGAAGCAGCGGGTCCTCTCAGTTCCCATCTGGGGATCCCATCGTGTTTCGCAGTTGTCCAGCTTTGAGGCTCTGCACTGTGACCAAGGTCTAGTCAGGATACCCTTTGGAGACTGTTAATGCAGATCCTTAAAGTGGCCGTAGGGGTCACTGTTGAGCACGGTAAGGCGCTCATCCATCTCTTCCTTCTCTCCTGCCTGCCCTGTGCAGAGCAGGGCATGTAGGGTTGCCAACTTTCTACTCACACAAAACAAAACGCCCTTGCCGCACTCCTGCCCCTCCTCAGAGGCCCCGCCCCAACTCACTCCATCCCCCTTCCCTCTGTTGCTTGCTCTCCCCACTGTCACTCACTTGCTAATTTTCACCAGGCTGGCTCAGGGGGTTGGAGTGCGAGAGGGGCTGAGGGCTCCGGGAAGAGGTGCGGGCTCTAGGGTGGGGCCAGAAAGGAGGAGTTCAGGGTGCAGGAGGGGGATCCAGGCTGAGGCAGTGAGTTAGGATGCGGGAGAGAATGAAGGCTCTGGGGTGGGGCGGAGCTGAGGAGTTTGGGGTGCATGAGGTGGCTCTGTGCTAGGGGGTGGAGCTGAGGGGTTTGGAGTATGGGAGAGGGCTCTGCGTTGAGGCAGGGATTTGGAAGGGGGTGTGGGTTCCGGGGTGGGGCCAGAAATGAGGGGTTCAGAATTCCAGAGGGACCGCCGGGCTGGGGCAGGGGTGTGTGTGTGTGGAGGGGTGAGGCCTCCAGCTGGGGGTGCAGGAGGAGACTCCAGACCGGGGAGTGGAGCTGAGGGGTTCAGAGTATGGGAGGGGGCTCTGGGCTGAGGCAGGGGGTTGAGGTGTGGGAGGGGGTGTGGGCTCTGGCTGGAGGTGTGGGCTCTGGGGTGGGGGATGAGAGGTTTGGGGTGCAGGATCCGGGCTGGGACCAAGGGGTTTGGAGGGCAGAAGGGGGATCAGGGCTGGGACACGGGGCTCTGCCTGGAGGTGCAGGCTCTGGGGTGGGCCTGGGGATGAGGGATTTGGGGTGTGGGCTCCGGGCTGGGATAGAGGAGTATGGAGGGCAGGCGGGAGATCAGGGCTGGGACAGGGGTCTGAGGGCTCCAGCTGGGGGTGTGGGCTCTGGAGTGGGGATGAGGATGAGGGGTTTGGGGTGCGGGAGGGGGCTCCGGACTGGGACCGATGGGTTCATAGAGCGGGATGGAGATCAGGACAGAGGGTGCAGGCTCTGGGCGGCGCTTATCTGAGGCAGCTCCCAGAAGCTGCGGCATGTCCCCCCACCAGCTCCTAAGCCGAGGCGCAGCCAAGCAGCTCTGCGCACTGCCCTATCCGCAGGTCCTGCCCCCCACATCTCCCATTGGCCGTGGTTCCCAGCCAATGGGAGCTATGGAGCTGGCACTAGGGACAGGGGCACTGCGTGGATCCTCCTGTCTGCCCCTACACCTAGGAGCTGGGGGTGGGGGCGGGAACATGTCACTGCTTCCTGGAGCCGCAGGGAGCCTGCCTTAGCCCCACTGCACCACCAATTGGACTTTTAACGGCCCAGTCAGCGATGCCGACTGGAGGCACCAGGGTCCCTTTTCGACAGGGCATTCCAGTCGAAAACCGGACACCTGGCAACCCTAAGGGTATGGCTTGTGCTAGGGGCGTCCTTGCCACCAGCTCAGCTACATTGCTACAACTAGGGCGTGATTTTCCCTGTAGAGCTTTCTCCACAAGCATCACAGCCCTCTCACTGGGACATCCCTGCCCACTCATCACATGCTTGTTGCATCCTAGGTCCAAGAAACAGGGACAATCAACTGGCCTCACTCAACAGCAAAAGGAAGAGGGGAGGAATGGGACCATCACCAACAGCCAGCAGAACACCTAAGGATGAAGGTCACAGGAAGCAGCTGTCACATGCTAGAGCCATGACCCGAAGCCATCAGATTACAGGACAGATCACAAGGAAGGTGGGCCCCAACCTGTCGCTCCCCATACACAATATGCACTTTGTGCATTCAATAGAGATCTCAGTCCTGCCAGAGGTGAGGCTTGGGGTTTATGAAGAGGTGTGTGCATGGGTTGGGGACGGTGTAAGAGAAAACCTATCCCTAGGTAGCAGTGGCATTAGCCTTCACCTCTAGGAACAAGGGTTCCAGCTCCCAAGGGGACATGAACCTGGTTCTCACTCACAGGGGGCATCCTGTCTCTATCTTCCAGCAAGACACCACTTCGTTTCTAAAGCAAGGTGAAGGGCTGGAAGCACCTGGGATTGAGTGGGTCAGGACTGAGGGGCAGATCTGGGTATGTGGGGACCCAGGACTGGACCAGTAAGCGACACAGCAGTTGAGAATGAAGGGGCAGGGACGGAGCCAGGAGATTAGGCATCCAGGACCGGAGCATCAGGAGGTGCTGTGGTCACAAGTGAGATGCATCAGTGAAGCACTGTGGGGACAGGGACAGCAGGTGGTGTTACAGGACTGCAGGGTACATTGGCAGAGCTGTTCTGGGGAAGCTTTCAGAGCTCCAGCTCCTACCATGCGGGACTCTAGCCAGGGCTCTTACACCCTCACTTTCATATACAATAAATACACCCACATGGGAAAGACTAAAGTTTATCCAATTACTGTACCACAGGCACTGAGCCAGGCAGCAATCTTATTTGGGAGAGAGATAAGACCTGAAACTCACCAGCCAGAGGCAGAGACAAGCTCTTCATATATCTTTAAATATTTGCTCTAACTGGCACAGTCTGTCTTTTTCCAGCCTCCCCACTCTTATTTTCCATGATGCATGCATGAGAAACAGATGATGTGTGTATGCGTTTGCTTTCCATTCCCTCCCCACATATATATATATTATACACATACATACATACACACATATATATAGACACACACACATTTCACACCCACCCACCGTGCATCCTGCCAATGGAGAACTTAGCAGAAATTTCTTCCCACCACGAGGGCCCTCTGCTTAGCCAGAGACTCCCAAAGAGCTCAGAGAGAGAGAGAGAGAGAGAGAGCACACTCAGCATGAATCCCAGCCTGTTATAATCCATGGCAGCTGGGAGCCAGCCCACATGCCTATACAACAAACTTGAATTCTCTGAGCAGGCCATTCTCAGAGCCCAGGGAAGAACCCAGCTGCCTTGACCCACAGGAGAGGGAAGATAAACAAGCACAGTAAGGACTGTGTCACAAGATACTTATCAACCTCACTCCCCGGCCCCTGAGCACTAGTCATCAGTCACTAGATCACACTGGACTTGGTGCTACAGCACTGCCCACGCTCTCAGATCCTTATGCAAACCAGCCTGGGTGAGGTCCTTGGGAGCAACAGCAAACAGCTCTGGGAAACAAGCCAGAAGTCTGAGCCCTCCTGCAGACAGCCGAACTGGCCCCTTTTAAAACTGGGGCTTGGAAGCCACAGCTGGCTCCTGCCCGCTCACCCACCTCCTGCAGCCACTGGGACTTGGAAGTGACCAGTTCAGTGAGACACACACACAGCTCGAATTGTAGGCCCAGACTGCCCCTATGTTGGGAAAAGCCTGTGCAGGGGGTAGGGAACTCCAAGAGGTTTCATTTGCAGTATTCCCCCAGTATGCAGAGAGGGCAGGAGAGCCAAATCTCCAAGCCAGCATGCCTTGGGGGTCAGCAAGAGGTTGGTGCTATCCTTGTTTCCTCCCTGGCTCCAGGGCTGCTTGCCTCCTCCCCCACAGCTCCATGCCAGGATGCAGTCCCAGCACCTGGCCCACAAATTTCCCTCAGTGGGGATAGGAGGGGGAAAAGCAGTAATAGAGAGGAGGTGATGTGCCTTGAAGTTCATCCTGACTAATGACCTTCTCACATCCCCAGCCTCATAGAAGGGCTTCAACAGGCCCCAAGGAAAGTGGGAAGTGAGCCAGCACTCCCTGCTCCCCAGAGCTGGGGATCCATAGGGCCTTTGACCCCCCTTCTGCTCACAAAGGACCACATTGATTACAGCTGGAGAGGCCTAGCAGACCTTGGCACTGTTATTTCAGATACAGTAGGAGTCTCCAGGCCTGCCCATCTAGCGTACACAGTTCCTTCTGCAGATCTGTGGAGCAGCTGATCTGGATAGTCAAGGCAGCGAGAGGCAGAAAGAGTGTGGGATGGAGACAGACAAAGTGTGAGCATATGTACGGGCTCCAGAGATGGAAATGTGATACCCAGTCTGCCCTGCTCACTGCATAACAGCTATCCAGCTAATTAGCCAACATGCCCACACAGTCTCCATGCACAGCAACCAGTGCAGACTGACATTCAGAAGGGAATTCCCCCTCCCCCATCTAATAATTCTCTCAGATTTGTGATCAGCCAAATGCTGACTCACAAAGCCCAAGCAAGTCAGTTTCAGATGATGATTTGCTGGCAGAGAACCTGTCTGCTCCTGGCTACATGCTGGTGCTGATCTACTTACCAGGGAGAGGGATGCAGAGAGTCCCTTGATAGTGTAACAGGAAAGGATTGATTTAATCCAGTTAAACCCCTTTTCAGCTACACTCCAGAGATGCTGCTCACAGAGGACCAGTCTTAAGGGCCTGCAGTTTGATGCTCAGGCTCCAGTGATTAGGTCAGGAAATGGAACCCAGTAATTATCTATTTATTATTTCCAGGCCTCACTGGGTGAGCCAAGAGCCCTAAATCTGCCAGGTTACTGCTTTCCAACGTGGGAGGGAAAACAGAAAAGGATTAACCTTACCCCCAGAAGAGGAAGGACATGACTAACTGAAGGGAAGGGAAGGGAAGGGAAGCCTGCAAGGGTATCATATTCACAGCAAGAGAGGAGGTTTCCATGCGAGGTTTTTGTTTAGCTGGTTCACTGCAGCGTTCTGCTGCATTTTCAAGACTACTTGTTCCAATGGAACATTAGCAGGAGTGGAGGACAACAGAGGAGGGTGGGTTTGCAGCACAGACCCATGGTGGGTGTTGGCAGCACTGAAGCTGTCAGCCCAGCTGTTATGGTCTAAGAGGGAAAAAGGAACCCACCACACCACTATGAGAAGTGCCCAGCATTCCCCTCACTGCTTGCGGCAGGAGGAACCAGCTTAGATATGGATTTTATGTACTGTGTTATTAATTATGTGAAGGTGCCTAGAGCCTTGGACGGATTTTTTTATTTTAAATCTCAACACAGAGAAAATAATCTGGGTTTTAGGCTTTTTAAAAGGTATTTATACATAGGTGCAATCAGAGCAAAACTTGAAACACCCATCCCAAACTTCTCTGTAACCTGACACTGTCATTTCACCCCAAAGGGAGCAATTTTTCTTAACCATAGGCAAAGCGGTGTTTTCTAGATCGTATTTAGGAAAAAAAACTAACATCCTCCCCCCCTACCAAAAACAGTGATCAAATAACACCTGAACAGCCATTGTGTGTGTATATATTTGTGGGATGCACACAAACACACCCCTGGGGGGGGGTTGTCCTACAGCACCTGCAAAGAGGGTTGAGGGGGGAGGATTATATACACACCACTGGTTTTAAAAGTGTTGGTATAAAACTAGGTCCTGCACGTGCAGTTGGTTACACACCTGCTTAACTGTACACATGCAAGCAGTCCTGCTGAAGCCGACGTGTATGTGACTAAATACATGCGTGCTCGAAGAACGAGATCTCTAGTAAGTGGTGGTGACAGGAATGTTATTTTTCAGCTTCCAAGAACCTGCTACAATGGATGGTTCGTTTGTTGCTGATTTTTAAAGACCATTATTTAAAACACACAGAGCATTGCGCCCTTTTAGAAAACCATTTCCAGGTTCAAAACCATGGATGAAATCCCAGCTCCATTGAAACGAATGTTACAACTCCCCACTGGGGCAGAATTTCACCCCATACTTTTTAACTCCCCACAACCTCTGCAACTCTTTTACCGACAGTACGTAAGATTGTTATAAAACAGAAGGAACTAAAACCTCATTTACTTTCACTCTTCATGCTCCTGGCTTAACATTTTGCACCTCTCACAACTTGGACAACAGAAGGAGACTAGTCACTTGCGCATTTTGCTTTTAGTCAATTTCATTTAAAGGCTTCTAGTGACTTGCCTGATGCTACCACTGGCACAGAAGGAGAACGTTTATTTTCTTCACTTCATTCCAAATGCCATGGAGAGATTATACATTTAAAGAATGTGTCTTCTGGGTTTTAGATATGGAAAGAATTCATGTTCTGTTCGGGTAGCTTCTGGACGGAGGGAGGGGTCAGGGTGTGCGTGTACGTATGCACATGTAAGTACACAAAATCTAAATTTTATGCCACATTTTATCTGATGGTCTCTTTAAAGCAGCTGGGTGTGTGACTGGAGCCGTTGAACTAAGGGCCGTGTTTTCATCTTTCTTTAATCTAGTTTCCAAATCTGTACCTCTACTTCTGCACCTGTTTTGCATCTACCCATTGAACTGCTGAGCACTCAAACATCCAAATTTCACACACAGAGGCCAGCTAAACACGCAAAAGATATAGGTGGCATTTAGATTTGGAGACCTGAGCCTGGTAATTTGGCTCTTACCCTCTCATACAAAGAGAAATCCCATTAGCCCTCACTTTAACAAGGACTCTGTTTAAATGAACCTATCAGTTGTATCTTTGCTCCCCAAGCCCCCAAGAACACACAAGGACAGTGAAAACAGGAAAACGGAGTTTTAAAATATTTAAAAAACAAGTAACAATTACAGAAGTCCATTAAGTGCATTAGCGCTGCTGGAATATATTAAAAAGACAACACTTCCATTCCTCTGTGCTGCACAAGCATTAATCACCTCTCCAGTCCCCTAAGTGGCACATTCAGAATGGACAAGGCAACACTCTCACCATGCCATGATATACGGACACAAGTCCATCCGGATCCAAGCAACACGAAGCACTCCCTCCCTCTCTCATACATGCTCTGCCGTGTATCTTGGCCAGCTTTGATTACGCCCAAGCTGCTTGAGTTCATAGGCCTGTTTCTGCCAAGAGCCACCACTGGGTCAGAATGAGCTGCAGCTGAAAAACAGGTTCACAGAATGCAGAAGGGAGAGTGGGCAATCACGGCAGAGGAGGCAGGCTCTCCCATGGCAGGGCACAGATAAGCAGGAGATGTCAAATGTCAGAGGATGACGGATGCCCACAAGGGACCTGTTCACACCACTGGTTTCCCACTAAATGCAGAGTTGTGGTATTCAAGGCCTTCCGTGAAAATGGCCCATGATACTCCACCATGATACAAACACACATGCCACATCCCCAAGACAGCTACATGCCACGGAGCAAAAGCAAACCTCACAAGCATGGGAGAGACGTTCCCAGGCTGCTGCGCCATGAGCGTGGCAGTGGCTTCCTGCAAGGATTAGGGTAACAAACCTCAGGGTGGAACTTGCTGGCCTTACCGCAAAACAAAATAATCAGCAGAAAGGCGAAAGGACAAACAGGAGATCCTTTGGAATATTTAATCCAATCAGGTGCTCAGTCACCATGGCAATAAGCATGGCATTAATGCCTAGATAAATAAAGGGGGGCAGATATAACCCTTTGGCAGATGAGTCCAGCAGGTTTCTTATTGTAATCTGAGGACACACACTGCTGCATGAGCAATGCCTCCACAGCCTTCCCCCGCACCCTGTTCTCTCACTGTTCAGCGGTAATGGACGAATGTTTCACATCTCAAGGGGAAAGGCACTTAAAAAAAAAATCAATAGCAAAAGGTTAATGTGCTCTGTTAACATCACTAAGGAGAACCATGTCATGGAAAAAGAAAGGAGGCAGGGAACAGTGCCCTAAGAGGAGAGGGCTGCTGACTCTGGTGCGGAGGGCAGACTGAACAAGAACACCATACCCATTTAAATTCATGTCAGCAGGGGTAGAGTTCAGAGGGCAGAGCTCCTCTCACCAGGTGAAATTCACTTTGTGCACAAATCTACACACCACTGAAATCCCAGCAGGGCTTACATGGTGCCCAGACCTCAGACCAGCCCTCCTCATGGCAGGGGAGAGAGAGTCCCAGAAAAGAAATGGGACCAGCACAAACACACTGTCAATGGCGCAGTCCAGGCCCCAAAGAGCTCACAGTCTAAAAGACAAGACAAGTGAGTGAGAAATAAGGGGGTACTGGGGGCTGAGGGGCAGGGAGAGTACCCAAATAAAAGGTTTTAGCACCGATTGGGCTGTTGCTGCTGTATACTGCTTTGCACGGTGTGGTTCTCTGAGCAGAGACAATTGGGGCTCCATGGCTCAGTTTCCCTTGCTGGTTCCCAGGAGACCCCAATACCCTGGTGTTTTGCATTCCTAACTGCAGGGAATGGGTCATAAGAACATAAGAATGTCCCTAGTGGGTCAGACCAAGGGTCCATCTAGCCCAGGATCCTGTCTCCCAACAGTGGCCAGTGCCAGGTGCCCAGAGGGAATGAACAGAACAGGTACTCATCAAGTGATCCATCCCTGTTGCCCATTCCCAGCTTCTGGCAAATGGAGGCGAGGGACACCATCCCTGCTAATAGCCATTGATGGACCTATCCTCCATGAATTTATCTAGTTCTTTCTTGAACCCTGCTTTATGGTCTTGGCCTTCACAACATCCTCTGGCAAAGAGTTCCACAGGATCAATAGAAAACAAAAAAAACTGTTTACATGAAGTATTTCAAATAACCATGAAAAGATTTAGACTCCTCTTAGGGTATATAAAGCCTCTCAAAAAAAAAACCACACAGCCCATGCTTTGGACTTCAGCTAAAACTGACAAAGCCCTTTAAAAGTCAGAGGGAAACACCAATACATTAAGCCCGTATGCTATCAGTGTTACAAATTAGGATCCTGATTCTATAAGCCTAGCTCAGATGAGCAAGCTTCACTCAGATCAGCAAGCCGCACGTACTTCAAAAGAATTGCTCACCAGAGTAAGAGTTGCATGACTGTGTCTTAAGGCTTGTCTACACCAACATTTTATTCGCAATGAACTGGGGTGTAAATCTACCCCACACTAGCCTGCCTTGAAATGAATGGTCCCTGTGGACCCTACTGATGCATTCATAATTCCTTAGTGAGTTTTGAACTAGTCCCATGCCAAAGCCGGGTAGATCAAAGCTCGCTAAGG
Organism: Gopherus flavomarginatus; assembly: GCF_025201925.1. Classification (NCBI taxonomy): domain Eukaryota; kingdom Metazoa; phylum Chordata; order Testudines; family Testudinidae; genus Gopherus; species Gopherus flavomarginatus. Next base: position 31,807,030 of record NC_066627.1, on the reverse strand, counting down.
AATCTTTAATGTGCTATCAGCAAGATCCGCACAGACAGTTAGTGCACCGCAGGCTAGTGCAAGGTAAATTTACACCCCAGCTTGACACCAACTAAATGTGTGTGTAGTTTTGATCTTTAGAAGGCGGGACAGCACCAGTAGGAGATGCTCAAATACCCTTATTACACGTTTGGTTTCTAACTGCACCCTGAGACGTCTTCAATTCTGAGACTTAGCACTGAGTAAAACAGACCCAACTTTTCTAAATACATAAATCTGCATAAACAAGAGCTCCTCTCTCTTTACCTGTCTTCTCGGTTGCGATCCAGCGAGTAGAACTGCTTCCGGAGCCACCTGAAAGGAAAAACACAAACACAAACACACTCGTTTTACCACATAAATCTTGATTGCTCGATATCAAACGTTGTCTCCAGGCCTAATTCTGCCAGGTACTGAATTGTCCTCAACTCCCTTTGGTGTCATCCCCCCGCTCCCATCAGAATGCCTGGCTGCTCCCCTGTGAAGCAGGTTAGTTTCTTACTGCAGACCTGCGTTCTGACATTTTTTATGCACCCAGAACCCCTATTGCATGCAGGATCAGGCTCATCTTGATCATGGAGCACAAGGAGGATCATGTACCACAGCAGGTCAACGCAATGAAACCTTTTGCTTAGAGAGCTCTGGGCTCAAACCCTTTGTAGTTCGTAAGTGGAATGAGGTGGGCCTCTCTCTATACAAGCTCTAAGTGGCTCCATACTCAGATCCCAGAAGCTCCCACACAATTGGCAGGACTGCTGAGGTGACTCAACACAAAAGCATGCCTGGAAGAGGCGATGCTGCCGGTGAGGATTCGGATGCCTTGGCAGAGCAGGGTGGGGTTGCAGGGATGCTGCAGGACAGGACAGGACAGACAGCCGTCTTGGCGCAGACCATGGTGTCTGAAGCCACAGAGGAAGGGAGGAGGGCGAGGACTGAAGGGCATTGGCAGAGAAGAACTCCGAGGACAAACTGGACCAAAGCAAAGACGCTGCTGCCAAGTCAAGTGCTTTAGCAGAGCAGGAAGGGCGAAGCCAGCAGAGCAGCTGCTTGCCCTGTGCCCGCTGTGGTGTCATTAGCTCCTCACCTCCCTGATGCTTGCCTTACCTTTCGATTTGCAGAGGGGTGGGGGCCCTGAGAGTATCCCCCACCAGCCAGTTTAATCCTTTGATCCACATGTTGACTTCATCCTCGGATGTGGCTGTGAAAATAAAGAACAGGGCTCATGAAGGAACGAGGCAGCCACACTGACCCTGGCTTCCATGGAGGAAGCCCTGGCACAGCTGCAGCATGGCAGGAGGAAGTAGATCCAGCCAGGCCAGGGGCCTAAACATCACCATAATGTGGATCTCTGTCAACCCCTCTTTATATCCATTGCCTAATATAAAAAAAATACAGCACCCCTGTCTGTTCTCCCTTTCAGTGCCCATCCCTTCCCTGCATTGTCAGTAACTCCCACCTTGCTGATCTCTGATCCTCTCCTGCTCCCCATAATGTCTGTCTGCCAGTGAGAGGCCATCAGCTCTCACTACTAAGCTCTCACCCACATCTCTCTCAATACACATGACTGGTCAGTTCCTATTCACCTCCATACTCAGCGTTCTAAGCCACCTCGCTGACAAGGCCCTGGGGTTTCTTGATGCCTGTTTGTTTTCAAGGAGCAAATTTTCAGCTGCTCTTGAGACACAAGCGACAGCTATTTTTAGAATGTGCACAGATTTCTTTTTAACCTCCCCATTGTTTGCTGTATCCTCTTTGAAGCTAGAAAATAACATCTCTCTCCCTGTGCGTTCTGGCAATCGCCATGTGGAAGACCCAGTTGTCTTGCATATGCAGAAGCCAGCATGGCTGCCCACCAAGGCTTGTCTATAGGAGAAAGCTGCACCAATTTAACTTAAATTGGTTTGTAAACCAATATAGGGAAATCAGTGCCAAAGGCTCTTTAGAGTGCCTTGTCTCAGTTTTAGTGTAAACTTGTTCCTAACTGACCTATGCTAATCTGAAACAAGCCACCCTTAGACCGAAATGAGAACAGCTACACTGCCTTTGGCACTGGTCGTAAGTTAAATGCCCTGAGGAGCATGCAATCGAAATGACCCTGCAAATGCAAAGCAAACAGAGTGGACTGCCCACCTTGCAGGCTGAGAGTTTTCAGCCTGAACTCCATTCCATAGAGGACAACGAAGCAGTGAGACGGGTCTGACCGGAAAGAGGGATCCTCCTGGTATCGGTCAAAATCTCGGGAATTATTTCCTGGACGAATCTCTTGGATTTCACGAATGTCGACTGGGGGGAAAGAGGAAGGAAAAGGAAATAAGAGGACTGAAAATGTAGCAGAACAGCCATGAGGTATCAGTTCTCAAACACACCAGTGAAGGAGGAAACAGGGGAGAGGAGAGCATGGCCCAATGGTTAGGCATTAGCCTAGGACTGGAGAGGCTGAAGTTGAATTCTCTGCTTTGCCACAGATTCCTGCATAACCTCAGCCAAATCACTTCACTTCAGCTTTCCCTTCTGCAAAACTGGCTGTGATTTAGCCTAGCCAGCTCATAAGGGTGTCTGGAGGATTCATTAGTGTGTTCTGAAGCTGTAAAGTACTACAAATGCCCTACAGATACATGCTATCCCTAGGCTTGTGCAGGTAGGCTGCCCTCTCTAGTAACCTTGTGGCCTGCACTTTTCATTGGCACCACGGCTGCTGGAAAGGCCCCCGGATCCCTTAGTCACTAGAGAAGGCCCAGGGAAGGGCACCAATAACATGACTATCATTATCCAAGGGTCTGGGTACACAGGTGACATTAGCAGCCATTATACACTGTTGGTGCTAGACAAAGCCTAGGGGAGTTGGGTACCTAACTCTGAAAACCCAGATGTAACAAACTGCATTTGCCAGGATAAGCTGAAGGGCAGGGATGGGGAGGCTGCTTTATAAAACCATTCAGCATTGCTTCACCTGCAATAAATCCCGCTCCATTCTGCAGAAGGACAAGGAGCCTGGGCAGGGATGGTGGTGTGGGGGCAATTTAATGACCCTCTGCAGCAGAGGCGTCTGTGTTCCACATGCACTGGAATGCAGTTTTCTCTGACATCTCCGCACAGTGACGTGGGGACTGGTGGATCCACCAGCATAGCTCCCTGCAGAGCCAGGGAGCAACAGCAGCTGGGCCTAGCCCTGCTTCAGCACAGTTGGTAGCAGAATCAGAGCAATTCCACTGCTGCTCCACAGCCTGGAGAGGTGGCAAAGGAGGACTCCTCCCAACAACCCCGGCATTACCTCCTACTCCAAGCCTGGCACAGGGAGCATTTGGCCCCTAGTTTTTTTAACCCCCTTCCTTGTTCTTATCCTGACCTGCTTCTCTCCTCCTTAAGATGCTTGTGTTTATTGATGGGGATTACAAAGCCTTGCACAGCCAGTGCCAGTGTGTGAGTGCAAGCTTCCTCTCGCCTCAGCTGTGCACCTGAGGCCTGCCCTCAAAGGGGTTGAGCGGGCATTTCAATCTCCGGGACTTGTTCAGTCCTTGGTTTCTCAGCTAAGAGACTCTCAGGTAGGGTCAACTGTGGTGGTGGAAATTTCTGTGGTGGGATTCCTTTTTACTGGATTGAGATACACCAGTTTTGTTCATGCAGGGGCTACTTGAGGTTGCACTTTTTAATGTTTTCTAATTCTCTTTCCCCACAGCCTCTTCAGGTGATCCATCAAATATGTTTTGGCCTAGAATCTCTGAACTCAGCTTACTCTGCTGAAATCAACAAGGATGGTGTCTTTGGTGTGAAGTCTGGTGGGTTAGCTTTGAACATAGTCAGGACAACACTTTCGCCACGTCCAGACTAGGGGAGGAAAATCGATCTTAGATACGCAACTTCAGCTACGTGAATAACGTAGCTGAAGTCGAATTTCTAAGATCGAGTTACTCACCCGTCCAGACGGCGCGGGATCGATATCCGCGGCTCTCCGTGTCGATTCCGGAACTCCGTTCGGGTTGATGGAGTTCCGGAATCGATGTAAGCGCGCTCGGGGATCGATATATCGCGTCCAGACTAGAGGCGATATATCGATCCCCGAGCAATCGATTTTAAACCGCCGATACAGCAGGTTAGTCTGGCCGTGGGCTTTGAGAATGCCACTGACTTTATAAACCCTGGTTGCTCATACTCTGTTACAGCTCATCATGCAGCTGCGAACTTTAACAAGCCTGCATGTGAACCGACAGTATGGAAGAGGGTCAAAAAGATCTGAACTGGACACAGTTTAATACATCAGTCAAAATCCAGGCAGATCAAACACGTACACCATGGTGTCACTGATCATGTGTTATACTTACTGAGAGAGGAAAACTCTCAGGAAACTCCCAGAACACCACACTTTCCCACCTAGTTTAGTTAATCTGCGGTTTTAAAGTTCAAATCTATAATTTGAGGGACAGAGAGCTTCTTAGACCTTTTTTAAAAAATGTGAAAGCAAAGCAAGGTTGCAGTTTACGTTTAAAGTTACGTTTGGCTGGAAACGCAGGGGTACATTACTGCAAATGGGCCTTCACACAGCTTCCAAATCCCTGCCAAAATGTCTGACACAGTCCACATTGGCACACGGTATATGCTGTGCCACGATTCTGAAAGCTGCACCCTTCTGCTACGCCACTGGATACTCGACATACCATCCTGTGCATCGATTGCCCACTATAGACAATTCCCATTAGACCACAGTCTTCTTTTCTCCTCCAGTTCTCAGCCTCTTCCCAAGATTGCCATGCTGACATCTCAGCTCTTACCCTACACACAAAAACCCTGCCAAATAGAGTCAAGACCTTATCAAGATTTTCTCTTACTGACTAACACATACATACGCGCACACACACACACACACCCCGTCTATATCTACCATTTCAACGGAAGTTGAAAAGCCACATCTATTGCCATCGCCGGCACCTCTACAAGTATCACTATTCCACACATTGTAAGTGGTTCTCAACCTTTCTATGCAGTGACCTCGTGTAAAACAGAAAAGTGTTTTGGGGCCTTCATCCTCGAGTCTGGCCACAAAAAAGGGGGAGTGATCATATTGTGACCCCCCCCTCCCCAATTTGAGAATCGATGTGTTACATGAGGGGGAGGGTAATTAACATTGTAAGTCATACAGCCCAACCTCTATAGCCAACCACTTTGATCTCATCCACTCTAGCAACACTAACCACAAACCTAACTGTAAGTGTGTCACTCACCAAACTAAGTGGGACACTAGCACCTTAGCTCTTCCAGACAGAAGTAGAATGTATGTTGCACACAATGAATAACACTTTCATGGGCAAAAGATACGGAACTATTTGTGTCCGTTACACAACTAATGCAAAGCCCTGTCCAATTGCCATACTCAATCATAAGCATTTCTTATTTGCCAGATATGGATAATACACAAAAGCAGTGGGATACGGGGGCAGAGTTAAGATTATTCTGAGTTCCTAAACATTTCACGCTCACATTTTCAAACAGTTCCCCTCACAAGTGTAACTGCCTCTTAGAATCATTTTACTATTTAAGGCTGTAATTTTTTTTTCAAGAGAACAAAACAAATTAATAAATAATAAATAATAATAATAGTATAAATAAGGTTTTTCCTCCCTGAAATTATGGAAATGAACATACAACCTGCAGTTCAGTTTAATCAAATCCAGTTTAACAAAGTTCCACAGTCTTGGAGCCGCCATGTATTTAGAATCTATTCTTCTCCTAATTACGAGCTGTTTTTAAAACCATCATATTCTTTGGTTTAAACTACTGACAGTGTCCCTTTCACTCTTCCCTGCAACCATTCCCACTCAGAATAGATCACACAAGCCACTTGTGTCCAGGCCTCCATTGCATGGATTCCCCTAGCAAGTCTAGTGATGAATAGGAATCACACTGGCCTCTGCCTCCCTGAGTGGTGCCAGGTGCCTCCGCATTTGTATACATCTGCAGAGCTGCAAGCTCAGCTTGCCAGAGCCACTGTACATTAATGCAACACCAGCACATTCTCTGGCCTTCCCCCAGCCAGATACAGCTGAATACCAAACACATCTGGACGGCACTCAACCGGCCACAGGAAAAGCACAATGCAGGAACCAACAAAACAAAACCTTCCGTGTTCTAATTGTGGCTTATTCCCTACAGAACCAGAGTGAGGTTTCACTGAATCCAAGGTCTGTCCTGCTTCCAAAAAGGAATCTTCCCCACAACCCAACAGGAAATCTCTCGTATTTTACTGCTCAGCAGCTACCAGAGAGCAAATATTTTAAAAAGGTATGAAAAGCAAATTTAACTACCAAAAACAAACCCTAACCGGAATCGTTGTCATGAAGCATTTAAAGAAACACAAGCCCCTGATTAGGATCGGGTGAGGAGGGAGGTGGAAGGAGGATACAGGGTGGCCACCTGTCCCAATTTAAAGGGTTTAACCTTTGCTTGCTACATGAGTTCAACAGGCTTTGGATCTGGCTCACACAGAAAATCCCAACTTTGCTCCAGGGCAGACATAACAGTATCATTATGGGACATGGAAATGACTGCACAACAGGACAAATCTAAGAAGGAAGCAACCCTAGATGAAGGCGGCAATGACTGAAAATCATGGCCCTCTCACAGCCCGTTGACGAGGTAACAGATTCCCACATCACCAAAATCACCAGCATGACTGACAACAGCTATTTCTGGTTCTTCCAAGTGGGGGCTCATCGCTACAAGCCTTCGTTAATTTAGTGGAATCCCACTTGCTGGGGCTGGACCCGAGACATGGGCAGACCTCAGATGCTACACCCCAGTCAGGGCTGGCACCAAGAACCTCATGGTGCAGCTCTTACATTTGTCATATATGATACATTCACCTCAGGTTATGAACAACCGATATGTCTGCCTGTTTCCCCCAGGCTAAAGGTCCAGCAGAAAGGCAGCAGCGAAACGGGACAAGTTAAACTTCAGTTAGAATCTGAGTGCCCAAACCGTATCAGCGTGAAGACAGCATGCTGCTATAATGAATGCCAACAGCCTGCAGGATCAGACTGGCTGGGGCACAAGAACAGGCTTACGGCTGTGGAAATCCTCCCCACCTCAGACTCGGCTGCCCCAGCGTCATGCTGCTGGGACACAGTGCAAGCCAGTAGGCACTCCTAACATGGAATGGAGCTCCAGAACATCCCAGCTACGGTCCTCTCAACACAGCCAGCCAAGCGATCTCGCTTTAAGACAGCATCTAGAACAAGGAACGGGATGGAGAGGTTTCAAATTCGATGTGATCTATTTAAGTTGTGACAAGATAAGACAGGGATGGGTTCACTGTAAATGGAGATAGACTGGCTGGATCTGAATGCAGGAGGGCAAGGGGACAACACCTCACTGTCTGCCTTCCCCAGAGCAGATTCTGGGAAAGGATTTTGATTACCCTCAACAAACAAGAACCACTTGCTTCCTGGAAAAGTGTTTCTTTAATCCTCAGGGGAACCGAATAATGACATTTGTGAGTCACATTTTCTAGACACCCAATGTTTCCAAGCAATTCAGAATACAGCTTACTGCAAGCGTAGGCTGTAATTCTACCCTGGTGTAGCTCCACTCGCTGCACAAACAGGGGAGTAACATGACCCTTAATTTTAGTGCAATTTCTTTGGCTGGGTGGAAATCTGACACGCCAGCCAACAGCAGTACAGCCAGAAGGCTCTGGCCAGGACAGCAAACAAGCATGTTGACTCCTGACCATGTATCAAACCACGGCAAGGAACACCTTACTAACCACAACTCAAGTAACCTGGAACTTGCAGTTGGAGGAACTCTTCATCTGTTACCAGCGAGGGAGATTACAAATATTGTTAAAACATTGGAAAGAAAGGCCACAACTTTGATCCATTTGTCACTGCATGCCCATACGGGCACACACATTTCAATGTAATCCCCCCCAAAGGTAGAAGGGTGCAACTGATCCCCCAACTGCTGATTCAACTATTTAGGGTTGCCTCCTGTCCTGGCTGTCTTGGAAGAACCCATATTTCTGACAGGGCTACAAACCACTAGGAAGCTGATTGGCGTACACCGCCACGTGCCTCCTGTTTGGCACAGGACACAGCTAGCTGGTAGCAAGAACCGCTAATGACTCCCCAGCCCACAACCTTCAACTCCCTGCCAGTTCCCAGAGAGGGGATCAGTTCTCCCATTCAGAACTGTACAAGGCTCTTTGTAACACTTCTCTTCCCATCTCCTTTTAAGCCAAAGTAGACCCATCACCTCTGCCTAGTCACAGGAATCCCGACGGCACTGTCAGCTGAGTCAACACACTAACAGATCCAAAAATAATTCTTCCAAACACACTGTTTCCATGTGTCTACCTACCAATCTCATCACCATCCAGAGTTTGCGATACAAGGGGAATTCCATTCATGGCCTCTTCCTTAACACAGGGGGGCCTTCCTTGTATTGAAGAGCAGCAGTGAAGATATGGTTTGCCTCAAAGCTCTCTATATTGTTCATTCTCCCTTTACCCCCCCACCCCCAAGCTCTGCTCTCAACTGCCCTAATTTCAATCAGAAGTAACTCCATGGAGAGTTCAGCTCAATGTATTTTACTGGGATCTTTACAGGATTTTATCCATTTTCAAGACAATACTTCATAGGATAACCAGACAGGAAGTGTAAAAAATTGGGACAGTGGGTATAGGTGCCTATATAAGAAAAAGTCCCCAAAATTGGGACTGTCCCTATAAAATCAGGACATCTGGTCACCCTAATACTGCAGCATTCCACAGTAATGGTCCAACATGGCTTACGAGAGCGACAGTGCAGGGCTACAGGCTATTCCTGTGAAGGACTTTAAATACAGGCTGTGGCTAGAAGAGACTCAGCAGCTCGGTCTTCACCGACTGAACAGGCCTGTTTTTACCATGGGATCACCAAGGCGCATTAGCTGTCCTGCTGTAAAAACAGAGTGGAGACAAATTACAGTTATAGTGTGTGATAAATTAGAGCGGGTCTACCCAGGCAGCCAGTATAATGCCGACCTATAGGCCTTGCAGCAAAACACAACAACTGCTGTGTCTCCATTTGGATTTTGCAGTGAGATAACTATCCTGCGTTAATTACTTCACTTCAAACAAAACAAAACAAAACAAACCCACGCCTCTGTCAGTGCGGAGAAAGCCAGGGTCTCAGTGCAAACCTGACACTTGCATTCATGCAAATATATCACTTCTGGAGAAAAATCAATCAAACCAGAAGCTTCTCAGAAACCCAAGCACCCACTCTTCTGGGAGGAACTGATTTCACAGCACAAACTTGTCTCTCTCTGCTCCAAGAGGGAGCAGTGTGACAACTGCTGGCCCAGAGTGCATAGCAGCTCACTGCTGCCTGTTCTGCCCTCTCTCAACTGCACAGACACACTTGCATGTGCATCTGGAGAGAACTGGAGTTCAACACATACAACTTCTCTTCTCCCATCTCAGCAGCTTCTTTTGTACCACGCAGCAGCAGAGTAGCTACTTTTCAGGGCTCTACTCATCCACTCATCCACCACCCCAGCAGCTGAAGAATCTCCCCGGTCCCTTCACATGCTACGAGGAAGATACTCCTTGGAGAGCAAGTGCGCATGTGAAGACTCTGATCTGACAGACAAGATGCTTTCCCTGAATGATTCTGTCTCCTTTCCATTTGATAAGCATCCATCCACCCAAACCTGTATCCTTCCAAAGAGGGGAGATGCCGACATGACTTAAGGGTTACTTCCCTGTTCATATCCAAGCTTCATCAGCCCCATACATACCAACAGATACAGGGCAAGAATGCTCAGTGCTTCCTGCAACCCCTTAGAGTCATGCCTCGGTTCCCACCTCAGGAGAATCCTCCAGCCCAAGGATTTTGCTCTCCTCTCTGTCCCTACCACCCCTAGCAGCAAATGTAACATCCCATCTGACAATAAAACAAACCCTATCTACTCCCACCTCACTTCACAAGAGCCACAAATAGACACAGATGACTTAGCACACACCAGCCACTCCCCTGAAGGGAAACAGAAAGCCCAGAGCCCCTCCACAGACTGCAAGCTTGGTCCTGTTTTCCACAAGGAATGCATTGGCCAGAGGTTATTGATCCCTCATGCTTGGGTTGATTTACACTTTCACTAAGCCTTGTTAGCACCTGCATTCTTGGGATGTGCAGAACGAGTCCTGCGGCTTTATTAACTGGAAGAGGGTGGTTGGGTTGGAGGATTGTGCTGTGGGGGAGGAGCAGCGTACACCTGGACTGGTGGAGGGAGTTGAAACAGAAAACAGAAGCTAGCCAGCTTGGCGCTATCTGGACGCGTTCTAGTGATTCTGGAACAGGGAACAACTCTTGGGAACACATTCAAGGACAGAAAGCCTAACAGTAGATCCACCCCCAGCTTTGCTTAGCCTCTCAAGTGCCATCCCATGCACAGCTCACCTGCTTACGCCACCTCCCAGGTTCTTCCACTCTGGCTAGCAGGTCGGGGTACTGACTTTAACAACATCCTGCCCCAGGGTGTGGTAGTCACTCCTTTGCTCATCAGAATAGCACGCAGCAGAGCAAACTGTGGGCAAACCTGCCTAACCTCAGACTGTAGGAAGCGGCTGGTTTTCTCAGGCCTGCTCCAAGATCTGCCTGCTGGCTGACACAGCTATGACCATGACACTGAACAGAGGGGAAGAGAGCAATGGATCCTGTCCAGGAAGGCTGACTGCTCTTGGGATGCCTGTTGTCCACAATTCCTTTCGGCCAGGAAATGCATAAGTCTGGTCTTTAAAATATTGACAGGTGTTAGTCAAATGTCAAACAGCATCCATGGGGTGAGGGGTCAGCCAAGAGGAAAGAGGGGGGCAGAGAGCTGGGAGGCAAGATGAGACAGGGAAAAGGGGGCTCTGATATCAGAGGAGGAGGAATGGGGCTGAAGGCAGATGTGGGGCAGCTCCAGGAGTGGAGTGCTGGGGAACTCCAGAGGACAAAAGAGGCTCGTGTCCCCTGAGGAAAGTGGATAGAGCTGCCCCTGACATTGCTGTAGGGGCGGGACAGACCTTCTGCATCTGAAGATGTGGAAAATGTATTTTAGACATCCCCTTTGTTTTCCAACAGGCCAAGAATAGACAAATATATGTAAATTAGCAATTATGTTTATGTAAATTTGACTGGTCCCTCACACACAGCGTGGATGGATTACACCGTAGACATACTGGGGCAGAGACCTTGGCTTCTTTGCTTTGCACGGCATGGAGTGCACCAAGGCCTTGCATTGCACTACCAGAGAGATGATCCTCATAGACTCATAGACTTTAAGGTCCGAAGGGACCATTATGATCATCTAGTCTGACCTCCTGCACAATGCAGGCCACATAATCTCACCCACTCCTGTAACAAACCCCTAACTCCATATTCTCCTCAGGAACCCAAATTTACCTCAGGTCAAAGGGATGATAGACTGCAATTGTCATGCATTTCTAAATCTTTGGTTCTAGTTTCCTATTTAAAACTGGTCTCAAAAGAGCCTTCAGCCAATGTCCCAAGGGCACTGATGGGTAAAGAATGAGGCGGCAACAAAGGAAGTCAAATCACCTGCTGATGGTTGAGTGTGTCCTCAGTCGCGGCAAGAACTACAGAACCACAAGGTCCTCCCCCTGAGTCTCCAGCATCCTTGGGAGCAGCAGAGAGAGCAACACACAGATGGTGACCAAGGATTGACACACACTGGTGGTTTTCTGAATTCCACTCAGCTGCGGCCGGCTGGCTCCCACTTCAGCAGAAGCCAGTGTGAGTCTCCAAGTAGCTTGGCCTAACCATGCCATCACAGTGGAGTCAGTGTCTTTGTCGCTGAGGTCAGTAAAGCCTATCCAGGAGTCCTTAATGTTGACTGAGGTCTTAAGAAGCTCTCTCTCAGGGAATGGAGATGTGAAGCGGTGCTCATTGTCTCTTCACATGGAGAGAGTCCATTTCTCAAACTAGGTGATGGCATGCCAGTGTTTTACCATAGCATTCACACCTGGCTACTGTGCTTTGCTTTCTGTGTTTTGACCCATGTTGGCTCCCCCCATGTCATGTCTAACCCGATCTGACCCCCTAGGAAGAAGTTTGAAGCCTTCTATGGACCAATCAAATTCCTACAATCCATCCAAACTCCCCTCCCCAGGAACTGCTCCGACAGCTCTCAATAAGTACTGCTTGGGGCTGGTTGAAAGCTTTCAAATTACAGTTCATACAGCATTTATATTTGTTCCTGCAGCTGCCCTTGTAAGTCAGGTCCACAGCTTGCCCTGGAACCTTGTGCTGGGTGGATCAGGGCAAGTTGAGCTTCACAGAGCTGGGTGATGATGTTTTCTTAATTCCAGAAAGGTTTCCAGCGCCTTAATTCTCTCCCTTCTCATGTCCTCGGCAACAAGATGTTTATGGCATACTAATGCCATCAGCCTCTAGTGTAATTTGAAGAACAGCTAGCAAAAGACACAAAAACTAACAGAAATTTTTTTTTAAAGTACATCAGAAGCAGGAAGCCTGCCAAACAATCAGTGAGGCCACTGGATGATCAAGGTGCTAAAGCAGCACTCAAGGAAGACAAGGCTGTTGTGGAGATGCTAGATGAATTCTCTGCATCTGTCTTCAGTGTGGAGGATGTCAGGGAGATTCCCACATCTCAGCCATTCTTTTTAGGTGACAAATCTGAGGATCTATCCCAGATTGAGGTGTTATTACAGGAGGTTGTGGAACAAATTAATAAATTAAACAGTAATAAGTCATCGGGGCTAGGTGGGATTCACCCAAGACTTCTGAAGGACTCAGATATGAAATTGCAGAACCACTAACCGCAATACGTAACCTATCACTTAAATCAGTCTCTGGACCAGATGACTGAAGGATAGCTAATGAAATGCCAATTTTTTTTTTAAAAGGGCTCAAGAGGCGATCCTAGCAATTACAGGCTACAGAGACAATGCATAACTCTTGATGAGTGGAGTTGGGGCACAATTTAAAGATTCGAGGTGGGCATGTGACCACTCCACATGTTGCCTCTGGGCTGAGGAGCAGCAGGGGAGCCAGGAGCACCAGGACAGCAGTGAATGAGCACCGCAGGGAGCATCTCATGGCAGACAGGCTCCATGGGCAGGGGCCAGCTCCAGGGGGCGTTGCCAGCTGGTGCTCGTCTCCTTCAAGGGAGAGGCAAGAGCACATCAGGGGTGTGACTTGGAGCTGTGCTGCCCGCATTGCTGGGGGAGTGCCTGGCCATACAGAGATGGCCCACCTTGGGAAGCAGGGCAGCCACGGCTGCTGGGCAGCCAGCCAGCACTGGTCTACAATTTTTGAGAAGTCGTCTGCTTCAGAGATAAAATGTGCTATTTATTATGTATTTTGATGTGCTGAATTCAAATATGACAATTAAAACAACTGATTGGCTACTGTTTCTAAAATATTTAAGTTTTTACATTTTATGTCTATGTATATTGTGTAGATAGTAGAGTTTTAATCATAAATTGTAAACCTAGGTCTTTTCATGTGTTTATGATTGCTTTACATGATAATATTTCACCTGTCCTGTTTATGTAGCACTTTAAAAATCAGCAAAAGGGTTATATAAATAAAATTTATTATGAAACAAAAGGCAAAAAACTATTCTGTACATAGTTTAGTCCTATTCAGTGTCTACTCGGCGCTTCTTGGCTTCTCTCTTGTATTCATTAAATGGAGCATCTCTTGTCACTGTCCAGCAATAGTCTGCAAGCATTGATGGGCTCCATTTGCCCTGATAGCGTTTCTCCATTGTTGCAATGTCCTGTTGAAATCACTCGCCGTGCTCGGCGCTCACTGCTTCGCAGTTCAGTGGAAAAAAAATCTAGATGAGTGCGCAAAAAATGTATCTTTAGTGACATGTTGCAACCAAGGCTTTTGTATGCCTTGAGGAGGTTTTCCACCAACAACCTGTAGTTGTCTGCCTTGTTGTTTCCGAGAAAATTTATTGCCACTAACTGGTAGGCTTTCCATGCCGTCTTTTCCTTGCCACGCAGTGCATGGTCAAATGCATCATCTCAAAGTTGTTCACGAATCTGAGGACCAACAAAGACAACTTCCTTTATCTTAGCTTCACTTAACCTTGGAAATTTTCCACGGAGGTACTTGAAAGCTGCTTGTGTTTTGTCAATGGCCTTGACAAAGTTCTTCATCAGACCCAGCTAGATGTGTAAGGGTGGTAACAAAATCTTCCCTGATTCAACAAGTGGTGCATGCTGAACACTTTTCCTCCCAGGCTCCAATGACTGTCGGAGTGGCCAATCTTTCTTGATGTAGTGGGAATCTCTTGCACGACTATCCCATTCGCAGAGAAAACAGCAGTACTTCGTGTATCCAGTCTGCAGACCAAGCAAGAGAGCAACAACCTTCAAATCGCCACAAAGCTGCCACTGATGTTAGTCATAGTTTATGCACCTCAAAAGTTGTTTCATGTTGTCTTAGGTTTCCTTCATATGGACTGCATGACCAACTGGAATTGATGGCAAAACATTGCCATTATACAGCAAAACAGCTTTAAGACTCGTCTTCGATGAATCAATTAACAGTCTCCACTCATCTGGATCGTGAACGATGTTGAGGGCTGCCATCACACCATCGATGTTGTTGCAGGCTACAAGATCACCTTCCATGAAGAAGAATGGGACAAGATCCTTTTGACGGTCACGGAACATGGAAACCCTAACATCACCTGCCAGGAGATTCCACTGCTGTAGTCTGGAGCCCAACAGCTCTGCCTTACTCTTGGGTAGTTCCAAATCCCTGACAAGGTCATTCAGTTCACCTTGTGTTATGAGGTGTGGTTCAGAGGAGGAGGATGGGAGAAAATGTGGGTCCTGTGACATTGATGGCTCAGGACCAGAAGTTTCATCCTCTTCCTCGTCTGACTCAAGTGAGAATGATTCTGGTGCATCAGGAACCGGCAGTCCTTCTCCGTGGGGTACTGGGCGTATAGCTGATGGAATGTTTGGATATTGCACAGCTCACTTTTTCTTCTTTAACACACCTTTCCCAACTGGAGGCACCATGCAGAAGTAACAATTGCTGGTATGATCTGTTGGCTCTCTCCAAATCATTGGCACTGCAAAAGGCATAGGATTCCTTTTTCCTGTTCAACCACTGGCGAATATTTGTTGCACAAGTGTTGCAGCATATGTGTGGGGCCCACCTCTTGTCCCGATCTCCAATTTTGCAGCCAAATAAAGGTGATAGGCTTTCTTAACCATAGTGGTTAGACTGCGCTTTTGTGATGCAAAAGTCACTACAAACATAGCAGAAGTTATCTGCACTGTTCACACAAGTACGAGGCATCTCTGCTCACTTTGGCTAAACAGAAATGTGTCCCTTTGCAAAATCAAACACTGCCAAATAAGAGAGCGACACTGTATGATTTCTAGAGCTGATATAGGGCAATTTGTTCAGCAGAGTGATGTAAGCTTCCTTATGATTGCATCATCCATGACTTCTAGGAATAACATGATGCAATTCATATCATGTAAGATGCAATACCAGCTTCAGATTGCATCATTCATTGTTTTGCCTCAAAAGCAAGTACTGTTCAAACCCAGTCATAGATTTATTCATAGTTCCAGTCAAAGATGTATTTTAGTCATTTCTGGTTTAAATTGAGATCCCTTCCCTTTATAACTCACTTATCCTCCGCCATTCCCAAGTCAAGGGTCGTATATACTGACCCAATAGCATATCTTGAAAACTAGAGCCGATCAACAATTTTAAGTATCATTTTCGTTCTCAGTGACCCAGAATTAGTAAAGCTGGACTACATTTATTTCAGAAGCATTTTGGCTGTAGAGCAGTGTAATCAGACAGAAAATATAACAATTCCACTAAAGAAATCCATGGTTCTCCCAACCTTGAATACTTCATACAGCACTGGTCACCCCATTTCATAAAAGATATACTCAAATTTTAAAAAGTACAAAGTAAGGCAAATAAAATCATTAGGGGTATGGAACAGCTTCCATATGAGGAGAGATTAAAAAGACTGTGATGGTTCATCTTAGACAAGAGATGACTAAGGGGGAATATGATAGAGTCTATAAAATCATTAACGGTGCAGAGAACATGAGAACAAGGGGTCACCCAATAAAATTAATAGGCAGCAGGCTTAAAAAAACAATAGGAAGTAAGTACTTCTTCACACAACGCATAGTCAACCTGTGAAATTTGTTGCCAGGGGATGTTGGGAAGGCCAAAAGCAGGGTGGATAAAAATCTTTTTTTTTTTTAAATCAGATTTTTTTGATAAAAACACTTCTCTAAAAGATAGTTTTCATTAAGATACATTATAGCTCAAAGATATCTCATCATGGAATGGGGATTATAAATTCTAATTCTACAGTATGAGATAATCTATTCATGTAATGTTTAAGAAAAGTTTTGTAAATGAGTTCCAACAGTTCATGGATTAGGGATCCAATCTTATGTGGTTCCAGGGGCTTCTATATAGATTATTTAGGTTAATCTTTCTATCCACGCAATGGGACTCAGTGCTCAGTCTAGAAGATACCATCAGAGATGCTTAGTTTTGCAGTTCTCAAACTGTGGATTTGTCTCTCCAGACAACACATGCTTGTTAACAGCAAAAATATTTTTAAATAAAATATACAGAGGGGAGAAATAACAGACCTCAACCCTATTTTCCCTCTGCAAATTTGTGTACACAGAGTCAATCCCTTACCTCTCTCTAAAAGTGCAACATTTCAAAAAGTTCAATGAATAGAAGATTGTTGGGAGCGAAATAGATCTGGACAAGGAGAAGAAGTCTGGAGATAAATATGAGAAGGGAGGGACAGGCAGTAGAAACAAAAGTGAAACTGTTTGAGCAGCATATTCCAGAAGTCTTGAGGCCTTTCTGAGTGTAGCCTTCATTGATTTGAGATCGACTATACCATTCTCTCACTAGAAGGGAAAACCTATAATGGCAGCAGGCCGTAAACAAGACCCAGTTTGGGAATATTTTAATGAAGTTCCTCTACCTGTGGGTAAGACAGGCATGTGTGCAAAATACAAACAGTGCAACAAAGAAAAAATGCAAGGCCTGGTTGCTGGAATGAAACAACATCATGAGAAGTGTTCCTTCTCAGGAGGAAGCTGCATTGAAGATGATGATAGGAACATGTCGAACATGCAGGATCTTCAGGTTGGTAAACTTTTTTATTTCATACTTTTTTCTTAAGGACTGCCTGCCTGTCTTCCTTCTGGACTATTCTTGAATTCTCATGTTTGAGCAAAAATATAGTTGTAATAAAAAATAAATAGCTGAAATAGGCAGATCTTCCTTTTACAATTTCACCTTTAAAGTAGTACTGAGTGTCAGTGAATGCAGTGAGTAATACTAAATGAGCAATATGGTAATAATAATTAAATAACTGCATTGACTTATTTTGTTTAGGAGAATCCATCCTCAACATACAGAATTCTGAAGACTATCCACCTTCAAGATCACCATCGTCTTCCATAATTTCAGAGTAATCTGCCAATGACAGTGTTTCAATCACATCATGTATGTCACATAGCCACAGTAGATGGATGCACACTTGATCATTACCTGTTAGGTTCACTCTCTCTGAGGCACCTAGCATTAGCCACTGGTGGTAGACAGGATGGTGGGATGGATGGACCTTTGGTCTGAGCCAGTATGGCCATTCTTATGTTCTTATATCACTTGTAGCAAAAAGAAAAAAAAAATCTACATCATCCAGACAAAACCGTAAGTAAGTTTATAATAAGAACCAGCAGATTACAAAAAGAGGTAATTGATGAAAAAATTGCTCAATTTGTTTATGCAACAAACTCTCTTTTCCATATGATTGAGAACCCACACTTCATTAACATGGGTCAGTCATTAAGACCAGGATACAGTCCAACCAACAGAGCCAGATGTTGTAGGCAAATTGCTGGATAAAGTGTATGAAAGAAAAACTGAGCAGCGAGCAAAAGGTCTAGAGGGTAAAATTGTTAACCTGAGTTTTGATGGGTGGAGCAATGTCCGCAATGATCCTGTTGTATGTGCTTGTGTGATGACAGAACAAGGGAATGTCTTCCTTACAGAAACAATTGATACATCAGGAAATGCACACATAGCAGAATATTTACAAGAAGTAACAGTAAAGGCTATAACAAACTGAAAAATATTTCAAATGTCTAGTACGCAGCTTGGTAACAGACAATGCTGCAAATATAGCCAAGATGAGAAGAAATTATTTAGGAGAGAGTCCCAAGCGAAGATCATATGGTTGCAGTGCTCATTTGATGCACCTCCTAGCCAAAGATTTCAGTGTTCCAGAAATAAAGGCTAATGTTGTTGAATTGCAAAATACTTTCATAACAACCACTTTGCAGCAGCTGCTCTGAAAAAAGTGGGAGGATCCAAGCTAACTCTCCCACAAGATGTGCGATGGAACTTAGCAGTGGACTGTTTTGAGCACTATATCAAGAACTGGCCTAATCTGATGACAGTCTGTGAACAAAAATGTGAAAAAATAGATGGCTCTGTCACAACCAAAGTTCTCAACATTGGGCTTAAGAGAAATGTTGAACACATGCTGAGTACCCTGAAGCCTGTTTCTGTAGCCTTGAACAAAGTAGAGGGAAATAGCTGTTTTATTGCTGATGCTGTTGAAATTTGGAAGGAACTGAGTGAGATCTTAAAAAGAGAAATATGCAATGACCGAGTTAAATTACAAGCATTCAAAAAAACAAATGGGATAAGCACTATCTCCAGCTCATATTCTTGCAAATATTCTCAATACTCGGTACCAAGGTCAAACCTTAACTGCTGAAGAAGGGGAGTTAGCTATGACATGGACATCCAGCAATCATCCCTCCATAATGCCAATTATAAAACTTCAGAGCTAAGGGTGAACCTTTCAAGAAATACATGTTTGCTGATGATGTTTTAAAGAAAGTCACACCATTGAACTGGTGGAAGTCACTTAAGCACTTGGATTCAGAGACTGTTGAAGTGATAATCTCACTTTTAACAGCTGTAGCTTCTTCTGCCAGGGTAGAAAGAATAGTTTCTTCCTTTCATTCCGAATTGAGAAATAGTTTGGGACCTAAAAAAGTAGGAAAGCTTGTTTTTCTTTTCCAGATTACGAACAAACAGGAAAATAAATGAAGGTGAAGGCGACTCAGCTGCAGAAGCCAATATTTTAAGTTTCTCATGTTGACCTGGCTGACAGTCGATTTAATTTTTTTTAAATATTTAATTTAACTATTTTAGTTAAAGCAATTTTAACAAAACCAATTTGATTTTAAAAAACTTGAATGTTTAACTAAATTCAAAAATTCATATGCTTCTTTTGTTAAAATATTATATGTTTGCTGTTGAAGAAAAAGTCCAGAATACTTAATGTTGTTGTTTTAGTTAAATAAAACAATTTAAATGTCTGTCTGATGATGTTCTTTTTCTAATACAGCATGGAAAGAAAATCCTCCAAATATTAATGATTAACCTGGTTAAATGGATATATTTATGAAGTCATTGGGAGGTGAACTATCTTCTTCAATTACCTTTGGTAAATGAAATAACTAAACAATCATTCATTTTCTGATATAGCTGTAAAACTAATCTGAAAAGTTTTCAAAATAAATCTCTTAAAAATATATAGTATGTACCTTCTAAAAATGAAACCTACATCTATCTCTGAGTTGTGAAGAATATGTATTACGGTTAGAACAACCAACAAGAATGCACTTTTATGTAGAAATCCATGATTAAATCAAGTCTTCCTGACTAGTGATTTAAATCATGGCCAAAAGTATAATTAAGTTAAAAAAAGAATTAGGTAAGTTCACGGAGGATAGGTCCACTAATGGCTATTAGCCAGGATGATCAGGGACGCAACCCCATGCTCTGGGTGTCCCTAAATCTCTGACTGCCAGATGCTGGGACTGGAAAACGGGGGATGGATCACTTCATAATTGCCCTGTTCTGTTCCTTCCCACTGGGGCACCTGGCATTGGCCCTGTCAGAAGACAGGATACTGAGCTAGATGGACCATTGGTCTGACCAGTATGGCCATTTTTATGTTCAGTTATACCTGTGCAATCCACTGCTTTCCAGTGGACCTCAGGAATGCCAGCTCAAAGCCATTAGCATTTGGGGGCTGCACAGATGTAACCCAGCACAGAAATTACAGGAGAGCAGAGAGAAAGAATGGTCTAGTGGTTAAAGCACTAGCCTAGGAAGACCTGGGTTCCAGTCCATGGCCTGCCACAAACTTCCTGTATGACCTTGGCCCAGTCATTTAGCTTCTCTGTGCTTCAGTCCCTATCTGCAAGGTTGGGATAATAGCACTACTCTACTTCCCAGGGGTGTTGTGAGAATAAGTGTGGTAAAGATAGTGAGGAGCTCAGATACTAGGATAATTGGGGCCATATGAGCACGCTGGAGAGACAGACGGTTTTCTTGCACTCGGGAGATGGAAAGGGCCCAGCTTGATGTTAAAACAAACACCTTGTCATCTGAGCCAATCCAATATAGACTCAATGAGACACAACATGCAGAGAGTCCCACAGTACCATTTTTTGCTGCCACCTTACAGGCCAGAATTCCACATTAGGGAAGGTCAGATTTGGGGTCTGTGTACTGCTGAACAAGATTTCTTTGAAGTGGTCAGGTTATATCAAACCACAACTATGCTTAATGTCAGTCTCTGCTAGTCTCATGGACCCCAACTACCTATAGCCATAGTCTTCTCTGTCTTTTTTACTATATGTGCTTAGACTGCTCTTCCCATAACGAAGGATCCCTAGAGCACAAGTACTGATTTTCTGTCTCCAAGTCAGACTAACCAGGGGTTCTCAAAGTGGGGATTGGGACCCCTCGGGGGGTCATGAGGTTATTACATGTGGGGTCATGAGTTGTCAGCCTCCACCCCAAACACTGCTTTGCATCCAGCATTTATAATGGCGTTAAATATATTAAAAAGTGTTTTTAATTTATATGGGGTGGGGGAGCGCACTCAGAGGCTTGCTATGTGAAAGGGGTCACCAGTACAAAAGTCTGAGAACTACTGGACTAACAGGATGTTGTTAACCTTTAAACCACGGTGTAATTACACTAATTGGCTTTTCAGAATCAGGCAAGCGCTTAAATAAATAAGTCAACATTTGACCTCACAGAGAAATCAGCTTTTCCTAAGCCCATTATATGGTCAAGTTTTTAGACACCATTCCTTAGCCCCAGTTGACATGGGCTTAGGGTTGTTTTTTTGGTAAAGCATCACCCAAGCCCCGTGGCTTTACCACGTTATATCCGAATGCGTGTGGAGCCCCAGGTCCTTTAAATTCCCACCCGAACCTGGCTGCCGGAGCTCCGGCGGTGATTTAAAGGGATCAGGGCTCCTCACTG
Organism: Gopherus flavomarginatus; assembly: GCF_025201925.1. NCBI lineage: Eukaryota > Metazoa > Chordata > Testudines > Testudinidae > Gopherus > Gopherus flavomarginatus. The sequence continues at coordinate 31,785,620 of NC_066627.1, read as the reverse complement.
CAGCTCGAGCACTGGGTCCTTTAAATCCCTGCCAGGGCTCTGGCAGCCAGGCTCGGGCGGTGATTTAAAGGGCCAGATGCTCTGGCCACTGCAGGGAGCCCCGGGCCCTTTAAATACCCTCCCAAGCCCCGCTGCCGGAGCTCTGGTGTTGATTTAAAGGGTCCAGGGCTCCCCACAGCAGCTGGAGCACCGGGCCCTTTAAATCACCACCAGGGAAGCTGGCCCAGTCTGGTACGCTGTACCAGACCAAACCTAATATAACACGGTCTCACTTATAAGGCGGTGAGATTTTTTGACTCCAAAAGGACCGCATTATATTAGGGTAGAGGTGTAGTAATATTTGTGGTCATTTACAATAAGACATTACATTGCTTTAAGAAATTTTAAAAAGTGATTCAGAGATCCCTATGGTCAAATCAAACCAAGAATCAAAACCGAATGGCAGGACCAACAAATTGAGATGGGAGGCCTGGCTCTGCCACATTTCAAAATATACTCTAGGGTGGCAGAAATTAGACCAGTATTGGAATGGATCTCTAAAGGAGAGAATCTATCATGGATACAGATTGAACAGAAACTGGCAAACCCAATCTCGTTATATAACTGTGCACTGAACTTGTATCCCAAAATTCTGTCACCCAGGAATAAGCCCCATCGTTTTCAGTTTAAACCAATTTTGACCGAAAAAATCCCAGGTTTTACAAAGAATATTATGTGTTTCTTTTTCCCATTTTCACCCTACTTTGGTATCATTCTATATATAAAAAATAACTTGTTTTATTAGGAAAATACAATACATAATATGAGCTATATGTGTTATGATAATACATTAGTCTCTGTGTATATGCAAAGCTGCCTGTTGAAGTAAGGTTATGTATTAGTCTAGAAGATACAAGCAATAAACAAACAGGAAGGCACGCAAGGTCTGAGGTGCGTGCACATCTGAACATAGTGATGAATTCTCATGCCCACCACATACACATTTCAAGCTGTTAGCAGATAATGGTTTAAAGATTTGACATACTAAAATGGGAAGCAAACAAAAAATCTGTCTCAGCCTACATTTCAGAACATGAGGAAGTATCCAAAAGTTTAAAAATAAAACAGAACAGGATAAAAGGATGAAGTTAAGTGTACGCATTGCAAACGGTGTGGCCCAATTACTAAATGTAAATATTTATAGGCTAATAGTTCTAAGTCTACAAGAGTAAACTGTTTAGTCAAAGGAAAAGTTTTATTTGGGGAATACAAATATTGTTTTCTTCAACTCTGAGGTGGCATTGTGTTTTGAGTTCTGTTTTAGTTCTGCAGCAAACTACATTGAATTCCACTCATCAAAGCATTAATCTACTGAACACATTTTCCTCCTGTCCTTCCGTCCACCAAAATAAACTCCAATATTTATCCAGAAAAGGTAATAAGTTTTTTTGCCCCGATTTTCACCTTTTTGGTTGTTATAGTAATAAACACTGATAAATTCCCAGGAACGTTTAAATAAAATAAAAACCAAAACCGAAGGGCCCTACCCATGAAATATCACCCACCACTTAAAGTGGGTTTAGTTGGAAGGAATTAGCTTATCCCAGTCTTCTCTTTGTATCCCTTCTAAAATCAATCTCTGGTTGCAAGAAAACTATACCAGTCCTTAAAGTTATTTCAAATTTAAAACTCATCCAACCAGCACATAATCACCCTTAATACAAAGCTTTCCACATATACAACATCTGAACCTTTTAGGACACCCCACATTCAACCAAGCACGGACTGCATGTTAATTTTAAAATTTCCCCATAGCTTGACGGGTTGATTTGAAAGACAATCATCTGGGAAGTGAGAAAGAAAATAAAAATGTGGTATGGTTTTAAATATATTTTGGTTGAAATAAGAGGAACAAATTAATAACCCAGTGGTAAGTTTCTCCTCAATCAGTATAACGGGGTTTGTGCGGAAAAGAGAATGTTGCAGTTTTCCTTGCAATACCTCATTAGAAATCGGACAGGTCAGACATATGGGCCTTGTCTATACAGGAAAGATGCACTGATTTAACTAAAAATCAGATTTTAGAGCAATATAGTAAAGCTAGGTTCAAACCCCTGTAGGAGACACTTAAAGTTGATCACATCTGTCCTGGTATCAAGTTAGCTTACGCCAGGTCCTTACATTGGACACAATCGCCCATTTCCTGGAAAACACCCCACACATGACTTCAGTGGAACCACTTACCTGAAGTCAAGCAAGTGCTTACACGTTCTTCTGGACTGGGCCAGAGTGCTCAGCACCATGCAGTATTGAGCCCTATCTTGCCATCATCTCACATTTACAGAGCCCCTTCCATTTGCAAGGATTCCCAGGGGCTTTGAAGCCTGTGTACTATCTATGCACAAGTGACTCACCCCTGAAATGCAGCCACCTCTTGGGTAGAAGGCAGAAGATGCTAAACAGTGCACAGCAACATTGAACAGCAGCTCAGGTCGGGAAGTAAAGAATACCACATCCAATTGTAACTGCAAAGGGAATTTAGGTCGGCAGTGACTACTCGATTCTGAATTTGGCTTGGATGCTGAGATTAAAATCACTGCTCTTAAGAAAAATGTTGTAAGATCTTTAATAGCAGTGGTTCTCGAACTTTTGTACTGGTTACCCCTTTCACACAGCAAGCCTCTGAGTGCAACCGCCCCTCCCCTTATAAATTAAAAACACTTGTTTATATATTTAACACCATTATAAATGCTGGAGGCAAAGCGGTTTTGGGGATGGAAGCTGACAGCTTGCGACCCTCTCATGTAATAACCTTGTGACCCCCTGAGGGGTCCCAATCCCCAGCGTGAGAACCCCTGTTTAATAGCCATGAGGCACCACAACCTACTTTTTACATCTCATTCAGAATAAAGAGAGAAATAACCTCAGCACGTGTTATAAACCAGAGTGGGAAGGTTTTGAATTACACAGCTTTTTAAAGATAGGGATTACATCTCTCCCACTAGCATTTACATGGTTTTAAAAGCTACAATAGCTCAACTTCCAAACTCTGCGCACCTTCCTCCACCGTAAATCAGTGCCAGAATAACACAGATCTAATTAAAAAAAATAATCAATCTATAGCTTGCAGATGGAGATTAGAAAGCACCGGGGTTACCATTTCCTCACCACCACCGTATACCTATTCCCATACCAGTCTTCAGCATTTTTCAGGGCATCAGGGCTATTGGTTTCAAAGTAGCAGCTGTGTTAGTCTGTATCCACAAAAAGAACAGGAGTACTTGTGGCACCTTAGAGACTAACAAATTTATGTGAGCATAAGCTTTCGTGGGCTACAGCCCGCTTCATCGGATGCATGCAGTGGAAAATACAGGGCTATTGGGTTTCTCAAGGACATGCTTATCCACATTGTTAGCCATAGGTGCTGGAAGCAGATGCGCTGGGGGTGCTGCTGCTTCAAGTGGTTTCCATCCTATACAGGGTTTACAGTTTGATTCAATGGCTCTCAGCACCCCCACTCTACAAATTGTTCCAGCCCCCCTGTTGTTAATTGTCTGGTTTATTAAAGAGCGGCAAGAGTAACCCAGTCGAGGCCCCACATTTGACCTTCTTTGTTCTTCCTGGGTGAGAGATGCTGCTAAGAGGAAGCGACAAAGAGTCCTGCGGCACCTTATAGACTAACAGATGTACTGGAGCACGAGCTTTCGAGGGTGAATACTCACTTCGTCAGAGGCAGCTTATGCTCCAATACGTCTGTTAGTCTATAAGGTGTCCCAGGACTCTGTCACTTTTTACAGATCCAGACTAACACGGCTACCCTTCTGATGCTAAGAGGAAGTTATCTCTGGATTCTAGTGTCTGCAAAGCCCCAAATCCAGCAATCCTTCCCCCTTCAAGGAAAAATAAAAACTAACATGGAAAAGCTGCTATTTTAGTGCAATGCAATGGACAAGCTCCCTCTTCTGTTCTGCAGTTGAATAACCATCCCAGCACTGTCCCCAATAATGCTGGTGCTCTCATGAACGGAAGGTCAGATTCTGCCACTCTAACTTCATGCACAAGTAATAGCATGGACTCAGGTAAAGACATTTGCTTTGGGACTCAGGAAAGCCAGGTTTAGTTGCCACCTCTGTCACAGGATTCCAGTACGACCCCAGGCAAGTCGCAATCTCTCTGGGCCTCCATTCTCCATCTGTAAAAATAGGGAGAACAGTATTTCCCAAGCTCAGTGGTTTTCAAGTTGTGGTTCGTGGGCCCCAGGGGGTCCACAGACTATGTCTGAGATTTCCAAAGGGGTCCGCACCTCCATTCAAAAATTTTTAGGGGCCTGAAAACAGATTGAAAACCACTATTGTAAACTCACACAGGTATTATGAAGATAAATACATTAAACCTGGTACAGATACTTCTATGAGGGATGCCATGTACATAAATAGATTACACTTGTACTTCTTGCATAGCAACATGCTGCACAACATGAATAAGACTGGCAGATCTTTACTCAATAGGAGTCCTGTTAATGGAGTCATCAGAAAACAAATCAGCATTTGCTCTAAGCTAGCATATTTGGTTGATGTGTGCAGTTAGACAGCTACTGTATTCCTCTTAGCCCCACCCCAGAAGTGGATGCATGCACAGCGTGTGCAGGTAGATGCCTTTGGGATGGAAGGTGCTATGCAAATATCACAAGATACTCAAGATGGGATCAACCTGGAACACCAGAGTTCCCCACTCACCCTGAACTCTGGGAATGTCCCAGTTTGGATCTAGATCTGAACACAAAGGATTGAGTCCCTCACTAATAAATATCTGCCAGTCGATACAGAACAAAAAGACGTCTACCGGGGCAGGATCTTTACTTTCAAGCTTCTACGATGTTTTGTGCACCCAGACGATGTCAGTGTCCTTTTAGCAGATATGCTGTGCCTGGGAACCAGCCCTTTGTTCCCAACCCCTGCCAAGTGTGGTTCAGGTCAGCTGTGAGACGAGCAATGTAGGCAGCACGTGGGGTATGCTTCCCCGTGCCGTAGGCGCTTAAGATGCTCCGTGTGGCTTCGCTGTGGGTGCTGCTATTTCCTGCCTTAATCTCTAGATGTTGCTGCCTCAGCTTCATTTCTGGCTCACGTGCTCTGTGTCTTGTACACTCCAGCACTTGGTAACCTTCCCCTAGCTCCACAAATCATTATCAAACAAAGTGAAACACGTGATGTGAGGACAGACAAACAGATTAGGACCCCTGCTAACTGAAGCCAGCTGTCACACACAACAGGCATTTAGAGAAGGCCTTGAGCGGGAGGAGAGGGTGCTCAGAAAAGGATCTTCCTCTCCTTTCGCCCTGACTCCGCGTGCCCTGCCCCCACATGCAGCATTCACCCAGTGCACTCCAGCACTGGAGACAGCGTTCCCAGTTAGCTACACAGCTCAGGAGGGACTTTTTTGAGGGGGTTGACTATCGATTCCAAACCACATGACTCAGCTCCTCAGAGCGGAGGGTCCTTTATCATTCCAGTTTATAACATGGTACAAGGGGAGAGAACTGTTTACAGGAGGCTCAGGAGCGAAGAGATCATCTTATAGTCCAATTTCGTGCATCCCCCCACCAATGCAATGAACTGGCTTGAATCAGCGCCATGGGCCCAGGAGAGGGTGGAAGGCAGAGAATTGCTCAGCGATCACTCCATTCCTACAGAGAAATTTACAAAATTCCTTTCCAAATAACCTGCTTTTCTGCTGGGCTAACAGGCAAAGCCTCATCAGGCTGCCTCTGAGAGGCTAGGTGATCCAAGAAGCTGAAGGATAACAAGCTTTCATTAAGCCCAAGTGATGCCCAAAGCAAAGGAAGTAAAGGGACAGGGACAGTACACACAGGCATCTGCTCTGTAGAGAGCCAGGGGATTCCATCACACTTGGATCAGGCTCAAAAGGCCAAGCCTGTGACCAGGTCTACACTAGGAAATTAGGACAGCATAAGCACATCGCTCAGGGGTGTGAATAATTCACGCCCCTGAGCAGCGTAGTTAAGCTGATCTACATCCCCATGTAGACAGCGCTAGGTCATCAGGAGGATTCTTCCATCCACCTAGCTGCTGCCTCCTTGGGGGGGGCGGATTAACTACAACGATGGGAAGCCCCCCTATTCCCCGATGGGAGTAGCCACTATCTGGCTGGTGTAGCTCTTCCAGCAGGACTCAGGGAGCAGGGCCGAGTTGGGAGACAGCATGAGCTAGTGGAAATGGCATCCACCTGGGAGTCAGGGGACCTGGGCTCTAAGTCCTGGCTCTGCCACTGATGTGCTGGGTGAGTATCCTCTCCCAGTGCCTCTGCTGCCCCTCCCGCTCCCCATCTGTCCTGCCTATTTTACAATGTAAGCTCTTTGAGATGGGGACTCTCTCTCACTATGAGTATGTGCAGTGCCGAGCATGATGGACCTGCAGTCTTTGCTGGGGCATTTCAGTGCTAGTGGAATAGAAACACACCACAAAAAAGCAGCAAACCAGGAAGTGCCCTAAACCCCTTGTTTAAAAAAACAAGCAAGCAAGCAGGACCTGGGTCCTAGACTCTAAGATGCTGGAGTTTGTTTTGTACAGCTGCACTAGACACCAGGACTGGGAGCCAGGACCTCCGAGTTATAAGCCCAGCTCCTCCACCAAAACCAGGTGTCCTTAAGCACCTGACTTCACATCCCTGACTCAGTTTCCCCATCTGGGACAATACTCGTTTACCTGCCTCAAGGGGACACTAGAAGGGTTAAAGCACTTTGAAGATGTAAAATGCTGTATAAGGACTACAGGAAATATTACATTTAAATGGAATATATATACGTGTGCGTGACATGAGGGAGAGTTGAGACTTTCTACGAAACCCACCACCAGGATTGAGGCTAATTGGCAGACTTAGCAGTAGCGCTGTAGGTAATTTATGGCAAATTTATTCAAGGGATTTTCCTGTTCTCCTGATGGCTTTTCCTCTAATTTGTTACTTGAAGTTACTCTCTGACTAGTTCTCAGTCTTGTCTGGAGGCATGTCATCATGAGTACTCCAGACAGGAAACTCAAACTCTTCTTAATAAGGTACATGCTATGGTTCTGTTCCCTGATTGGATGAGCTGGTACAAAGGGAGACTTCTGGGGCAAATAGGAATTTGAAATTTGTTCTCCTACAAACACTCTGCAGTGCTCGCTTAAGATTTGCTGCCTCTACAAATGCTCTCGTCAGGAAATTCATGGCGAGTGAAGGTGAGAAGGGGGATGAACACAGACGAAGTGGCAGTGCTTAAAAAAGTGAGTGAATCCTGCAAAAAAAAATAAAATAACCCAGCACACCTGCACATTTGTTTTGTTTTGTTTTTTTAACAACATTTGAGAGATGTGCCTGGTCTGCTAAATACATGTAATTGGAGCTTTCATTCAATTTAATAAAATCACTAGAAACGACATAGGTGCAATAGGGTGACACACCCTGATACACAGAGAGACGTGATGACAATATTCCTGGGCAGTCTCTCTTTGCACAAAAGCTCCCTGTTGTAATGGCTACCAAGGGTGTGTGCAGGAATTTAAATCTGACTGCTTTTGGAGGAGCATGTTCTGTGCCCTTGCTGCAGCCCCAGGGAGGCGGAGGAGCTCACTCTCCCCACAGCAGCCCTAGGGGCCAGCGGAGTTCTGTGCCCCCACCAATTACTGAGGGGGGTGCCCCTGCTTGCGCTCCTCTCGTCCCTGTGCATGCCCCTAATGGTTACTGTTTTGTTTCTGGCATTTACATGGCAAGGATTTGTAAACCTGTTAAAGCTTCCTAAGTAAATAAATAGCACAGAAGTGAGTGAATTCTCACCGAACATTGATACGGCTTTCACCCCGCTCAGCAGAGACCCGGGAACTGATTAGCCCCCTCATTTCTAGACTCTGGCTACACATCAGAGTTCTCCCCTCGTGCAGCCCTCCTGGGGTCAGTAATGGTGGAAGCTTCAGTGTAGAGAGGGCGCCGGCATTTTTACCACCATGGCAACTAGACTTGCAGGGTTGGGCAACTAAGTGGTAAGAACACCAAGCAGGAGGCCCGCGTATACTACAGCATCCATCACTCCCGCTGCTAGAGGAGCTGCCCCAATTGTGAATGATGGGGCTCAATTTTGCCAGCGCCAATGTGCACCTGGAGAGAATCTCTCTGGACCAGGTTTAAGGCAATGCAGGGGGCCTGCAATGGTACCTGCCATCCTGTGGCTACACAGAGGACTTCAGTCCTCTGGGACTGTCCCCCTGGCACCATAAAATGAGCAGCAACGGCTTGATCCTCACATCAGCAGCGAAAACTTTCCCTGACTTAAATGAAAGTGGGATCCAGCAGATGCCCTGGGGCTGCTGAAAGAGTCGGTGATGGGCCCAAGGTGACCTCTTCCACGCTGTACTTGAAACCTTCACTCTTGACCCCCTCCCTCCTTCTTTCCCAGAAAGATCACCACCACTGGGGGGGGGGGAGGGGCGAGGAAACAAAACCGAGGGAAAGCAGCAGCCAAGGATTTGCAAGTGGCACAATCTCGCCATCCCTCCAGCAGCCCCGTGTCACTCTTCAGGGTGGATGGTACAGCTGTAACAAGATCGGAAAGGTCCTGCAGAGGACAAAGGCTGATCAATAGAGTGACTCTGACACAGCTCTTCATCTCAGCATCCACAGGGGTTGGGATTGAGAGGCAGCGAGGTACGGAGGGAAAATTAACCGAAGCACCAGGTTTGATTCCAGGAACTGACCACTGCCAAGGTGCAGCATCGCTCTCTCCAGAGCCAAGGAAACCAGACTGCAGATACTAACACCTCGACACAGCTAGAAGCACGCAGTTCACTAGCAACACAGCACTTGGCTTTAGGGGGACAGGGATAGGGCCGTACCATCCAACAACTGGCAGAAGAGCCAGGAGCGTGCCAGCTATGCCTCTGCAGAAATACTCTGGGGCTAGTCAAAGGTGTGGGAGAGGGTCAACGCTGGGACCATGGTGATCCTAATTAGGAAGCCACGACAGCAGCTCCAGGTATCAGTGCCTTTAAAAGCAGCTTGGATAGGATTTTGGTTCTTAGTTTTGTTTTGTTTTTGTTTTTTGTATTTTTTGAGGTGGGGGGGAGGGGGTTAATTTAGTGCTGTGAGAGCTGGTGACTTGATAGCCTGGGAGAATGACTCCATCTGTTCCCAGAGCAGTACTGCAGGGGAGAAGTAGGGCAAGACATTGAAGAAGAAAAGTGAGGACATGTCAGGAAAGGAAAAACAGCCCAATGAGTAAGTAAAGAACAGAAATAAATTCTGACATTTAATGTGCATCTTGCCAAGCCATGTCCAGCAAATGAGCAAACCCCAACACTACTGTAGGGCCTGAAACTACTTTTAAATTCTTGTTTGGAGACCAACTGGATTTTGAGCTCACCAGGCCCATGTGTGTGACTTGCCCAGGTCACGCACCAAGTCAGGGGCAGAGCTGGGAGCAGACCCAGGGTCCTGACTCCCAGCCACTGCCCTGGAGACCAGGGTTTTTCAAACTGCCAGGCTGCACCAACAGGAGCTTCTGGATTTGTCCCCCAGCTCTCTCTGCTGATACCTCCTCACCCCCACCCTCTGCCCCAATCCCCCACCTCACCGTACCCTCGGCCCGCACGAGGCTCAACTGTAGTCCAAGGAAGGGAAAGGGTGCTCCAAGAGGCTGGGCAGCCCCTTAGTATGGCGCTGTACCCAGAGCCAAGTGCTGGGCAGAGAGGCGTTTGTGGGTGCTACACTCTCCTTATCACCCCAGCCAAGATGCCACCCTCCAAAACCGCCAGCAGCCTCATACTTTCTTATCAAAACCTCAATCTCCCAATCCTTGCTAGGCACAGAGGGTTGTGGAATCAGGGTGGGGCACAACAGGAACCCAGGTGTTTTCTAAGTCGCAGGTGGACAAGGTTTGAGAACCACTGATCTAGCCTACACCAGCAAGAGAATCAATACAATGAATGATGCAGAGACCTTAGAGCAAGCCTGTGAAACAGATATTGGTTGAAACAACAATTTAGAGGCGAGTTCTACCCTCAGATGCACAAGCGCAGCAGCCACTAAGATCCGAGGGCAGAATGTGAACATTTGATCCACTATGTCCTCGAAGCAACTGAAGCTTATCCTAGATACCGTGGCATCTGTCCTGAGGTAGTGCCCAAGCACCTCACAGACAAAGCCTCCCCTTATCCTTGTGAGGTAGCATTGTCCTGCCCATTTTACGAGGAGGGAAACAGGCACAGAGAAAGTTCCGTGACTCGCTCAAGGTCATAGACCAAGGCAGAGGCCAGATCAGAGACAGAGCAACAGTACGAGACAGGAGAGGAGCAAATATAAGTAGATACAACACAAACAAGTGACCTAGTAAATGCCAAGATTTTAAGATTCACTGATAAACTGAGCTCTTACTAGATATTGCCTGAGGAAAACAAAGGACAAGGGAACTGAAGTGGGGGAAGAGAAAGGACATCAAAACCACACGGCTTTTGATCATCACCCGGCACCTCACCCAGCATGTAAACAGGAAAAGGCCACTCAAACAACACCCTCTAACAGGCCTCTAACCAGTATCTCCCCATTGAGATCAGACTGACCCAGCAATCTGCCTTGATGTCTTGCCAATCCCAGACCCAAGCGAAATCCTTTCAGGGAGGAGAAGTGCAGGGAAATTAAACAGCCTTTAACAGGAATCAAACCTACCAGCATCAGCTTGGAAATCATGACATGTTGATGAGCAGAGACCAGGGAAGGTGATGGGTAACAAAGACTGCGTGGCCTCTTCACAGCTTGGGCATGAAGAGGGGGAGGGTAAGTGACACAGCTGGGTGTTTAACATTTTATCCCTCCTAGTGGGAGAATATTGATTTTCTTTAATGGAACTGAAGTGACCATGATTTGAAGGGTCCACTTCAAGATGCAATTAACTGTGCCCTTTAATTTAGGCCAAGGAGATTATGGTACAGCCGGGCTGGTCAGCTTCTGGTTTTAAGCCAAATCAGACTTTTGCTGTAGTGGGTTCCTTTCTGCCCTTACACAAACAGACACTCTGCTGAAACAGAGTGCAAAGGGGTTTCTCCCCGACATCCCTGCAAACAGGCCTCAAGTTACCACTTTCCGGTCTCTGACAGCCACAGCTCAAACCCTGCTCAGACCACAACTGAAGATGCATCTCTCAACCGAGCCCCTAGTGGACACAGATGCAGGGTACAGAAGTCACCATAGATTCTGGCACAACTGGCATTTTTAGCACAGGCCCACGACTGGAATATAAGGGATGATGCAGGTCAGGACTGCGGAGGCCACTGACAAAGCTGGGAACAGGGTGGAACTGGATTATAAATGGGGCTGCAGCAGGTCAGGACCCAGGTGCAATGGCAGGTTGTGCTCCTCCCACAACAGACTCTCCTTGCCTGAGAACACTTTATCTGCCCCTTCCTTGTGCTCCCACCCCGGGTGCTGTGTACTGGATTGCCCAAGAGAACCGCCGCTGTTGCAGTGGGTGGTGGACGGAGACGCAGTCACAAACACGACTGGTTCCTCACCTTGCTGATGGCTTTGACGCTCAGGACTAAGGCCTTGAGCTGGAACAGCAGTGGGCTGGGAGCCAGAGGAGGGATGGGAACATGGGGAGGCACAGCCCACCGAGGAGGCAGTGTTTGTACGTTCTGTGGATAACTAGACCTCTGTCTGCCTGTGTGTCAGGGAAGAGTCCGGACAGCTGTGGGGTGAGACTGAGAGGCACTGGCAGAGCCTTGGTTAATGAGGGTCCCCCCATGTGCCCACGTGGCACCAAAATCACTTTAAAAAACTGCACCTATTTTTAAACAGAAGAGTGTCTGGTGTGCAAGGGCGGGGGAGGTATCAGCAAATCACATTTAAGCCATTTCCTGCCCCACTCCTCCGGGAAAATGTTGTTCACCGAGGCCCCAGTTCTGCCAGCCAGCTCTATCTGAACACAGCGTTGTGGCTGCACAAACCCAGCTGCAGGCTTGAACAATAAGCTCTGTGGAGCAGAGGCGCAGGTCTTTTGACCTGTAACGTGCCAAGCACATTTTGGGAGGCTGCATTTAATAAAGTGATAATTGCACTCACAAAAACCTCATCACTGAGCTAGAGAAAAACTGAGGCCTGTTTCGATGTGGGGAAGCTCTACACAAATCTCCATCCACTTGAAAGACTCACCCATGTCTACTCTGAAGGTCTCCCAACCACAAATTTTCCAGATATAGAGGTTGAGAAGGAATTTATACCCATTGTAGACTTTTCTTGTTTACAAATAAGACTGTTTATTAAGACAACGGGCCATATTCTTTGCACAGCTATGTTGACTTCAGCAGAGCTGTGCCAGTTTACAACAGCCAAGAATCTGACCCTCTGACTTTTTTAGGAGTGGATCTCTCTTTGCAAAGCCACCTCGCACCGTGGACTGATCAGTTCATTCCTCTGGAATTCTGGCAATGGAACGCCCCTATTCTGACGCACCGTATGTGCAATAGCAGGACAAAATGTTGCAAAGTTAGCACTCCAGATCTCTAGAGCCACTTCGAAGGGCAGAAGGAGAGAGAAAAAACACATCCAGATGTAGTTCAACCACCAGCACCCTGGCTGCACAAATCATGAATTCCAGGACGACTGAGTTCCCACTTAGAGCGGGCCAGAAAATGTTTTTTTTCCTGCTGCAGAAAGTTGCTAATGTTTGGTGACACTCTAAAGACATTTGCAACAAAAAGTTGAAGCTTTCTGCAGAAAGCAAATGCTTGTCACAGAAAAATTAGTTTAATCAAAAACCTGATTTTCCAGCAAAAAATGTTCAGATAAAAAATTATTGACCAGCCTTACTTGAATGGCCAATCCCACTGCACCTCTCTCAGAGGCCTCTATCCTGCACTTTGCATAGCTAGTCAGCACAGCAGTGCTCCTGCTCCACTTTCCAATTCAGCTGTGGGAAACATGTTCATGGAACAGAATCAGGGAAGCAGCAGAGGAAACTATGAGATCTTCGCCTCCACTTACATGCAATGCAAGATACAGATACTAGATAAAGGATGTATTGGATTTAAAAATGTTATTAAGATGTTTAAAAAAAAAGTGAATGGTACAGAGTTTAAGGATAGAAGTTTCTTGTTATCAGGGAAGAATGTACAGATTATCGAGGGGTAAGATGTTCTGTTTAAACTAGGGTGGTGTAAGGAATACATAATCTGCAATATCCCCGACTGGCGGTAAAAGGTTAACGGGTCAAAGTACAGACACTGAGATTTGAGGGTATGTTGTTCATACAACGGCTGTGTTCAGGTGTGGAGTACAAAGAGTGGATACAATGATGAGGATGGATTGACCCTTATTTGGTGAGATTTAACGTTCAGTGAGTTTATGGTTCCAGTTCACATGGTCCAACGGACAAAGTCTCTCAGTCCCTTTCTCATAGTCAATGTCGCTCTGGCTCACACCTCCTGGTACTGTTGGTGGCCAGTGACATGTTCGATGTAGACGTCCCTGGTATTACACTGGTACTACTCGTGATCCTAGCCAAAAGGTCAAGAAAGCGATAACAGGCATCCCAAAAGCAGAGAGACATGCTAATAAGACTGCCACATGCACATCTGCTTGGAGGTCTTAGATGACGACAGGGTTTTGACAGCATTTTCCATTTGCCGGTACCAAATGCCACTGTGTGCGAGTCTGTGCATGTGTGACTCCTCCTCCTCCCCCCCGAATACATTCTCTTTTTCCCTGCCCTCCTCCAGAATGTCACGAACGCTAGAGGCACACACTGGCATCATCAGGTTTTTACTTACTAAACAAAAGCTTCCCCTTCAATGTTCCAAGCTTGTTTTAGGGAGAGATGTTCAAAAGCATTGAAAGGATTTAGGAGCATAAGCCCCACTGACTTCCAGTAGGACTTGTTCTCCTAAATCTCATGGGTGCTTTGAAAAAAAAAACCCTCCCCCGACAAAGTAATCTCAGGATTCTGCTTCCCTTGGTCGACTCGTTTACATGCGGGTGCTCTCTGCTGCAGCAGAATAAGCGCCAGACACCTTCTCCAACACATGTGACAGGCTCCCCTGGGTCTCCCCCCAGTTTGACCTTTGCAACAGGTCCTGCCTTATTTTCTAAAGAGCTAAGATATGAAAACTTACTGTGACAAGTGCACTAAGCCTATGTCCTACAGGCAACCCCGCTGTCCCACGTGAGCACTTTATTGCATCCCCAGGGTCTCCAGTGCAGCTTTAATGAAATCCAGACTTCTGCAAGGAGATGGTCTGTGATGCTCCCTTTGACTGATGGGCTTCACTGCATCCTGAGTTTGTTACCACACAGTTTGGGGAATGGCAATAGCCACGCATCGGATTGGTCCCCTGGAAGGAAGGTTTCCTGGCTCCTTTCAGAATTGTTTTATGGACCGGATGATATGGGCACCAGGATTTCTAATGCCTCAGTTTTAGCCTAAGCAATGTCTTGCTTTGCCACAGAAAGATCCAGTTACATGCTCACATCGATCATCTGTGTGACCCACGTTGCTAAAAAAGTTTTCAGCGTGCTTTGAAAAAAATCCCACATGGCCGCTAGCAATCGCCATGCAGCTCGTGATCACAGTGCCGCTAGCTAATGGGTGCTGGGAGCCCACAAAGTGGCTTGGAGGGGCAAAATACAGCACCTGTTCAATGGCACACAGCAACCCTATGCAAACAGAGAGAAAGAAGAATGCCAATGGAAATTCCATGATCGCATTCAAAGGAAACCATCGATGTCCAGTACATTAACTGCCAACCTGGAGTTTGGCCAGAACGTACCTGTTCTGCCCTGGGATCTTTAACAACCACAAGTGGTCAGGACCTCAGGTTTTACATCTCAGCTGAAATATGGCACCTGTGACAGCAATGCCACACCAGCCTGGCGCTGGGGCTGCGGATCAGAGAGAAGAGAGCTATTTACTCCTAGTTGTGAATTAGCAGTCTCCCCTCCAGGCACTGACCTATCCAGATCCTGCTTAGCATGGACAGACACGACTGTAGCACAAACTAGCACAGCTGTGAACAAAACCCATATGTGGCCAAAGCAGAGATTTATTTATTTTTATTCCATTTTATGTTGTTTGATATAGTTTCTCTCTGGTGCAGAGAAAAGAATCAGTGTCTCTCTTATTGGCAACTCCAGGAGACCCCAAAGGATACAGTAGCCGCATAAAGGATTTCCCCAGCCTCTACCCCACCAAGTCTCCCCGCCCAATGGTTCATTTCATTCTGTAAAGCTGTCATATCGCCCGTTTCACACAGGGCATGGAATGCGCTGCAGCAATCTGCATGAACTGGAACACTTTTGTGGAGTCCCGAGAACCACCTCTCTCCCCCTCAACTGCAAAGCTCTTGTTACTACAATTCTGGAGATTCCATTAGTTCCAGGCAGCTTTGAGAACAGCCCATTGGTCATGTTTTTTTCTATCATATTCAATACTCTGGGTTCCAGTCTGATCTCTGCCACAGACTCGAGGACAAGTCACTCCTCCCTACGTCCATCTCCCACCAGAAAAATACCCAGGAGGCTTTTTTGTCCACCTTTGGGGAGGGCTAAGTGATATAAGGAAGAATAGCGCTAAGTACGTGGCTTTAGTAATACTCTGTCCTTCGCCCTGAGGTTCTCAAAGGACGTCAGAGTTATTCGGTAACCATGCCAGTCTGTTGGCATAGATAACGAGTTACTCTTCCCATTCTACAGATGAAGAAGCTAAGGCACAAAGCAGTCAAGAGGTCACACAGTGACTCAGATGACTGGTGCAGGGATCCAAGACTGTTTAAGGTTAAAAGTATGTAAAAACTAAACCTAGTGCAAAAATCCCGACTGAGACATAAACTACTAAAACAATCAATGCAAAAGAGAAAGAAAGGCAGGCCTGCATTTCAAACCCAGTTCATTCAGGCTACATTTACTACAACGTTCACATATCTGACAGGCAAGACTGCATGTTTCCATACGGTAGAGTCGGACAAACATAAACCCTATTTGCATCTGCCCCTGAAAACTGGGAGTAAAGTGACAGCTAATAAGACTGATTCCTGCAGCACGGGGCCTGCTGCACCACTTCTCAGCCAGCAGGGCTTAGAAATTAAACCTGGCGCTTTGCAACTCAATCACCCAGGAGCCAGGGAAGAGGGAGGGAAAGTGAGGAGACCAATAGAACAGACATGCAGTGAGCACAGCAATGTTGCTGGTGGCACATGTAACACAGGTCTCTCTCTCCCCTGCTGTTCACCTCTGAAAGACAACCCGCAGAAGGAAAGCCTGCATCCCTTCTTGGTCCCTCTAGGATATCTAGAGAAGGCCTGAAAGATGGACGGGAGGGAGGTTGTTTTTGAAGGGCTTTTAGAAAATAAGTCTTGTCTAGCCTGTTCTTCCCAAAAGACTGGATGGAGGACAAGAAAAAGTAGCCAGATGAGGACACCACAGACAAGCAAGCGCAATGTGACTGAGAGGGGAAGTAACTTAATCAGACAGTTTCTTTTTTTTTTTTTTCTTTTTTTTCTTTTTTTTGAGACAAGGGTGCTTCTTTGCTCACCCACATTTAAACACAAACACCTCACTAAGCAATTAGGATAAAAGGTCTGTTTGGTAAAGATGGAAATACCCCTCTTGCACCTTCAAATAACGACTGAGAAAGCTCCCAGCTCCCATCGGAGAACTCCAGCAAAACCAGGGGTGACCTAATCAACTATGCCTGACACTTAAGGTAAAAAGACAGGCAGAACCTCCAGCCACTGAAAAAACAAAACTTTTTTTTTGGTGAGGCTTCTTTACCCACCACAAAGCAGCACCTTTGTCACCTTGACAAATAGCTGGTAGCAGCTTCATGAGCTGCTAGGGTTAGTGGTCTAAATCTGGATTTGTTTGAGCAAGGGGCTCCTGAGATACACACTCTCTAAAAGTCACATTATTTCAAAAACGTATACAGTAGTTCTTGTAATTTTTTGCACGCAGCTGAGGCTCAGATTATGACACTGATCCGACCCATTGGGACTAGTCTCATTACACTTAAAGCAGGAGATCACCCTGTTTGTTTTATAGAAAAATAAATGGATCTGCTCCAAATTCAGTTCAGCCTCAGAACAAACCTTGAATTTTCCAAGGAGTTTCAAGACAAACTTGTTGATTAAAAAATGGCCAAAAAAGTTTCACATTCCAACTTATGATTTTTGAGCCCCTACAGATTAAGAAGTTACAAACGTGCACTTGGCGGGAGTACTGTGGGGTCTGTATTGATTAACACAAAGAATGAAGAATTAAGAGTTCCTCATCATAACAGATAGCCTGATGCACCACAATGGGCTGACAACCACTTTTTTATGATCAGCTCTATTAGGAAGTATCAGGGGCTGATCTACCAAAGATCATGATCTCCGAGAAGCTGTGGAGGCGTTTGTCTTGAACTGAATGAACAATTTCATAATCACAAGGATTGTGTGTGAAGTTGCTCATCGAGAAAGCAGCGTTTGGTAATGCTTAGAGCCAGCTGAGATATTGTGGCTGAAAAAAATATTTATTGATAAATGGTCTAATTGCAAAATCTCCCATTTTTGGAAAGGGGAGGCTGCCATTTTGCAAATTAAACCTTTTTTTGTTTGAGATGTTTGATCAAGATCCCATCCCATCGGTGGATTCTAATCTTTATCAAGGGCAGCAGAGCTCTGGAGCTAACTGATTGTTAACAGCAGGATCCTCAACGCAGCAATGGCTCCTCCCACACAGAAAAGGTTCATCGTCATAGAGCCCAGCTGGCTGAAAATCCTATTCTGCCTGAAAGAAACCGTTTCTTTGTCGGAGATGTTAACTAAACAAAGCCCACACCTGGGCAATTAACATACCAAAACTGCCGGTCAGTTAAGGTTGCTCTTTATGTAATATACCCAACACAAAACCTACAAAGCAAGGAAATGAAAAGTTTTGGGTACCAGCAATACATTCCCTCTACTCCCTAGCCAGACATCCACCTCTCCATTAGCACAGTAGCCTTAACTCCGCCCCCACAGAGCTCCAGCCTCCCTGCAGAAACTTCCCCAAACCTCCTGTATGTAGTTTCACAGGACTGTGCTGAAGGTGGCGTGTAAGGAAGTCCAGTCTTTTCCATGAGGAAGGCATGCAGATGGAATTTGGGGAAGAGCGGGCTGGCAGGCAGCCACTGTGGTGCATTCTCAGCCTTGGGTCAGCCACAGACGTGCGACATTCTCCACTCCAGCCTTTACAAATGGGTTAGCTGTCTCCAGGTAATTGGCAATCAAATCCAGGCTACATTTAGGCACCTGAGTAAAAGTGCTGAGCACCTCTGAAAGTCAGGCCACTTTTACGTATTTGACTAAATAGGGATTTAGGAGCCTAACTCCAGACACCATGTTTAAGAGCATTGGCCTGTTAGCTCAGGTTCACATAGCGCTATTCACCTCAGAATACCTTAAAGCACACTCAGGCCCTGTTCTTGTGACTTACTGAGCACACACTGCACCCATAAGTATGCTCAATACCTCACAGGACTGGGCCCTAAAAGAGCACTTCAACCAGGAAGGAAATGCGGCCACCTCTAAGGTGGAACAAAACTAAGAGCAGGTCACAACACTGCAGAGTTCAGGGCCGAACAGGAATAGTGACAAACGCAACTACAAGAGGAGCTTGGGGAGGCAAAAATGTAACCCAGCTGGTACTAGGGGAGGACCCCAGAGCTAAGAGTGCTACAATTGTGAATGACCACCAATGGTCAGGACCTTTCTTCAGCTAAAGGTGCAAGGCCCTCTCCAACCTGGAGGTCATAGCCTCAAAGTCAGTTGCTGAGCCAGCCAGAAAGACGAGCAAGCTACTAAAACTGCCACCCATGGAAAGCCTTACACAGCAGCATGGTGTGAGAGGATAAGACCTGAGCAATAGCACAGTACAGCTGCGCTATCTGCACCAATCACATCCATGCTGTTACAAGCCCCCACTTTCCTACAAGTTATTTGTCTGTTATTAGGGTGACCAGCTATACCGATTTTACCGGGACAGTCCTGATTTTGGGGTCTTTTTCTCATAGAGGCTCCTATTACCCCTCACCCCCATCCCGATTTTTCACATTTGCTGTCTGGTCACCCTATCTGTTATCCACCCCAGCTTGGTTCTTGGGAGAGTTGTGCGAGGGAAGGGTTTCCCAGCTTTACCCATCAAACTCAAATGTCTGCAGGGAAAAGAATTCAGGCCTTCCACATTTCAGGCACCTAAGTCCTCAATTAGGTGCCTAAATGTAAGTGCCCTGACTCTCAGAGGCCATTGAATGCAATGGGAGCTGCAGGTGCTCAGCCACTCTGAAAAAATCAAGCCACTCTTATTCAGGTGCCTAACTTTAGAATTACCTATTAAAAATTCTTTATTTCGCAAGAAGCTGAAGGAAGTTTGTTATCAGACAGCAAATGGTCTAGCTTGGATCCTGATCCTTCAAAGATTTATTGTGCCCCTGCTTAAATTCACACATGAATTGTCTCTTCAAAGTCAATGGCATTACTTCTATGTAGGCGTTTAATCAGGTGCCTACATCTTTGCAAGACTGGGGCCTTAAAAAATCTGAAAAATCCAGGAAACTTTAACGTACACAGTTTGTTCTTGAAACTTTAATATATTGTCATTAGAAGGGGGAGAATTCTCCTAGACAGTCAGTCCCATAGTTTTACCTACTTGCTTAAAGCAAACAAACCTGTCTACCGGACCAAGAC
The DNA here is from genome assembly GCF_025201925.1 of Gopherus flavomarginatus. Taxonomy (NCBI): domain Eukaryota; kingdom Metazoa; phylum Chordata; order Testudines; family Testudinidae; genus Gopherus; species Gopherus flavomarginatus. The sequence continues at coordinate 31,765,905 of NC_066627.1, read as the reverse complement.
AATAAAACAAAACATTCATTGGATGCAGTTAAGAAAAAATGTAATAGTGTTAAAAGTCAACAGGAGCTGTGCACCTAACTCCCTTGGGCCCCTTTGCCAATTCCAGCCTAAAATTAGGTAAGGATCCCAGCACCGAGCTATATCGACAAGTCCCTAAATAGTTGTGACTGTGCACTACAGAAACGCTGGCATATTCCACCCCAGAGAAAGCTGCATTTCTGTGGCGAGTCCAGCAATCCCTGGATGTGCAGATTCTGTAAGTCCTGTGATGCACCCAGATGGAAGATGCTATTGAAATAAGATGTCATCCTGCTCTCTTTTACAGTTGCTTCAGCTACCTGAATGATCTCTGCACCCTCTTGGCATGCACACAACTCAAGAACTCAGCCCTTTTCAGCCAGGAAACTGTCATTTCTATTTCCGCCTAACACTTCCCTTTCTAGTCTTCTCTCTGAAGTGGGAAATCACATCCCACCATCAGCTCTAACTGTTGCATTTAAATCAAGCCTCTCTCACCTCTATTAACCAACCTTACCCCCAACATTTATTATTTGTATTGCAGTAGGAGCCCCTATCACGGACCTGGACCCCACTGTGCTAGGTGCTGTACAAATCTAGAGCAAACAAAAAAACAAAAAAAAATCCCCCAGTCCCTGCCCCAAAGAGCTCACAGTCTAAGTGTGAGATGAGAGACAACATACGGATACAGACAGGTGGGGAGTACGAGGAAATGATGAGCCAATACCGGTCAGCATGACAGGCAGGGGTCTCAGCACACCAGCAGCCTGAAGAGCTTTGTACGCATCACGGCCAAGGAGAGTTTTTAGGGTGGATTATGAGGGAACTCTGCAATGTTTATGGGGAGCACCTCCCAAGCGTGTGGGGCCGCACAGGAGAAAGCGCAGAGGTTCCTGTTTGCAAGTGTAACTGGAGGCTGGCATCATGGGCCAAGCGCCGCCAACCGCCAACAGCTCGAAAGTGAACAAGAGACGAGAGGTACAGTGGGGATAGGCCGTGAAGGGCCTCAAAAGTCAAGAGAAGCAGCTGATGTCAGATGTGACAGAGAAAGAGAGTCAGGTGATGTACCCGTTATCCAGCTCCCTTTATCGTGCTAATAAATAGTACCAAGCTGCCCTCCCAGTTACAGAGCAAACGTGTTGCTTAGATTTCACCTATGCCCCTAATGCTTTTGGCGATGCACAGCCGCAGGGCTCCAGCCGTCCCAAGACTCTTCTTTCACAAGGCATTAGCCTAACAAATGGAAATAGGCTCTGCAGGAAAAGCAGCTTCACTGATCTCTCTCCTGGCAATATTAAATGTTTCAAACTTCTGCGTTTTGGGCATCAAGACAGAATCACAATGTACTGTGAGGAGGAACTGCGATCTAGTGGCTAACACATGGGACTAGGACAACCCTTGGGTTCTAGTCCTGGGTCTGTCACTGACTCATTGTATGTTTAGTCATGACGCTCAATGCACTATAATATATATATGGTGATGAGGCAGTATAAGAATCTGTGTAAAACAGACCAGACCTTGCGTAAGTCACTTCTCCTTTGTGTGTTTCAGTCCCTGTTCCCCCTTGCAAAACAGGGATAATATTTACTCGCCTTACAGTGGGGTTGTTGGACTTGATTAAAAAGGGCCCTGAGCAACATGGAAAGAAGAGAGGAGTTAAAAGCAGTTTCTGAGCCCCCTGCTATTCTTTGTGGGTTTACGTGCACTATTTCCTATGCTTCTCTCATTCTTGTCGTTCTGCTTATGGGTCTGCCTACACAGAGCAGCTTGCAGGATCAGGGCCAGACTATGCTGGAAACCTTGAGGCCCACTACACACGAAGTGTTGTCGAATGCACAAAGGAAACAAATGGAAAAAAAAAACCAAGCGTTCTTCTCTCCCGCCTCAAGTGCTACATGTAAAAACAGAAGAGGGGTTTAAATTATTGGGTTGCCTTCTGCAACGCTTAGCTATCCTCTGCTATAGAGGTGCTGGTAGTAAATATATCATGGGGGAGGGGGTTTGTCACAGACTCCAACCTTATCCTACCTTTTTGCAGTCACTTACCAAGATGAAAGTCAAATGAATATCCGGCTTTCTAGAGTGCTATTTAGTGTCTGATTTCTACAGCACCCATCACCAGAGTAGCTAAACACTAATACACACCACTCTACTTATGAGCCATGCAAACTGATCAAATAGCAGACGGTTAGCTTGCAGACAGACATGTCTCATGGAAGCAGAAACCAGATACCTTATCAATTATGCTGTTTCATGAAGGAGACAGGAGAGACCCACTCTCCTTTAGAATTCAATATTGATGCCCAGTTCGTACTGCAAACATTGCAGGGACAAGAGATACAAAGGATGCGCCCCTGACTTAGACCTAGCGTACAGGCACCATTCTTACTGGCACCAACTTCATACCAGACTACAGCCCCTACTAGCTATATAATTATTACTGGCTATAATTAGATTAGTATGTTACAATTTAGCTAGCAGAGTTTACAAGAGGATTATAACTCATCAATCCACCACCCAGTTGTGACAACATCTGGGTATGTGCCTGCAAAAGAGAGAAATTGGTCACTCAATAGCTTATTTGACAGACAACCTATCTTGTTTTGCAGATTCTTATCGAGCTCAAGGACAATGAAAAGCAGCAGGAGAGTCACTACCCACCATGTTAATTTCTTCACCTGTATTTGGCACGAAACCTCTCTCTCCAGCCCTCCATTGTTTCACGTCTGACCTCACTGCAATGATCAAAATCAGGGCTGGACCTACCAACTCTGTCCACAACTTTAAATACGAGAGTAAACAAAGCAGCGGACTAGTTAATGGCTTTAAGATAAAAATTAGTTCTACAGACAGTTAAGAGTTTCCATCTAAGTGGCTAGATTGCTGTCCTCCTAAGCAGGCACTGATAACAAAAGGAGTTTGTATCTCTACATGTAGTGTGATTCCCACACAACTAACAAATCAAAAGATGGTAGGGTGTCTGTGTAGGGGAAATGAAACTTGCTAACAACGGGGCAGAAGGTTAAATAACCCAATTTAGCTCCAAAGCCTTCAGCCTTTTCGGATCATCTGCTTTTGCAAATAAAACACAAAAATCTAAACTTCACTTTAATCCACACACACACAAACACACACATATATTCGGGTCCTCAGACCATGAGAACCTAGCTCCACCACATTACAGCAGCAAGGATGGAATAAACATATTTTTAGTTTTTAAATCCTGAGGAAACAGGAAATCTATTTTTCTCTGGCAGCTCTGCTGAAGTTTTAGGCGGTGAGGTGGGGTGGGGCAGGGAGGGAACATAAAATGGGCCAGAAGAGATGAATTATCAAACGATTAAGACCGATGTACTTCTTCCTCTGCGAGAAACGAGTGTTTATAATAAAACGGAATAATAGTGATTCCGGATGGGCAAGAGGCCAGAATGTGAAGCTAGGTAGAAAGGTATACGGCAGCTTTAGGGCCAGGTTTGGGTAGCACTACCACTTCCACACCAGTAGTGTAACGAGGAGAAAAAATGCCAGGCACTTTTCAAAATAAACTGGTTAGGGAAACTTTCACCGCTGCATCTATTGTACACAGATCCTCGCTCAGCCCAAACACAGCCTGTCACAGGGCCACCCTCACCTCCATGCGCCACAAGCCTGCTCCTCCATATCCACAGTCGGGTGTTTGGGGAATCAGAGGCAACAAGGGTTGGTTGTTTAAAAAAAGAGAAAGAAGAAGAATCCACTTACTCGCTCCTTCTATTTTCTCCGACCCTCTGCTCCAAGTGATCTGCCTGGTTTCCAGCTTCACCTGGAAAGTTTTCCTCTCCGGCCTCTGCGATTTTTTAGAGTAAAACAAAGTCATCACGGTGCCAACTTCCAGACTCCTGCAGAGGTGAACCACCTCCGCTTCGTTCTGGACACCGGGTCCATTGGAAAAGCCAGACGCCATCGCGCCCCTCCGCCTCCACCTCGTTCCTCAAAGGCGGCGAGATTTCCAAACACCAGGGATCTGCCGCTCACTCGTGGCACTCGGAAGACTTAAAACACAAACAATCCAAGAAGCAGCTTCAGTTCATGGCTCGCCGGGCAACAATCTCCCCCTCCTACAGGGGGGGAAATGAGTGTTTATACTGGGGGAGAGCTAGAAGGGCGAAAGCAAACCCGGATCGCTCGTTCCCCCAGCTTTCCACTTTTCACTCCCCTCAGGCTGCAGAAAATCGCCTCTCTCCCGGTTTGAATCATGCACCATTTTTTTTCTCCTTCCCGAGCGGAGTCCAAAGCGAAAGCAGCCAGACACAAAGCATTCCCGAAGAGCCTGGCTCCTCCAGCAGGATTTGGTTGCAAAGAGCGCGTGCGGGGGGAGGGGGGCTTACTTGGTGGCCCGATTTGCCTTTTGTTCGGGGCCCCCGGTTACAGCCCGTCCCCCCCTACACCGCCCCACACACGCACTGGCTCTTTCCCTCCCGCAGCTGGCGAATCTCTCTCTGCATTGATCGGAGACGGATCAGATCTCCCGAGAACTCAGCAAGAAATGGCTGAAAAATCCGACAGCCTGCCTCAGTTTCACCCTCCAGGGCTCTTTTGTGTCAATTTCACCCACCAGCCGCAGCGGGGATTATTCCAGCTCCGACATGTGCATTAGGAAAAGGACCCTCGCCCCTCCTCCAGCCAGAGCCGGGGGGCCGAGAATATGGGGCTCCTGGGGGGCAGAGAGCAAATCAGTGGCTGGGGGCTCGCGCTCCCATTCCTTCCTGGCCTGGGGTTTTCCGCCCCTTGCTGGTTGCGTCCCGTTTAGTGTGCCACCCCAGGGGGAAGTGCCATGGGGCGAGCGAGCTGGCAGAGGTGAGAAAAGATTAAATTGGCTCTTCCCCCTTAGCCTGTCCCCTCCCAGCCTGCATGTAAAACAAAGCAGGGCAGAGGAGCCAGAGAGCAGCCTCTTAAAGAGACACCAGACTCGTTTCCTCTGGAGTCCTAACCCCCTCCCCCTCGACACGCTGTTACCTTGCTGCCCGGGGCGTGTGGTCTCCGCTTTGATCAGGTCCACAGAGGGCCTCTTCTAGCAGGGAAGACCTGGGTGGGTATCAGCCATCTTCACACAGAGCCACATGTGCGGGGGGCAACAAGGTGGCATGCAAGCGAGAGGCTGGATGGGAAGCCACCTGTGGGAGTGGGTGAAAGGAGGATAATGACAGATGGGGCAGCTTTCCTTCTCCCCCAGTCCAAATCGGTTCTGGGAACGAACACACACACACACACTCTCTCTCTCTCTCTCTCTCTCTTACCCTTTTCCCCCTTGGCAGTCACACAGCCAGCCAGCCAAAGCTGTGCTGCTTAATGTTGGGGCGGAGGGTCTGGCACAGGGATGCTTCCTTCTCTGCTCATGCCAGCCCCATGGCTAGGCTCCCAGGCTGGCCCTGCTCCTCCAGCTGCAGAACAAGGCAGTTTCCTCCTAATAAATCATCTCTCGCCTACACAGTTCACCCGCCAGGATGGAAGGAAGACAAAAGAGTTTAGAAGGTGGATAATTTAGCTCAGGACATACTGCTTGGGCCCCAGACAGGGATACCTAATGCTGGCTGCCCCCATGCTATCTGGGGATGGGCAGAGCAGAGTGCCCCCCTCCCAAGACACCTGTAGAAGGAGCAGCTTCCAAGAGCTGATGCATGAGACTTTCCCTGCCAGGGCTTCTCCCCTATATTGTGACATTCACACTACTCCCCACCTGTGTGTTCTTCCACCCTCTGGGATGATGATGTCATCATCACAAAGTAATCCCCCTGGTTTGAACAAGAGCCTACTTTTGTGTTAGGCTAGAATCGGTGCTGAGGAAGGCCACCCAACTCTAAAGAGACTCTGGGCAGTGGGCACTGAAGTTTCACCGTTGTGGAGGTAGCATGGGCCAAATGTACAAAGGGTGGGTAGGCAAACTGAGAAGTGAAATGCCTGAACTTACCCAGCAGGTCAGTGGCCGAGCCAGGAACAGAACCAAGAATTCCTGAGTTCCAGTGTAGTGCCCTCACCACTAACCACACATGGGCCACAGGAGAGCTGCGTTATCATCATTTGAATTACAGCAGCACTTAGTAGCCCTAAACCAGTCCAGGGCCCCATTGTGCTAGGGGCTGCACAGACACATGGTATGGGGCAGTCCCTGCCCTGAAAAGGTGCCAAAACAAGACAAAGAGTGGGAGGATGGTGATGTCATCCCCGTTTGACCAATAGGGAACAGAGATACAGAGAAATTAAGGCCCAGATGCTCAAAGGTATTTAGGTGCCTGACTCCCATTGGTGTTTAGCACACCACTGATAGCAATGGGAGTTCAGTGCCTAAACACCAAGGAGCATTGGGCCTCAGTGACTTAGCCCCAGGCACACAGAGAGTGTGGCAGAGCAGGAATTGAACCCAGCTCTTCTGAAGCACAGGCAAGTCCCTTAACCAAGAGCCCATCCTTTCTAGATGTTATGTCCCCTCCACACTGAAAAGTCCCTTACTGTGTCCACTAAATGCAAACCGGACGGAACTTCCTTTGCCAGACTGCTCCATGCCGTAACGTTTCATGCAGAGGAGGAGAGCAGCTTTCCTCTTCATGCCAGGTTTGTGTTAGCATCCAATAGTGCCAGGCCAATTGTGCAGTGCTACATCCTCATTCAGGCCAGTGGCAGGAAATCAAACAAAGAGAGGCTTAGTGTGGGGATAAGCAGTTGCTTTGGAAAGTATTTAAGGCCTGTTTGTCACTTTCGTTCTTTGGAAGCCCCCCTCCCCACGATTTCCCTTCTCCTCCCCAACCCCAAATCAGCAGGATACAACACAATGACATTAGGGCAGCCTGAGTTTTCATCAGCCATGGTGTGTGTTTTTGGGGTTTTTTTTAAGTGTATATCAAATTTTTTGCTCTGATTAAATTGGCCAACAGTCCCTTATTATGGTACAAACAACACGCAACAGCACCTGAGAGGCTGCGGACAATTTTCTTGATTCCTAACAGCATTTGCCTATCCAAAACAGGGAAAAGAAACTAATAATAAACCATACTTTTTAAACACTAATTTGTCTTGCTGGTAAGAATTACTGTGGTCCTGTTTTAAAGGCTGGTCTGTGTTTTGCTCCTTGCACAAGAAAATAAGTTGTAGAAACTGCGAGGGCACTGGAGGAGTCCAAATCACCCTATCTACTTAATATACACAAAAGGCCAGGCCTAGCTACATACTTGCTGCTGCTCTGACTGTGTTCTCAAACACAGAACACGGTGAGCACCACGAGAGGGCTCACGTCTATTTAAAAGGATACTACCCAATACATATACACTACAGACACCGGAAAGGAAAGACCATAGAGGTTAAGGGCCTGCCCTCGCCCCTACTAAAATGACTAGGAAATGTTGCCATTGGTTGCACTGCAAGTAATATCAAGGCTCTGTATAGGCTGACCAGATGTTCCTATTTTATAGGGACAGTCCTGATATCTGGGGCTTTGCCTTACATAGGCGCCTATTACCCCCTATCCCATCCCGATTTTTCACACTTGCTGCCTGATCACCCTAGCTCTGTATGATGTGCCCAACATGAGAGAGGAATTTGATTCCCATGCCAGGATTAAAATGCCTAGGCTTCCTGACTCCCAGACCTCAGATCACTAACCCAGGCCCTATGCAGTGCAGAACATTTTCAACATTCCGCAGCTTGTCTCTCTCCCATGGCTCCTCTATCATAACTAAGGGACAAATCCTGTCCTTCCCCCTTTTGGAGGGTATGGATGGCCCTGGGTAAGACAGAACTGGTGTGGTTCTGCTGGGCAAGAGCAAGCATGAGTTTGTGCAGAAAGTCCCAACTGCCTGTGGTTGTGAAGCACACCTCCACAGAAACGGACTATGAACCACAACTGCTCAGATATGCCAGCACATGCTTGAGCTACCACAGCCCGGTGACTGCAGAGCAGCTGTGCTGCTACTCCATAGCCTAAGGGCAGAGCCTTTTCCCACACAGGGAATTCCTTCTCCCAGCCGGTGTACTCCCAGCAGGTGCACAAAAGTCAGCCTGTTGCAGGAGCATTATCCAGAGCATTTTCATGCACAAAATGATCCAGTTCCCATGTGCGCTCTTCATATTTTCATGTGCAGTTAGTCATATATTATGCACATGCAACGGTCAGGTATTCTGCATGTGTTGTTATTTTTAAAAACGTTATCAAGTGCACACTGGCAAAGCTGAGAGTTGCTATTTAGAGCCACTTAAAGTCAGAAGTGACATAGTTACCTGCAGTGGTGGGTGAGGGGATCAACCCAGGAAATGAGTAAGCTGTCCGGTAAGACAGAGGTTTTTTGTACAGATCTTCAAAATGATCTTAAAACACATCATTTGGAATCCAGTCCATTCCCTCCAGGCCTGGAGGATGAAATCATGTAAATGTGAAATACTCGAGTAACTGGCCTCAAAAGGGCCACAGGCAGGACTTGGCCCCAGGACTTTCTTCACTCAAAGCATGAGCTGCTAGTGCTTGAGTTAAAGGATAAAGTCCCCTTAGCTGTCAGCAGTAACAGACCCATTAACCTCTTATGTGGACAGATATGTCCAAAATATCTAAACAGAGAAGGTAGATTAAAAACCTCAAACATTCTTTCTGGAAGGTTGCAGCATAACACTACTTCAGTTCTTAAATTAACACACAAGAAGCAAAAACCAAGAGAAAGCAGGCAGCTCCCTAATTTAAACCAAAGAATCTACTCCTGGTTTACAGGGCCCAGGTTCTTGTCTGGGACTCAGGGTCTATCACAGGGGTAGGCAACCTATGGCACATGTGCCAAAGGCAGCACGCAAGCTGATTTTCAGTGGCACTCACACTGCCCGGGTCCTGGCCACCGGTCTAGGGGGGGCTCTGCATTTTAATTTCATTTTAAATGAAGCTTCTTAAACATTTTAAAAACCTTATTTACTTTATATACAACAATAGTTTAGTTATATATGATAGACTTATATCACCTGGGAGCAGTAATATCAGTCCCACCTCCCACCAGTGTGGTGCAGTGAAACAGAAAAGCGAGAGAGAAAGATATTCTTCGAAAACAAACTATGGGTTTATTAGGGATAAACAAAGTGTGGGATAACCGGGGAAAAGACAAACGATAATAAACACACAGATGTGGTTGCTTCCCTTACTGAGCCTGAAGCTCAGGTACCCAAATGACCCCTCTCTTGGTAACAGCCTAACAAAAAACTTAAAACCCCAAATACTGTACGGCAGTCTGATATCAACCTGTCCAGAAGTTAATGGTGAGTACCTTGCTTGCTACTTGAGATCGTTGGACCCAGGACCTTCAACTGTTGTCTCTGGCCAGGCTCAGTCCGAGGAAGGAGTTCCTGGACTGGCGGTGCTGGAACCCAGACTCACAGATGGAGGATGGATCAGGAACCAGGATACCACAGGTAAGATGATGTTGTTGCCATCTGGATAAGATGAATCTTGGTCTGTTGCCCACGCAAACAATACGGCACTTGGCTGCCTTCTGAACAGACAGCAAGAATGTCCGTTTTGCGCAGTCCCCTATTTGTAACCTTGATGGTGTGAAGATTCTGTGGTGGAGCCAGTTAGAACTGGTCACCCCACCGTCCATTACTTTTCACATGAAACTGTCCATGAAGATGGGGTACCAATATGGAGTCAGTGCTGTCCTTCGAGGCAAATGCCACTTTGAATGTTCAGACTCCATCTTTGATTTGAATCCCCATAACCTTACATGAACTACAAACATAGCAAAACATTCAATAAATCATATGAAACCATACAGAAGCTTAACCAAACATGAATTCGGGGGAAATTCCCCAACCCTAAGGCAGAGAGGCACCAGTCACCCCACTTTGCTCTAGGCTGGCTCTTTGCAGACTGACTGCACAGCGCATGCACAATAAAACCCAGACTGCTTACTTCTCTACACAGCTCCCTCTCCTACAAGAAGGACCAAGAAACCCCTTACTCTGAAAGTGATAGCTTATGATTTTAAACACAGTTTTCAATACACCAGAAGGACCAGCCATTGGGGCAGGGAGACGCACAGACTCTCACTCTTCTAGTGTTAATTACCCACCCTCATGTCTTTGTTATTTGCTCCAGGGAGGCATATCTAGTCTGTTCTCTGTGTCTGAGTGTGTTTGGAGTAGAGGATTTCTCACTGGCATTGCACTGGGTACACTCCAGCTGGGATATCAGGTAACAACAACAGCTGTCCAGAGGCAGCTGGGTCTAACTCTTAGGCAACACTTCCACTTGTACAAATATTGGTGACTGGGGTGTACCCAGTAGCAGTGTCTATTGACTGCACATGGGTCATGTGTTGCCTCGTGCTCCAGATAAGGTTATAAAAGGCCAGGCAGGGCAATGCTCCTTCAGTCGCTCTCTTACTGCTGAGCAGCATGGTCTGCAACAGAGAGGGGGTGGTGGGTGGATACAGGAAAACATCTTGAAGAACCTCCAGTTCCTGGCAAGTAATTTCCTCCTCCTCTTCTTCGAGTGATGCTCCCTATATGTATTCCAAACATGAGTGAGTATCAAGCAATGATTAGCTTGGAGGTGTGTGCGAGGATGCAAGAGGTATCGCTATCTGCAGGACGCCATGACCCACGGCCACATCTTCCGCTGCTGCCTGAGCAATGGCATATGTCACGCCAGGAGGTGTCTGCCAGAGAGGCAGAGGTAGTCACGTGCAACTGTGTTGAGTGGGCCATAATCCTGCTGGGTGACGGGTGTTAGACTGCACACAGCACTCTCTGATGCACGTAGAGACCCACTTTGATAAGTGCTGTGAAGAGAGGGCTTGGTTCCGATCCCTCTCTGCAGTGGGCAGGAAGAAGCGTGGAGAGGTGTGGAAGGTGCAGGTTCTGTCGAGGTAGAATGCAAGTACACGGTGGACATCAAGTGAATGCAGGGTCCTGTCCATTGGTGTGGCGTGGCGTGCGGCTTAGAATGGAAGTCCGGGAGGTGGATGGACTGGTTGAGGTGAAACTCCGAGACCACTTTTGGAAGAAACTTGGAGTGAAGGCCTAGGGAGACCTTGTCCTTATGAAAGACCATATGCATGGAGTTGACCATCATGGCCATCAGTTCAGAAGCAGAAGTGATGGCCAAGAGGAAGATGACCTTCATGGATAGGTGGGAGAGGGATCACATGGCCAGGGGATCAAGAGGGGGGGGGGAGGGGTTGGTGAGGGCAGAGTACAAGTTTGAGGTCCCAGAGGGGTGTAGGTTTAAGGACTGATGAGATGCTGTTCATCAGCCGCTTCAGAAATCAGGTGGTGGTTGGGTGAACAGTGAGTGGCCATCCACCGGTGGGAGGGAGGCACTAAGCACCACCAAGTGGACCCGGACTGAGCTGCGGGTGAAGCTGGAGGGAAGTTCTAGAAGATCATCCCCACTTTTCTGGACTGAGCTGCCCTGGAGGGGGAGGTGATAACATTGCGTCCAGAAGGTGAAGTGTTCCCATTTTGCTGTGTAGCATGCTCATGTGGAACTTCATCTGCTGCATGTATGTTCTGCACCGGTGTTGAAAGTGTTGTCTACTTGCGAGCCCCATCCAAACACCAGGTCATCAGTCGAAGCGCACCTGGGCTAGGATATCAAACTCTGCCCTGGTCCTGGGTAAAGATGTCTGGCAGTGCAGGGAGACGGCTTGGGGGCAGGCAGAGTGTCTGTAAACCAAACTGATGGGGCCAGAATGAGGCTATAAGTAGGACCATGGCCTGGTCTTGGTGGATCTTGCGTATTACTTGGGGAAGGAGTGCAATGGGGGGAAAAGGTGTAATGGAGACCAACCTGCCATGGAAGGAGGAGAGTATCACTCTGGGAAACATGCACTCTTTGCTTCCCAGGAGCAGTAGAGGGCAAACGTGCCGTTTTCATGAGTGGTGAAAAGGTCCCAGCGATGGGGGCCCAGGCACAGCAAATGGAAGGGAGATTGGGGTGATGTAGCTCCCACTTGTGATTGAGGAACCAGGTCCAGCTGAGTGAATCCGCCAGAGTTCTGCATATCTGGGAGGTACACCACGTGGAGTGTGACATTGTGGCAGATACACCAGTTCCAGAGGTGGATGAACTCCACATAGAGTGACGAGGACTTGGTGCCCCCTCTCCTGTTTATGCAGACCACCACAGTCATATTGTCGCAGAGGATCTGAACCTAGCAAGCATGGGGAAGGGACAGGCCATAGCAGGCCAAGCGGACCACCAGCAGCTCCAGGACATTGATGGCCTCCTGTGGAGTCCAAGCCCCTTGGGTGGCAGGCCTGTCCAGGTGTGCAGCCCAACTGACTAGAGAGGCATCCGGGGTGAGGGTGTGGGCTAGGATGGAGATAGCAAAGGAGGGTAGTCGACCAGGCTAGGGAGGCCTGCACTGGTCGTGGAACAATCAGTGTGGCATCCAGATGGTCGACGGGGGAAGGCGGGTCTGCAGACTGATAGGAGCCACAGCTGTAAACAGCGCATGTGTAGGCAGGCATGAGGCATCATATGGGTGTAGGTCTCAATGTGACTGAGGAGATAGAGGCAGCGGCGCACCGTTGCACGTAGGTTGCAGAATAAGGTCGCCACGAGGCCCATCAAAATGGTCTGCCGGGAGAAAGGCCCAAGCTGTCACAGAATCCAGGCATGCACCAAGGAAGTGGATTGTCTGCATTTGGAGAATCACAGATTTCTCCTCGTTGATACAGATGCCAAGAGCAGTGAAGAAAGAGCGGAGAGCACAGATGGCCGAAGTAGCCTTGGCGAGGGATGGCACAACCAGAAGCCAGTCATCCAGATAAGGGAACACAGTGTCCCAGTCACCTCAGTTGAGCTGCCATGACCATGAAAACTTTCATGAAGATTTTTGGGGCCACTGCAGTGCCGAAGGGGAGAACTCTGAACTGGCAGTGGTTGTCGCCCACGTGAAAGCGAAGAAAAAGACGGTTACTCACCTTTGTAACTGTTGTTCTTCGAGATGTGTTGCTCACATCCATTCCAGTTAGGTGTGCGCGCCGCGCGTGCACGTTCGTCGGAAACTTTTTACCCTAGCAACTCCAGTGGGCCGGCAGGTCGCCCCCTGGAGTGGCGCCGCCATGGCGCTCAATATATATCCCTGCCGGCCCACCCGCTCCTCAGTTCCTTCTTGCCGGCTACTCCGACAGTGGGGAAGGAGGGCGGGTGTGGAATGGATGTGAGCAACACATCTCGAAGAACAACAGTTACAAAGGTGAGTAACCGTCTTTTCTTCTTCAAGTGATTGCTCACATCCATTCCAGTTAGGTGAATCCCAAGCCATACCTAGGCGGTGGGGTCGGAGTGAGAAGTTGCGGCATGGAGCACTGCAGATCCGAAGGCCGCATCCTCTCTTGACTGCTGGACCAGGGCGTAGTGGGAAGCAAAAGTGTGGACCGATGACCAGGTCGCTGCCCGACAGATTTCCTGGATGGGCACACGGGCGAGGAAAGCCAGCAACGACGCCTGCGCCCTGGTAGAATGCGCAGTCACCCGACCCGTAGGGACGTGGGCCAAGTCATAGCAGGTCCTGATACAGGACGTTACCCATGAGGATAACCTCTGGGAGGAGATAGGAAGCCCCTTCATGCGGTCCGCTACCGCCACGAAAAGCTGGGGGGATTTGCGGAAGGGCTTGGTCCTCTCCACGTAGAACGCGAGAGCCCTACGGACATCAAGCGAGTGGAGCTGCTGCTCCCTGCCTGAGGAGTGAGGTTTCGGGAAAAAAACCGGAAGGAATATCTCTTGGCTGATGTGGAAGGACGAGACTACCTTGGGAAGAAAGGCAGGGTGTGGCCTCAGCTGCACCTTATCTTTGTGGAAGACTGTATACGGGGGGTCTACCACAAGAGCCCGGAGTTCCGACACCCGCCTAGCTGAGGTGATAGCTACTAAAAAGGCAGTCTTCCAAGAGAGGTAAAGCAGGGAGCAAGTAGCTAACGGCTCAAAGGGGGGTCCCATGAGCCGAGACAACACCAAGTTAAGATCCCAGGTTGGAGCAGGGAGTCGGACGTTAGGGTATAAACGTTCCAGTCCCTTAAGGAATCTAGACACCGTCGGGTGATAAAAAACAGAGCGACCATCCGCACCCGGGTGAAAGGTGGAGATAGCTGCCAGGTGGACTCGCAATGACGATATCGCCAGACCCTGCTGTTTGAGGGACCAAACGTAGTCTAAGATATTGGCCACCGAAACTTCCATAGGGCGGAGATTTCTCTCCCCGCACCAACAGGAGAAACGCTTCCACTTGGCCGAATATGTCGCTCTCGTGGAAGGCTTCCTGCTGCCCAAAAGCACCTCCCTCACCGGTGTGGAGCAGCGCAGCTCAGAGCCGGTCAGCCACGCAGGAACCACGCCGCTAGGTGCAGCGACTGCAGGTCCGGGTGACAGAGGGTCCCGTGCTCCTGGGTAATCAGGTCCGGGTGAAGGGGCAGGGGAACTGGGTCGGCTATGGCCAGGTCCAGCAGCATGGGGTACCAATGTTGCCTGGGCCACGCCGGGGCTACCATGATCACGCGAGCCCTGTCCCTGCGCACCTTCAGAAGGACCCTGTGGACCAGTGGGAACGGGGGAAACGCGTAGTACAAGTGGGTCGACCACGGAATAAGGAAGGCATCCGCTATCGACCCGGGCTCCCTGCCCTGAAAGGAGCAGAACGCCTGGCACTTCTTGTTCCCCCCGGACGCGAAGAGGTCCACACGGGGATAACCCCACCTCTGGAAGATGGAGAGGGCGACGTCCGGGCGAAGGGACCACTCGTGCGACAGGAAGGATCTGCTCAAGCGATCCGCCAGCGTGTTCCGTACTCCGGGGAGGAAGGAAGCCGTGAGGTGAATGGAGTGGGCTACACAAAAGTCCCAGAGTCGCATCGCCTCGTGACACAGGGGAGAGGATCTGGTGCCACCTTGCTTGTTGATATAGTACATGGTCGTCGTGTTGTCGGTAAACACCGCGACACAACGACCTTGAAGCTGATGGCAGAACGTTTGACAAGCAAGGCGGACCGCTCTCAACTCCCGCATGTTGATGTGCAACCCCACCTCCTTCGGGGACCACAGGCCCTGCGTTCTCAGGGTTCCCAGGTGGGCCCCCCAGCCTAAATCTGAGGCATCTGTTGTCAGGGACACCGAGGGCTGAGGTGGGTGGAAAGGGAGCCCCGCACATAGCACGGACTGGTCTAGCCACCAGTCGAGAGAATCTAACACCCCTTGGGGGATCGTGATCAGCATGTCTAGCGGCTGTCTTGCCGGCCGGTAATGATCGATGAGCCACAACTATAACAATAACGAGAGATAACGAGAGATAACAAGGAGAGCTAGGGACGTGGAGGACAGCTATGCCGCGCTCCACAGTTCCAACGACCGACACGGCGGTAAGAAGGAACTGAGGAGCGGGTGGGCCGGCAGGGATATATATTGAGCGCCATGGCGGCGCCACTCCAGGGGGCGACCTGCCGGCCCACTGGAGTTGCTAGGGTAAAAAGTTTCCGACGAACGTGCACGCGCGGCGCGCACACCTAACTGGAATGGATGTGAGCAATCACTCGAAGAAGAACTTGCGGTGAGCTGGATGGATGTCGATGTGAAAGTACATATCCTTTATATTGACAGCTGTGAACCATGCTCCCTGGCAGGGGGAGGGATGGCCGATGTGAATGTCAGCATATGGAACCTGGCTTGCATGAGAAAGGTGTTGAGTAGGGGAGATAGAGTATATAGCCGAGTCCTTCTCCCTCTTTTGGGATAAGAAAGCCCAGCCCCATCCCCACTCCCCAAGCTCTGCAGCAGGACCAGGGGCACTGCAGTCACTGGTGGCAACAGGGGTGGCTCTAGGCATTTTGCCACCCCAAGCATGGCAGGTAGGCTGCCTTCGGTGGCTAGCCTGAGGAGGGTCCGCTGGTCCCGTGGCTTCGGCGGACCTCCCGCAGGCAAGCCACTGAAGGCAGCCTGCCTGCCGCTCTCATGGCACCGGCAGAGCACCCCCTGCGGCTTGCCGCTCCAAGCACTTGCTTGGTGTGCTGGGGCCTGGAGCCACCCCTGGTGGCAGGAATGCAGCGACCTGGCCCCAGCTACACCGCCCCTCAAGCCAGCCACCCCCACCCCCTATGGAGGCCTGGGGCCCACTCCATCCCTGCAGAGGCCTGGTGCCACCCCCACGGAGACCTGGGGCCCCTGCTTCTCCTCTGCAGAGGCCTGGGCCCGACACTCCACCTCCATGGAGGCGGGGTTGCATAGGGCCCCAGAATAGCTAGGGACGGCCCTTCACATAGGGACCATCGCTCAGAGAAGCAGCTCACTTTTCAAGTTCTCTCATTTTCCCTGCTTTGCACCCTGCCAGAAAACCACCAAACAAACAAAAAACCTTCAGAAGAACCACATTTACATCCTCTCAGTGCTTCACATGCAACCTTTCCACAGTCTGTCTCTCTTTTATTTACCTCCACCATAATCTTGACCACGTTTATGTCACAAGGCAGGGCAGTGCTATGAGCCCCATTTCACAGGCGGGGAACTGAGGCACAGAGAGGATAAGTGACTTGCCCAAGGTCACACAGAAAGCCTGTGGCAGAGCCAGGACATGAACTCAGGTCTCCCAAGTCCCAGGCTACTGCCTTACCCACAGGACAAGGGGTGCAGGAGGGGGCTCTGGGCTAGGGGGTGGAGCTGAGCATTTGAGGTGTGGGATGGGGGCTCTGGGCTGAGGCAGGGGACTGGGGTGTGAGAGAGTTTCCGGGGTGGGGCCAGAAATGAGGGGGTCAGGTTGCGGGAGGGGGCTCTAGGCTGGGGGAGTGGGTTGAGGTGTGTGGGGGGGTGAAGACTGGCTGGGGGTGTAGAGTCTAGAGTGGGGCTGGGAATGAAGGGTTTGTGGTGCAGGAGGGTGCTCTGGGCTGGGACCGATGAGTTTGGAACATGTGGGGGCGATCAGGGCTGGGGCAGGATGTTGGGGTGTGTGGGGGTGAGGGCTCCAGCTGGGGGTGCGGGCACTGGGGTGGGGTTGGAGATGAAGGGTTTGGGGTGCAGGAGGGTTCTCTCGGCTGGGATTGAGGAATCAGAAGACAGGAAGGGGATCAGGACTGGGACAGAGAGTTGGGGCATGGGAGGGGATTTGAGGTGCAGACTCTGGGCGGCACTTACCTCAGGCAGCTCCCGAACACAGCGGCACGTCCCCTCTCCGGTGCCTATGCAGAGGCACAGCCAGATAGCTCTTCTCGCTGCCCCGCAGCTCTCATTGCTGCAGTTCCTGGCCAATGGGAGCTGCAGAGCCAGCGCTTGGGGCGGGGGCAGCGTGCGGAGCCCCCAGCTGCCCCTACACAGAGGAGCCAGATGGGGGACATGGCTCTGCTTCCAGGAGCCGCACAGAGCCACGGCAGACAGGGAGCCTGTCTAGCCCCCACTGCGCCGCCGACCGGACTTTTAACGCCCGGTCAGTGGTTCTGACCAGAGCCGTCAGGGTCCCTTTTTGACTGGGCGATCCCCAAGGGGAATAGCTAGTGTTCATTAGTGCAGCGCTCCTTTGGTAGGAGACAGACAGGAGTCTGGAGACCTTTGATGAAAGGTGAATTCTACTGGGGCCACTGTTATGTGTAGAGAGACCGTCAACCGCCCCCGGGCTGGGAGGGCCAGGAATGCCCCCCACACTGTACATGGGGAGGTGTGGGATGCTGGCAGAACCCCTGCCCTGGGCTCAACTGCAGAGTGAGCACTGCCCTCTAGCCGCAAGGTGCCCTTACTACAGGTTCTCCAAGGCCATGCTATTAACGGCTGGATACCGACAGAGAGATGGAAACGGGCACTGTTGAATAATTCAGCCAGCTGGATGTGTATTACAGGTAGAGCAGGCAGAGATGCCTAATACTTTCCATGGTCAGAGGCATGCATGTGTGTATACACACAACATACATAAATACAAACCCAACACCCTACTAACATCTTCTCCCTGCAGGCCCACACCTTAGGCACGGATTCACTGCAGGCCTAAGATTAAGCCTCAACCTGGCTACTGTTAGACGGGGCTGTAAGATGCACCTGTGTTTGGGTCTTCCCAGCTGATCAAGCCCTGACCTCCTTGCTGCCTGGGCCAGGGAGCCTGGCACTCTGAGGTTCTGAATGGTTCAGCAAAAGTCTTATTAGGCACCAGAAACAGATGCTTATGGGAATAAATAACTAGCAGAAGGGACTGAGCCTGGGGAACAGAACAGCTTCTGCAGTTTGCATGGAAAACAGTCGCCTAACGCAAAGGGGGGGGGAGGGGCTGCTCTTCCTTGAGGTGCTACTGTAATAAATAATAAGCTCACTCTACAAATACTGGGACAGTTCTGGAGTGTTCCACTTCAATCACTTGTTTCAAGTTTCAGCAGCAGAGGAATGTTTCTGCTGAAAGAGAAAGATGCGGAGAAGCTGCTGGACGCTCCTCCCACACACTCTTGAGGCAGGACAAAACCTAGAATCTAAAAGTTCTTGCCAGATATAAAGATCATCACAACACACACAAAACTCCTTTGAAATGAGAGCCAAGGAAAACGTTTGGGAGATTCTTCCCTGGCCAGCTTTCAGAATAAAGTGGAAACTGCCATAGGTGGGCACTGTACCTCTCTTTTTCGCTTTGGACCTATGGTGCACCAGGGCTTCCTCGCTGTTTTATACTGACTTTGCATTTTCTGCAACTGTAATTGTATCTTGTGCAATGAATACGGCATAATGAACCCACACACCCAATCACTGTGTTCATTCTTCAGTGCCTTAGACTGGGCTTTGCTGAAATTGACCTGGTCACTAATAAAAGACATGCAGGTTGAATGGACTTTAAGAAAACAACCTATCCCCATTCCCTGGGGTGTGCTGATCAGCAGATCTAATTGTGTAGTAAAAGGAGTAGAGGTTCAATGAAAAATGAGCCTGAGCATGGCACAGCTGCAGCATAATGGCCATCCCCGGGGAAAGATGACTGCTCTTTCAGCTCAGAATGTCTAGCTTGAAAACTGTCCTTACTACACTTGCTGAAGCTTTTAGATCAGTTTCTCCAGGGAGTCTGTAACTGCACTGTGGCTCCCCACTCACTACAGTTCCCAAACAGACCAAGCTAATAAATCATCTTGAATATTTTTTGCCTGGCTCAGCCACAGCACCAGGGTGCAGTCTAGTAAGCAGAAACTGTCCAGTAAACAGGAATGGGAGAGATTTACAGTAACCCTGTGAAGAGGCAGCTTAGGGCCTCATCATGGGCAGAGCTTTCGGCAGATTTGGAAGCACAAGTATTTGTGATTTTCATGTCATCTTAGTGAGTGGCATGCAGAGAAGATATTCAGACACATGGAGTTGGGGGGGGGGAGGAAGGGGTCCTCCCGGCCCATTTTTACTGTCCCTGATTCCATTAGACTCCCTCACTCCATCTCCACCATAAGCAGGGTGGCTGGTCACTACTTTCACATCCCGTGGTGAACCATGGCCATAGTACGATCAGATGAGTCATCAACCTCAACCTGCCACTTAAACAGGACTTTCCCCACCAATTTTACAGCAGGGTTCCCCTCCTCATTCACCCTGGAACCTCCCAATTTCTGTATACAAATGGTCCTCCTGCAGGCCTTTTCTCTCTAGTATGGGTTGACGCTCAGAGAGCCTCTTTCATACAGGAAACCCCACACTTCTGGCTGCAGTGTGGCTACTTCTGGGGCAAAGGGCCTGAATCTAGGAGAAGCAGTTGGTGTACAGCATAAGCAGGGGTGCATTTTGGCCCAGGTAGCGGGCTGGGGTGAGTTAACCTCTACCTGTTCTGAAAAGCACCCCAGAGAACTGGCGCATCCACAAACAACTGACATGGAACTTAATTCATCTCTTTGGGGAAGGCAACGGGCTAAGTTAACACAGTCGCATTCAAACCCACGCTGCGCGGTAGGCTATGCTTTGGCCATGGAACAGTGCCAACACATCCTGCAGAGAATCGCTCTGAACACTTCCTTCTGTATGCACACAAGCCTTTGGTCATGGCCTGGGTTTGCATGATACACAACATATCCCCCTACCGGACAGAGTCAAAGCTGCTCTGGATGCTAGGAATGCTCACCAGTGCCCTGCACTGGATGGGGTCAGACTTAACTCTGGCGCAGCTTGAATGTACCAACGTGCTGCGATGCCCTCTGCTGGATGGAATCAGAGTTGCACAAGTATCTGTTCTTTTCATGCCATCTTAGGCCTGGCCCACACTACACTGTTAAACCGATTTTAACAGCGTTAAATAGATTTAACGCTGCACCCGTCCACACTACACTGCTCTTTATATTGATTTAAAGGGCTCTTTAAATCGATTTCTGTACTCCTACAAAACGAGAGGAGTAACGCTAAAATCGATATTACTATATCGATTTAGGGTTAGTGTGGACGCAAATCGACGTTATTGGCCTCATTCTTTTACAGTAGCTACCCACAGTGCACCGCTCCAGAAATTGACGCTAGCCTCGGACCACGGACGCACACCACCGAATTAATGTGCCTAGTGTGGACGCGCACAATCGACTTTATAATATCTGTTTTATAAAATCGGTTTAAGCTAATTCAAATTTATCCTGTAGTGTAGATGTACCCTTAGTGAGCGGCAGGCAGAGAAGACATTCAAACTCCTGATATTACTGACTGGCAGCTTCCAGAGCTTCTCCATTAACCAATGATTCTGGAGCAGAAAGAGCAGTGCACTAGTCCTCACTTCCCCTAAGGCTACAGGTACGTGAGTTAGCTGCTACATGCAGCAATAGGTTGTTGTTGCAATGTAAACATCTTTCACGCACCAGGTTCAAAACCCCCCGGGGCGCCTTACTCTTGTTTTCAAACTAATGCCTGTGTTTGAACTCAAGCACTGATCCCATTTCCAGACAGACAGCAGAACCCTCTGCTCCCTTCCAATTCCCAAAGAGCCTCTAAGGCTTTATACAAAAAGGGGCGTTTGCCTCAGTTCCAGGCAGCAGTATTGCTGCACTAGTGCAGAACCCGAGCGAAGATAAGGTAAATCATACTTGACATCAGAGCAGCTCACCTCTGCGTGGACTTGGATAAAGTGCACCAACTCACACGATGGTTACCTTGGCTACAGCTTTGCAACACAGCCAGCTGGGATTTTTGCAACTAACCTTTTTTTGGGAGGAGGGTGGGGGAAAGAAGGAGAGGGGAGCATTGTTAAAAATTACAACGTCCCAAAACTGAAACTTGTCACAGGAAAAGAGTCGGATTTGATTCATTTTCCAACATGAAAACATTTGGAAAAACAAATTTAAAAATTACCAAAATGTTTCATTTTGACGTTTTCTAAATGGAGAATTCCAGTTTTCTGCTCTGAAATGCCTTTTCATTTTGCAATTTATAGTAAAAGAAAATTAAACCTTAAAAGTGAAACAAAAATGTATTGCTGACCCACACTGAAATTTTATTTATTTATTTTTGGGTCGCAAACATTTTCCAGATTTAGATTTTCTGTCCTGATTCAGGACAGGAAAACTTTGATCTCTCAGATTCTCATAGGATGGGAAAACCATTTCTCACCCAGCTCTACGTTGTACTGGGGCATCTCCAGTGCTGGCTGGAACTGGGGCAAATCCCCCAGCATAGAGCAGGCCTAAAAAACAAGAGCTCCTCACTCCACAATCTCAAACACTGTTCTCTGCCCTTTCTCCAACAAGGAAAAGTGATAGTACATATAATGCTGAAGCAACCCAGTACATAGATTATAATCCAATTTGCGTCAAGCATCAGAACTCCTGCACACCATCTCCTTCTCCCATAGTATTTGCTTCCTAAAGAGTAGCTTTGTACTAGAAAAACATTTCAAACATGCACATGCTATATTCTATTGTATATAGGTTTATATGATATCCTTATCATACCAGGAGATCGACAAATCGATGTCTGGTAGCCTTTTCACAACATTCATTGTGGTGATCAACAACACATAGGAGCACAACCTGAAGGCTGTCGTCTTGAACTTTGGTGTAAATTCATTTATGCTGACATCATCACTTTTGCAGTACCAGGCAGAGTTCTCACCACTTTCGACAACTCTCTCTCCACCGACCTGCAGAATACTTTCACTATTGGAAGCTCCATCTCAAAGCCTCCAAATTCTTGGTAATAGCTTTTCACCTAAACAACAAAGCCACCAAGGAACCACTCAGTGTCACCTCCTGTGGTTGACAGGTCCGTAATGAGCCCTACCCAAAATACTTGGGTGTAACCCTGGACAGATGCTTGACTTTTAGAGCTCATTTGGCAAAGGCACATGAGAAGGTAAAAACAAAGAAACGTGCCCACACCTCGAGCAGGGACTCTAATACTGGTATACTCAATGGCTGAATATTGCGCACCAGTCGCTGCTGGTAGCCCACTTACCAAATTGCTAGGCGTACAGCTTATTGCTGCTATGAGACTCATAATTGGAAAATGAAAATCAAGATCTATTCAATGGTTGTCCACTCTGGCACATACACTCTGCCTAAAATTCAGAGAGAGAGAGAGACCCTCCATCCTTGTGAGTACAATCAAACCATGGCAGGCTTGTATCATAACCTTAGTCCCAGATTTGGACCTTAGCGTCCAAAATATGGGGGTTAGCATGAAAACCTCCAAGCTTAGTTACCAGCTTGGACCTGGTACTTGCTGCCACCACCCAAAAAATTAGAGTGTTTTGGGGCACTCTGGTCCCCCTGAAAAACCTTCCCTGGGGACCCCAAGACCCAAATCCCTTGAGTCTCACAACAAAGGGAAATAATCCTTTTTCCCTTCCCCCCTCCAGGTGCTCCTGGAGAGAGACACAGACACAAGCTCTGTGAATTCAAACAGAGTGACTCCCCCTCTCCGTTTCCAGTCCTGGAAACAAAAGCACTTTCCTCTTCACCCAGAGGAAATGCAAAATCAGGCTAGCAAATCCAACACACACAGATCTCCCCCTGATTTCTTCCTCCCACCAATTCCCTGGTGAGTACAGACTTAATTTCCCTGAAGTAAAGAAAAACTCCAACAGGTTTTAAAAAGAAAGCTTTATATAAAAAGAAAGCTTTATATAAAAAGAAAGAAAAAAATACATACAAATGGTCTCTCTGTATTAAGGTGACAAAATACAGGGTCAATTGCTTAGAAGAAATATGAATAAACAGCCTTATTCAAAAAGAATACAAATCAAAGCACTCCAGCACTTATATTCATGCAAATACCAAAGAAAAGAAACCATAGAACTTACTATCTGATCTCTTTGTCCTTACACTTAGAAACAGAAGATTAGAAAGTAAAACTACTTCTCCAAAGCTCAGAGACAGCAGGCAGACAGAAAAAGACTCAGACAACCAAATTCCCTCCACCCAAAGTTGAAAAAATCCGGTTTCCTGATTGGTCCTCTGGTCAGGTGCTTCAGGTGAAAGAGACATTAACCCTTAGCTATCTGTTTATGACAGCTTGAAATTACCGGTTCATAAGGACCTCCAGGATCTTCTGAAGAAATACCTGAAATCTTGCAAGCCTTTTTGGGGTTGGGCTAAAGTAGTGAAAGTGCCCACATTCAGTCCTAAGGCACCCTCAGAAGAATTCTGGGATAATCCTTGTGTCCCAAACACACCTCATGGCCGCCACCCCCCAAAACAACTTTGAGGCTTTAATCTACCCTGGAAACAGTAGTCTATTTTGAACCATTCCAGAACATCACATGGAAGATGCTGTCATCTTACACATCTGGGAGATGAGAGATGATGCACAGTGTGACCGTGGACACCAGTTGCAAATATAAATGAGGGTCTACTTCAATCATTGGCTGGTAGCACCTCAGGTTTGCACCAAGCCACTAAATAATATATGAAGGTATGCCCATCTCATAGAATTGGAAGGTCATTGAGTCCAGTCCCCTGCCTTCACAGCAGGACCAAATACTGTCTCTGACAGATTTTTGGCCCCATATCCCTAAATGGCACCCTCAAGGATTGAACTCACAATCCTGGGTTTAGTAGGCCAATGCGTGAACCACTGAGCTATCCCTCCTTGATGCAGTCATCTGAACCTGGTTATGTGGTTGCTTATCACCTCTCTTGCCATATGAAAGACTGCCCCAACACTGCAGAATCAGTGCCCCTTTCAATAACGAATTAAGCATTGTGACTTACATCCGTCATGTGGTTTTTGCTTTCGCTCATCCCAGGGGAAAAGTTGTGTGCAGTGGAGTGTTTTGTTTTGGTAGGGATTCTTTTACACACACGTACACACTGCTGTGTTAGAGAAGGCAAGATCAGAAAAGTGCACCTTGCCCTTTGGAGCAGAAGGTGAGGTTTGAGATGGCCTTCGTACCTGTGGGAAGTCTCTGCAGTCTGGGATCAGCCCCTCAGAAACTTCTGTCTCCTGCACAGGTGGCTTCATGTCAAAAGTTGTGTTGTGCCCAAGGAGAGGCTTTCTGATTGTCAAAGCATCAGTAACTCATGAGGAATTTGCAGTATTGCCAACCCTAAACGTTCAAAAATCATGAGTCAGACCCCAAAGATATTGTATGACTGGCCACAAATTATATCTTTTGTTTTTTTGTGGGTCCATCTTGATTTTTGAACTCTTCTTGCCCAGCCAGGTGGTGGGCGAGAGACGGATAGACAAGACACCTGGCCCCTGCTGCTGGAGTTCTCACTGATGCTTGAACACCAAGCTTCCAGCTTCTCCTCGTACTCCATCATCCTAATCAACTGTCTCCTTCCAGCTGCATCACTGCTCCTTCCCTAGCCCAGAAATTAATTATGCATCCCCTACATGACACATCCCCACATCAGTTCTCCCCCTGCCCCAAATCTGCTGCTTCTGCAGTGCCAGTTGCTCTCCTCTCCTCACCTTCAGACAGGAGCTGACTTACCTATTGTTCACAGGAGAGGAAAGGGGAACGGATCTGGCCTGAGTGACTGGGCTCTTTCTGCTCTCCTCTCCTCTCCTTTAGAATAGTGTCAGTGGCTCCCTCTCTCCCCACTTTCCCCACGACCTCCTCTTGGCTTTGGGTGTGGGGATCTCTGTCTTCCTGCAGCAGCTCTGAATGGCGGCTCTTCTCCAAGAGGTGGGCAAACGTGGATGACAGCCAACCAGAGGGAGTTTTTTCCCTAGGCAGGGCTGCAGTTCAAGAGAGGACTGCAGCTTCTGGCATCATAGCCAGGCTGGGACCGGTGAGAGCTGGGAACGCTGTATCGGCTTGACAGCACATGGCAGATGGAGGATGCTGGTGGGGTGCACAGAACATGGAGCAAATTGGTTCACACAGGACACCCGGGGGGAGATTTTCAAAAGCTCCCGAGGGATTATGGAGCGCATGCATTGATTTTTAGTGGGAACTGGGCTCTTGAAATCTGGGCCAGTGTCTCTATAGTTTCCCTCTCTCTGAAAGAGGGATAACTGTGTTAACCACGTCACAGGGATACAAGGTGGATTAACCAGCATTTGTAACAGTGCTTGGAAGATACCAACTGTCAGGGATATTTCTCTGAATAGGAGGGTCATGGCCTTGTCCCTCGCTTGGTTCTATTATTTTGGATGCATACTGTCTTCTCCCCCACCGTAAAAAAATAAATAAATAAAAGAAATTGGTCTTTTTCTATTTGGCAACACTGGGCTTTCTTCACCTGTTTCCAAACTAGCAAAAGCCTGACACTTGCTTTCATGTCCCGATACAGTTTTGTCACAAGTTCGGCAGGAACAGGAATGAGTCTTGCAAACAGCCGTACACGCAGCAAGCGAAGGTCCAAGATATCATCACCTAGAGCAGGGTTCTCAAACTGGGGGTCAGGACCCCTTCGGGGAGTCACCAGGTTATTACGTGGGGGGGGCACGAGCTGTCAGCCTCCACGGTAAACCTTGCTTTGCCTCCAGCATTTATAATAGTGTTAAATAAATAAACAAGGGTTTTTAATTTATAAAGGAGGGGGTCGAACTCAGAGGCTTGCTATGTGAAAGGGGTCACCCGTACAATAGTTTGAGAACCACTGACCTAGAGTATGTTTCAGTACCAGAAGTTCATGTTGCCAAGATCTGGGTCCAAACAATGGGCTAGTATCACTTTAAATTATTTCTGAACAGACTTGAATCTCTTGTGTTCTCTCACTTGGCAGCACTGATCACATCAAGTATCACGTTTCATGCTGGAGAGGCCTTGGAGCTTTGTATTTCCTGCTTGCTTTAAAGCAGACAAAAGAAAGAGGGAATCCCTGGTGGGAAGCACCGCTGCCCTGAAATATGGGGGACGTGCTCAGTTTCCTGCTCTGTAACCTTCAGCATCAGAAGATAATCCAGCCTTGAGTTCTCAACTACTGGACAAGGGGGAGTTGGCATATACAGAAAGGATATTTTTATCCATCCGCCTTGTCCCAACATGAGCAAGCCGGGAAGGCTCAGGAAAGTTATTTACAGAAATGCGGACGTTCCAGTTCCCTTGGCATGCATTTTCTGCAGCGTGTGTTTGGTTTAAAAGGAAGCCTCCTGAGTAACCCGAAAGTCAAATTGCTGCAGCTACCGACAGACAGCAAATCACAGCAAACAAAAAACGCATGTCTTAAAACATAAGAATAATTCAGACAGGAAGCCATGCTTTGTTCTCAGGCTGCTGAAAGCATGGATTTACTGAGGGGTTATTCCTAGTAGAACACACTGGATGTTGAAATTGGCTATACCCTGCCTTACAGGTTTAAAAAAAACAAACGAACAGGTTTGATGGAAAATGTCTGAAGCCTTGAGGATCATCTGGGCAGGGGTGGCATGGTCATCAAACCCAGTGGGTAGCCCGAAAATCATGATGCTTTCCCCACAGATCTTTAGAGCACTCACAAAAAGCAGGAGCATTCTGGCAGAGATCCAGTGGCTCCACAATACTCACAGGGCAGGCAGCCTGTGGGACCATCACACCTGGGCCGAACCCTGGAATACAAGTTCACAGTACAGAAGGAAGGCCGACATCTTCCTTGCCTCCCCACCCTTCCCCCATGAAGCCAGAAGGGTGCCCAAAAGGGAAATGATACAATCTCAATCCAATTCCGCTCCCCACTCCCTACCCCTTGGAGAGAAATCTGGCCAAAGCACAGCTATTCAGCTGATGGAGAAAGTGAGGCACAAAGAGGTGAGAACACATGGCAAATCAATGGCTAATCCAGGAATAGAGCACCAGGTCTCCTGATGCTCACCCCACAACTTCACCAACAGACTGCACCATACCGGAGCCTTCAGCATTTCTCCTGTTGTGAATTCTGCACTGGACAGATTGGACAGGTGCTTCAAGGTAGCCGGGGTTAATCCTTTCTCTGCAATACCCCCCTGCATCCTCCCACGTTTTGTTGCTGCATGTTCACCATTTCCTCCCCCTAATGGGTCTCTGAGTGAGTTCAGACCTGGGAGAAGTGCCAGTCTGGAGCCCTCTGTCCTGCAGCCAGTGGCAGGACAGGCTTCCAAACACAGAGCACAGCCCAATGCCCTAGTGTGCAGGAAGCAGCTATAGGGGTGGGAGGGCAGGTCAGCTTCCTTAGCCTTTCTCCCCCAAGCTACGGATCATACAGGGGGTCCAGTGCTGAGGCTCATCCACGCAGAACTGGTCGAGACCATCATCAACTCAAACACTACTGAAGTGGGGCATGCTGAGTTTGCTGGCCTGGGGAAAAATGAGGGTACAACTGGAGCTCTCTGAAGTATCACTCGTTTCCCTACACTCTGAGCCAAGGGAAGTCCCATGGTCAGAATGAGGGCTTCTATCCAGCGCTGGTGTTATACAGCCCTGCCAGAGCAGAGCGTGCCGCACTGTTCTTTGAGGCAAGGTGGAAGCCCCACTGGTATTTGTTTCCAGTTTCTCTCTAAAGGAAGTTAAGGAACCTTTCGTGGAGGGGCAGGAAATCTCCTGTCACCCGGCCTACAATCTTCTTGTACTCCAATAGCTTATAGCACCCACAGCTGCATGAGCCATTGCTAAGCCCATAACGGCAGCTCCATTTCCCAGCAATGCACCATATCACCCATTCGACAACTCATTGCTTTCCAGCACTGCCCCTTATCTGTTCCACTCCCCTTGTACAGCCTGCACACATACAGGAAAGCCCTTTCAAGAGACCAGCCCCATCTTGAGAATAGATATCCAGATGACAGCCCTGCATTGTACAATGAACTCCCACCGACCACAGGGGCAGCTCTGTTCATGGAAAGCTTGCAGGAGCAGGCCCTTGGAATGGAATGATCGTTTTTAACCAGACACTCATGTTTTCACATACACTCAAATCCAGGGAAATCCAGTCTTACAGCAAGTGCAAGTGGGGAAGCTGCAGGAGCCATCCAGCATGACAGTGTACAGCAGGTTCAGACTTGATGAAAGTCAGATCATCTCTCTCTCATCTATCAGCATCACCAAGATTGGAACAGAGGAAGAACAGTCGATCGCGTGAAAATAAAGTAAGACTCCTATATTACTACCCCTTTATCTTGAGTCTCCATCCTCCAACTGGACAGCAGAGGGCTGTGCGCTCCCCCCAGCACTGGGATGAAATCCAGCACACCGCAAACACCACACAACAGCTAGGAAGACAAGTGAAGACGAGTTAGCCAACACAATGCACAAGGAACAGTTTAGAAAGGCAGCACAATGACAATGTCAGGGCAAACATCTTCGACTGTGGTAGAAAATTCTACGGGATCCAAAGACCACTCATAAATCAGAATCTCAATTTTAGAGCTCATCAAAAATCTGGCCCTTCCAGACACACAGTGTCCCTAGTACCACATGAGGTCACAGTTTCAGAGGGAGAGTGCCACCCACTGAATCACCAAAAGCACTTTTTGGAACACCCGGCTTTCTTTGAAGCTCTCATATCCAACTACTGACCCAGCCTAAGAACAGTTTAGTCTATGAGCTGCAATGAGATTACAGCTTGAGGTGTTCTTTGTGTAATGGCAGTGTCCCATTGTGCCAGGTGCTGTATAAATACAATGAGAAAATTGCTGTCCCCAATCTAGACAGACAACGGGTGGGAAGGAAGTCAGAGGTATAGGTGAAGTGATTCACCCAATGGTTACACACTAGACCAGTGGCAGAGCTAGGACTACCCCACAATTCTCCTGACTCCCAGTCCAGTGCACTGTCCAGTGACCATGTTATGGGAGCTTGCACATGTTGAGGAGGAGGGCTAACAGGTTGCTTTGTCACACCTAAACCACACCCCTTTAGTGAGGCTTTCACTGATGGAGGCTGCTGTTGGCCCCGTGGGTAGTTGGACAGAAGAACACACAAACGCCAACGTTCGGTTAAGTTGTAGGAATTTATTTTAAATAACCTACAGTTGATTAAAAGGGAATTCATGATAAAAATAGAAGATACTTGTTGAGGAAAGACTGCGGGAAATGGTCTTCTCACACACACTAAGCTAACAATGCCTCTAAAACTAATGATTATAGCCAGAAAAAAAAAAAAAAAAAAAAAAAGGTTTCACATTAAAATTCTGCTTTTTAATTTTTAAAATTTTTGTACACAATTACAAAAGAAAAAATAAAAGCCCTAAAATCTTGATTATTTTTCCTTTTTTGGACCAATGCTCATTTCCCTCGAAATTTATTGACCTGTGAAACTTCTTTTTACACAATAAAATCTTTCAAGTAAAAGAGGGGAGAGGGGTTAAAAAAAGGGGGAAGCAAAGAAAACAGTCTGCCAAACTTAAAAAGTGGGTATTCTTGAAGTGTATAGAACATGCTCAGAACAAAGGATGATGGGAAAATTGTCTGTCACTGATTTCATTTCTCCTCAAATTCCACACTCATCCCTCCCCCCCCACACTCATCCGTCCCTCCCAATCTTCCCCCCCAAATCTACACGATCTTTAAGATCAAGAAGAAAAATGTTTAAATATTTAAAAATAATTAAAAGAAATAAAAATTCACATTTAAAAAAGAACACTCAAGTCAGGAAGCATCTTCCCATCATGCTTTGCTTTGAACAGATGTGGTGGGTTGTTTTGCATTTTTATTAAATTCATGTTCCGATGCCACGATTGTTTTGAGTAAAACTAACAAAAAATAAAATAAAATAAAAGCAGGTATCTCCATGACCATCGTGACAGCTGTGTCAGGTGCGTTGGGTTTTAAAATTTTGTTAAATTCCTGAAATGGGGCAGAGGGAGGGGCAGGGGTTAAGGAGTCCATTTTCTATTAAAATATAGAAGTTATTGCAAAACCCTAACTGTAAAAACGCACCAATATAATTGGATTTTGTATACAGTAGCTAAAAGATCCCCCAAGCTCTTCAGTGTAATGATGAATTTGCCTGGTGGAAGATTGACAAATCCCCCATCCACTTGCCCTGCCTCGAGAGAAACAAAACAAAAAAAAAAACAAAAAACCATACAGCTAGAATTTGGATCTCTGAAACATTTTTAAATAAGTTGTCCATAGGACAACTGGCTCAGCTCCTTTATAATATTTCCAGGTTTATCTTTTCTCAAAGACGTTGATTTCTTTGTCTGATGCTCGCTTGCCCCTCCTTACCCCCTCCCCCACAATTAGGACAAGTAAGGCTCACAGTTTATCAATCTCCCTAAAACCAGGCTTCCCCCCCCCACCCCTTTTTCCATAAAATCCAGCTCATTAAAAACAGGTTAAAACTCATAATCTTCTTCTGCCATGTCAATTGCCCAGGCAAATTTCTCTCGTTGGGTTTTGTTATAAATCTTCTCTATAGGAATTCCCCACTTCTTACACCTGCAGGAGAGAAGGAGACAAAAAGTTAGTCACCCGGACTCACAAACATGTTCTCTTAATAGAAGCACCTGTCCGAGGATCATTATCCTTTTTGCTCCAATGCAACCTTTTTTCTGTTGTCTCTTGTGCCCCCCTACTCACTGGCTCATACAAAGCTGGTTCTCCCTCCACCCCAGGTCACATCTCCCACCACACTTGCCAACCCCTATTCACAATTCTTGACTAACTCAGCTTGCTGCTAGCTGTCCCTCTCCTTAATATTTGCATAGAGGGGCTGTCATAAACAGATAGTTAAGGGTTAATAGAACAGGAGTACTTTATGTCTCTTCTGACTGTAAAGGGTTAACAAGTTCAATGAGCCTGGCTGTCACCTGACCAGAGGACCAATCAGAGGACAGGATACTTTCAAATCTTGAGGGAGGGAAGTTTTTGCGTGTGCTGTTAAGTTTTTGGTTGTTGTTCTCTCTGGGTTCTGAGAGTGACCAGACGTGCAACAAGGTTTCTCTCCAATCTCCCTGATACAGGTTCTTATAGATTCAAAATAGTAAGTACTAGGTGATAAGGCGAGTTAGGCTTATGTTTGTTTTCTTTATTTGCAAATGTGTATTTGGCTGGAAGGATTTTAATTTGTACTTGTATACTTATGCTGGGAGGGTATTCCCAGTGTCTATAGCTGAAAGACCCTGTAACATATTCCATCTTAAATTTACAAAGATAATTTTTACTGTTTTTTCTTTCTTTAATTAAAAGCTTTTCTTGTTTAAGAACCTGATTGTTTTTTTTTATTCTGGTGAGACCCCAGGGGACTGGGTCTGGATCCACCAGGGAATTGGTGGGGAAAAAGGAGGGAAGGGGGATAGAAAGGTTAAATTTCTCTCTGTGTTAGGATTACTTTCTTTCTCAGGGAGAATCTGGGAGGGGGAGAGAGAAGGAGAGGGGAAGGTGAATTTTCCTCTCTGTTTTAAGATTCAAGAAGTTTGAATCACAGTGATCTTCCAGGGGAACCCAGGGAGGGGAAGTCTGGGAGAGGCAATGGTGAGGGAAAGGGTTTACTTTCCTTGTGTTAAGATCCAGAGGGACTGGGTCTTGGGGGCCCCCGGGCAAGGTTTTGGGGGGGACCGGAGTGTACCAGGCACTCAAATTCCTGGTTGGTGGCAGCGCTACAAGTACTAAGCTGGTAATTGAGCTTAGAGGAATTCATGCTGGTACCCCATCTTTTGGATGCTAAGGTTCAGAGTGGGGAATTATACCGCTAGCTGTCCCTCTCCTTAATATTTGCAGAGAGGGGCTAATCGGGGACAGGACTCCACTGCGCTTGGCATGGTACACAAAAGGTGTACAACACAGTGCTCGTGTCAAAGAACTTACAATTTGCTGTGCCTCCTTCCCAACCTCACCCACTACCCAACCTGCCTGCTGCAGATTTACCTCCCTTCCCACAGTCCTCCAATCCTCCAACCATGCCAAACTCAGGGGGATCGGCACCCTTATCTGTCCCCATCACTGTGATCACAGGTCACGTTTGAGATGTTACTACACAACACCTTTCCAATGTCACATGGCAGGACCTGCGACTAGCAAGTCCAAGCTGTTTTAGTCACTCGGAGTGATTACTTTGGGATGGAGTTAACTCACAAGGATAATGTTCAAGTTGCAAACCATCCTGCAAGTGCTAGTAGCTAAGGAGAAGTTAGGATGGCTAACAGAGATCACAGGACAGGTGTATCTTTGCTAAGAACCAGCCAGGCTGCTGAAGAGTTTTTCATCTTGTCTATATGCATGCATTGAAAGCAAAGTGGAGATCCTTTGGCAACAGCCACCTCTCCTCAAACAGAAGCCTTTGCCGTAGGAATTTCTAATACCGTAGGCAATTTAAAAGGCTAAATTCACCTCTGACTGCAGAATCTCCAACTCCTGAGTCTGACAGAGGTTCGGTTGAGACTGTTCACATCGCAAGCCGCTTCCCTCACAGAACTGGCATGATTGCAGTGTCTGCTCAGAAGGGGCTAAGGCCTGAAATAATGAGCAGAATGGCGTGGCTGGCCAGAGAAAAGAGATGTGCTAGGAGAGCTGAGGGGGAGAGGAAGGAAGTGTTCACAGTATGCCTGTCTCTAACCTCTACAGATGCTAAATTAAGACACCAAATGTAAGAGACAACAATGTAAATGGTCACTGCTCTTTTGGTCCCAGAGAGACTGCAGCTGCTGCTGGAAGGTGCTCTTAGAAAAAATAATGATTGAGGTTGGCCTAAAATACAAAAGATTCAGAGAGGCTGAGATTTCCGAGAGGGTCAAGCTACTGCCTGGAAATGGATCAGAGCAATGCTAAAGCCTCCCACCACTCAGAGAACACAGCACAGGGACTGGCAGAAATCCTTCCCCACATGGCAGCTTACCAGGCAACTGAGATCCTGGGATCCAGGTAGTTGAGTTTGGAGGTGCTCAAGGCAATTTGCTTGTTCTCCTCTCTGTCTGTGGCCTGAACCTCCAGCTTCATCAGCTGCTCCTCAATCCTCTGCATGGCTTTTTTCTTGCTCTCTACTGTCCTGTGGGTGGGGAAAGAATCAGGGAACTGTTCAGAAAGAGCTTGGCCTTCGTGGGGTTACATTATTACCCTACACGGATTCAAAGAGACCCTAGTAACTTGCACCTTCCCTGAAAAGATCCAGTGCTTGGCAAATGATGCCAATCAGGACTGAGATGCAGCCATCACCGAGGTGAAAGCTGACAACACTTTAAATAGTTCAATACACAAAATCAAGAATCTGGTATCAACTAAAGCTATCTGATAACGTTTTAAGGAGGCAGAATGCAGTTCCCTTAGCTGGAATTTGTCCAGGACTCTAGAGGTAACATTCCTATTCCCATATAAAAAGAACCCCCAGTTTTAAAGCCTGGCATGAGATCATCTATTAAGCACAAGAGTGCAGTATTCAGTCTGATCTGAAAGAGGGTCATTTTTTCTATTCTGTTTGTAGAGTGCCCCCTTGGAAGTCTAAGTACAAGTGTATGCTCCTAGCTGGTTTTTGCATTCAGCACCCAACACGCTGCTCTGTAGTTTCTACTGGAGTAGACACTAAGATACCATCCATCTCCTACTCTGTGCACCAGAAGGAAAGCACACTGCTCAGCAAACTGCTTCCAAGGAGAGGTAGGTAGGTGGGTGGGTACGGCCTGTTTGGCGGAGCAGGACAGAGAGAGGTTTTGACGAGTCATAACAAAATGATGTCTTTCCTGAGAGACTGAAAGCTAACAGAGTGAAGACGGCCCACTAATAGGCCCACAAGATGTGATCTGGGGATTCTGAGCAGTGTTCTGCACTCTCCTGTCACAGACTTGCTTCGTCTCTCACTAAACCATCAGCCACATGCTGAGCTCATGCAAGCACTGGAGGTGAGGGTATGTTGTGAAAAGCAGAGATCCATGCAGCTTGCTAGTGACCACAGAAGGAGAGACAATGACAGACTACAGTATGCTCCTCAGCGAGGTGGCCATTTGCTAATGCAGGCCTGAAAGCATGAGGGGTGGGGAACAAAAATTTGGAGGATCACGGATCTGGAGGGAAGGGGGGAGGTATTTGAAGCAGCATGGCTGCAGTAGCAATCCCGTTTTGGGTTACCGCCCTGTGCTGCCGTTGTAAGACCTTTTACAGCTTAGCCGCACTGAAGTCAGACTTACTTTTTGGACTTTTCATCCCTCCGGACCTTGGCATCGGCTTTGGCGCTTTTCAGTTCTCTCCTGGCATCGGCTAACTGGTCCTTCTTGGCATCAATCTGGAAGAGGCAAAAACCCAGAGAGCAGGGTGGGAATTAGGAGTCAGACCCACAAAGCATGAACGACTACAGAAGAGGGGTTCGCTGACATCCAGGGGAACTGTACAAACCCTCCTAGCAGATTTGCCACCTGTATTGAAGGGCCTGGGATTCAACCAGTGAAGTATATGTCTATGTCTGAGTGGGACACGAGCCTGGATCTAATCCATAGCAGAAGAGCCAGATGGGGCTTTAAATAAGTCCTCACACACTGGGCCTACAGTTTCAAAAGTGACTAGTGACTTAGACACCGTAATGGTGTCTAATTTCCTATGGATTTGTGGCCTCTGACAATCAAGTCCTTCCAAGGTGTCAAGGTGAACACTGGAAAAACAGAGTCACTCCAAATCACTAATCACTTTTGTAAAAATTAGGCCATTGGGATTTCAAATGTGCTGTGCACAGAGACCAGCTTGTGGACGGTGCAGAGGGGAACGTCTTTCTCATAGTAAGAGGTTCCTATGGCATTAGGAATGGAGAGCTCCAACCAGAAGGTGGTATGTAGGATAAAGCCTCTGGTTACTGCTCAGGAACTGGCATCTGAGCAAAGGAACGGAGTGGAAGTACAGTAGGATCTGCCAAAGCAGAGCTGGCCAATAGCCCATTTAGTCGGTTAGCCTCTCTGAGTACGCTGGATGCAAACCAATAAAAATTTATCAAAATGTGCCATACAATCCCATGGAGGGACATTTCCTGACCCAGGCTGGTGATCAGTTTATGCCCTGAAGCATGAGGATTCCATGCTCTTGTAATCTTCCAAAAAATATCAAGAACTGAATCCAGACAGTCAGCCTGAGCTTGGGATCTAGTAAGGTTTAAAGACTCCCAGCTCCTCAGTCCTTAACTGTTATTTTCATACTCTCCACCTCCTCCCAAGGTAACAACTCAATTCAACTGTAAAAATCAGGGGTGGGGGCAGCCAGGTTAGGTGTTACAGAAGCAAGAGAACATCCCAGTGCTAAAACAGAACACCTTATTGAGAGGGTTATTTTAAAGTCAGGCTGTGAACAGACCTAGCCAAATTTTGACCTCATGGCCTTCGTCAGAAACAATCTGTAAAGGAAGAGGTCGAGTTAGCGGAGTAGAGTGCACTGCGCACAAAAGCTGCATTGATACAAAGGTCTACCAGGCCACTCTGAAGGGAGCAGACACCCACTCTGGTTTCCTTTCAGGGCCACAAATCAGAGAAAAGGACTGTGGTTTTAAGTTAAGCTCTGTAGTGTGTCCTCAGCGTGCAAATCAGACTTTGCTGAGGGAAAAGTGATATCTTGCAAGAAAGACATTCTAGGGACTTTTTTGGCCCAGAAAGCCAGCTTATGCCCTCGGCACCTGATTGGTTGGTTGGGGCAGAAAGTCAGCTCAGAGGTGGCAGATTTTGTTCTCTCCCAGTGGAGAAGGGTGCTTGTGTCTCAGATGATCTGTCTTCAAGGTGGAAGATTTCCTTTAAAAACCAGAGGACTCGCCTTACAAGACAGAGTGGTTTCAGACCCAGTCACATTAGCACTCCGTTGGCAGTGGAAAGTGGACTCCCCTTTAGTGGAGTTTGATACACTGCAATTAGATTCAAATGATGATATACCCACAACCAAAGGAAAAAAGTGATTTCTAGCTCTGTCTGTAATCTGAAACAGACTAAAAATTACCTTTGTTTGTAGATTCATCATGGATTTCTCAAAAGTCTTTGGTGGCGCCCTCTGGTGGTTACACAGAATAGCAACAGCTCTATTGGCACGGTTATAGGAAAGAATCTTTGCTGGGATGTTATCATCCGCTGAAAAAGTTGAAAAGCAGGTGAAACAATTCTGAGAGATTGAGCAGCCATGGACATGCATGCACCATTGCTTTTACTGATTCATATTCACTAATGAGGCTAAGTTAGTCTGCATTCATCTCTAGTATGCCGGCCCCTGCACTGCATTTAAATACATTTATCCTGGCACCAAGGAGTTAAAGATGTTATTTTCTTCTCTTTGTGTACTAAAGTCATGAGTAATTTTGGGCAACAACAGAGAGGTTGAGAGGGATAGCTCAGTGGTTTGAGCACTGGCCTACTAAACCCAGGATTGAGAGTTCAAACCCTGAGGGGGCCACCTGGGGATTTGGGACAAAAATCAGTACTTGGCCCTGCTAGTGAAGACAGGGGGCTGGACTCAATGACTTTTCAGGGTCGCTTCCCACTCTGTGAGATAGGTACATCTCCATATATTATTATTAGGGGCAGCATATCTAGCAGTCAGAGCAGGGTCAGGACTCTTCTTGATATTACATAACCTTGGGCCTGACATTTAACTGTGCTAAGCCACCATTCCCCCTTCTGTAGGAAGGACAATAATTCCCTGCCTTAGAAGAGGGGTTGGCTCATTGGCTCATCCATGTTTTGTGCAGCATTTGGATGGATGGCGTTACACAAATGGCCAAGTACTAATGTTGCCCTGCATGTCTCAGATGCATAGAGGCGGGGGATTTTCCAGGACACAGCCACTCTCCCTCTCTCCCCACCTCAAAGGGTCACTTCTAAAATTTTAAATTTCTTAAGATAAAACACGCATCAAAATAGTGGGGGGCAGGTCCTGGAGACCTAGCTTTGCTGGTTGCAGGACACCTGGGGATGATGGTATGAATACACCAAAGATGGCTGTAGGCCAAGTCTGCATTACCCCAATCTTGAGGTCACTGGCCCATCCCCAGTGCAAGCCAGTAGCCAAAGGGCTGTTCCCTTAACAAACTCTCCCGCATCAGCCATGCCTCCTATGTTGGGGGCTGCAAGGGGAGTAGCACAGGTCTAGAATAGCCAACCCTATGCCACCTGGCATTTTAAGGGAATCCCTAGGAAGCCAGTAATGTCCTCTTTGAGATTGCCTTGTGCCACTAGAGTGGGACAAGACAGCCTTGTGAGAGACCAGAACATACTTTCCCAATAATCTAAACACTTCAAGGGAGGTCAAACCTTGGGCTTAAGTTGATGGAGGGGAGAGTTTTGGGGGGGAAAATCCTAAGCCGCGTTTCATCCTAAGTAACTTGTCCATCCCCTTCCTAGGGTTTTGGCCCTCGTTATCCAGCAAGACCATTTTGTACTCACTGAGACACCTCAGAGATCCAACCCAAGGCATCACCATCACACAAATCATCACCACAAATGAGGCTAGGTGGTCCCAGACAATAGCACTTACGGGTAGTGAGTTCTTTTAGCTGCTGCTGTAGCGTGATGGAGGCATTGTAAGTACGGAATACCTTGGCTGTCAGGCCCTCCATGAGGTCTTGAAGATGTTTATTTAAGATACTGGTCTATGGGAGCAGAAAGAGTTTGAGGTTTCAGTCACTCCAGCATTAGGACTAGAATCCTTCCGAATATTTGCATCCTTGCTAGACTCACAGTCTTGCCATTGGACCAGAGGTTTAGCTGTGAATTTCTAGGTACACACACTATGATCCAGGCAAGGAAAATATGTAACCCATGCCTGGAATCTTCCTATGTGTTCCTTAAGCCAATATAGGAATAATGGAATATGTGGTAGCTACAACTATTGACAAAGCGAACAAGGGGCTGGGGTGGAACTGGGCTTTAGATCGGCATTGATGGAGACTAGGGAGGAGGAAGAACTAGCATCTGATGTGACCACCTGAATGAATGGCAAAGCAATTCTTGCTTCACTGTTATACTTTTGGCCCCAATACATGGGGGTGGGTCAATCTCACCTCAGTAGGAGCACTCAGGTCCTTCAGTGTTCAAGTTGATCTGAAAGTGTGTGGGGGGAGGGGGTTGGACAGCAAGGCATTCACCTCACACATCCCATGCCTCCTCCCCATGCTTAGGCTGCTGTTGCATAGCAACAAGCCCTTAGTCAGAGCAAGCCAGACTGCTTAAAGACTGAGGTTTTAGACCAGTCACTTAAATGTGCACATCTCTACTGGAGACAAATGGCTGTTGCCTCTGTGCCAGTCTCTGCCAGGCCCACTGGAAAGAGTCAGATGAAATCTAGGCCTTCTCTGCGGCAGTACAATTTGCTGTTGGCTGGCAAAAACAACAGAGCCGTCGTACCATGTTCGTCTAATACAGGGGTGATCAAACTTTTTGGCCTGAGGGCCACATCTGGGTTCCGAAACTGTATGGAGGGCTGGGTAGGGAAGGCTGTGCCTCCTCAAACAGCCTGGGCCCCACCCCATATCTGCCCCCTCCCACTTCCCGACCCCTGACTGCCCCCCCTCAGAACCTCATCCAACCCCCCCGCTTCTTGTCCCCTGACCGCCCCCTCCCAGGACCCCCACCTCTAACCAGCCCCCAGGACCTCACCCCCCTATTCAACCCCCCCGTTCCCTGTCCCGACTCCTATCCACACCCCTGCCCCCTAACAGGCCCCTAGAACCTCCGCCCCATCCAACTGCCCCCTGCTCCCTGTCCCCTGACTGCTCCCCAGGACCCACTGCCTGTTATCCAACCCCCCCACCCCTACCCCCTTACCATGCCGCTCACAGCACCAGGACTGGCAGCCGTGCCGCCCGGACAGAGCCAGCCATGCTTTTGCAGCTGTGCTGCCTGGCAGGAGCTCGCAGCCCCGCTGTCCAGAGCACTGGCAGCTCGGCGAGCTGAGGCTGTGGGGCACAGCAGGGGAGGGGTTGGGGGCTAGCCTCCCTGGCCAGGAGCTCAAAGGCCAGGCAGGATGGTCCTACAGACCGGATGTGGCCTGCGGGCCGTAGTTTGCCCACCTCTGGTCTAACAGCATAGCAAGAATCACTAGGATTAGATTAAGGAGCTCTGAAGCAATATTGTTGCTTACATTGAGTCTGTCAAAGAGGTCATCCTCAGGCTGCTTGTTCTCCATGAACAGCTGAAGATTCTTAAAAACCTACAAGAAAGGAGAAGGGAAAAAAATACTTCACAAGGCACAGCAAGGAGACTAGATGGCCTTGGGTTTGGGAATGGGATAGAGAGCCTTTTGCTTCTGGATTTCCAGTTCAACAGTGCCTGAAGGTCACTGCCTTCTAAAGGCTACTTGATGGTCCATGTGAGAAGAGTTGGATCCCATTCCAAGTGGACAGGTGTCCACATCCCAAGTCACCACTAGAACTTGTGCTAATGGTCTCCTCCCTGACAGCAGAAGAGCCAAGGAGTAAATGGCCCATCTCACCTCTCTGAGGTGATCTCTCTAGGTCAGAGCTGAGAAAGACTCTACTACTGCCATTGCTCTTAAGTGCCCTGGTTAAAGAGAGAGCCAGGCTGGCACTTTTCCTCGGCAGAACAAGGTTACTCTCAGAGCATCCTTGCTACCCAATGGGCACCCTGATCCTTCTCCCATTGGGCAGAGTTGTCATCTCAGGCCAAACCAATGATGTAAACCCCCTTGGCAGCCCCGATACAGCCACATCCCTTTGTTGCATTTGCTGTTTCACACAACCACACCACAAGCAGTTACACATAAAAACAATCAAGGCTTCCTAGATTATGCAGACAGACCAGGAATCCCTGCTCTACATAGCTCTGAAATCACTTGAAAATTCAACTTCCAGGCTTTTCAGCAACACATTTTGATAACAAGACATCTCTATTTTCATAATAATTAATTCCTCCACTGTGAGCTCTTAAAGAACACATCCCAAGAGGGACTAATGTCAGTGAATTTAGGAACAGAAAAATAGATTTTTCTTTCTTAACTCCTGTGACCCCTTCATTTCTATAATAGGGGCGGTTTGAAAAAAAAAAATCAACATTTACTGCTCTTTCCCATTCAATTTGTCACAGCATTACAGACACTGTATTTTACACACTGTGCAATGTGTATAGTTAGTGGGTCAGATTCCTCTCTCTTACACCAGAGTAATATAGCGTAAATAACTCCCTGGATTTTTTTTAATGCCTCTGCTTATATTGAGTGGATGGAGATTTATCTTGGAGCCATCCAAGTAACAAGAGAGAGAGAACTGGTGGACTGAATATAAACAAAGCAAATAAATATTGCATGGAACAGAAAGGTCTCAGTCAGCAGGTATGTACTTTGTACAGTAGTTCTTAGGTCAGGCATACTTCAGTGAAGCTGCTCCACTGATTTACACCAGACTACCTGAGAACAGGGCCTACCCCACTGAAGGCAGGCATTCAGACAAGAGCTTCAACAAAAGAAATCCCTTGTATAATATCCAGGCACACATCCATGATACTTGATGTATAACTCCAAGTTTACTTACTGCTATACTAGTAACAGTGCAGCCCCGTACTGACCACCCTGTGCTCTTCATGCTGCTGGGGAGGCTTGGCTTTTGCACCTGTGGCTATGATTGTGTCCCAACGATGTCTATCACCGAGAAAAAGGCAGGATGCTAAGGCTACAGACTAGCAACACATCCACATAATGGCTTTAAAATAACCACTGCTGGTCATGTGGATATGGCATGGACTAAACGGCCACCAGCTCAGAGTATAGAGACTTTAGAAAAGGAGAAACCTCAATAAAGGCCTCACAGTATGGTTACTTCACATCAGAACCAGGCAAGTGGCAGCCTTACTCCTCCAAAGCACCCACAGGAAGTGAAGGCCAAAGATAAGCTAACTTATTTTCTGCCTTCATATTTGGATAAAACACGATGTACAGGAAACACCATGTCTGGAGATTTTCCACCAGCCAGTTCCTCCTTTCCTTGTAACAGTGCACAGAGACAAGAATGGGAAACATCTCACCCTCTTCTCAACGGGGACTTTGTTGTAGTATCGGATGGAGTCTTTACCGAGGAAGTCAAATTCAACCATGTATTCCTGGCCATCCAACTCCGGATGCAAATTAATATGTTCCACTCGGAGGGAGCAACAGCCAACGGTGTCCGCTGTTTCCCCTTCTTCCTTCTCATTACCAGCTCTCAGGGCAAGCTACAAATTGAACAAGAGAAGGGGAGGTGGGCAAATGGAATCAAAATAAGAGGTTTAGCATTTCAAACTGCTCTGGTAATTTATGGATTGTGGGTCCTCTGGGAGTCTTGTCTGCCCAGTAACCAGGGTATGCTGATTTAGCATGGTACCATGTGCCTGATCCTTGAACAGAAGGGGAGCACAGACATTCAGAGAAGCTAAGAACAGGTAACTCTCAAAAGGAGAGGTTTGAAACTTGGATTACTGACATTAAAATATAAATATCTAGTGTCACAATGAAGTGCAATGGAAGTTATACGGCTGGAGCCAAAAAGAGGAGAAGACATAAGATACATCAAAATCAGGATAAATAAAAAGTTGATTATTTTTTAAACTGGATTTTTCATTTAATTTAAAAACATTTTTTAAAAAAATATGTTTACAATTAAATTGTACATGATAAAATTTATGTTAATCCCTAGTTTACTATAATTATTAAAATTATTTAAATAAAAAAGAAAGCTTGTGCCTTAGTTACTTTTGGTTTCATTTTAACCAGCAGTTGCACAGAGAACATGTATTAAGGTTCTTTATTTGCACTAGTTTATTCAAACGTGTGAGAAACTGACAGAGTTGACCAAATAGGAAATCTTTTCCTCTTCCAATCCATGCATACAGACTAGATAGGAGAGGATGAAATCTATTAATGCTAAAGACATGGGGCCAGATTTTCAAAGATATTTAGACACCTTAAGGATGTAGATAGGTTCCCACTGGGATATTAAGAGCAAATAAGCAGGTTTAAAAATAAGAATCTTCATAAGTGTAGATTAAGCTATAAGATTGCTTAAATAAATGTATATAGATATAGTGTATCTTCCTGGTTGGCCAAAAGCACCACATTTAGAGGCTATATATAATTGCAAATAAACATGTTTTAATATTACCTGCCAAGGAGAATGAACCTTTCTTTAGGAAAATAACTAAAAACTACACATGCAATACAAGATTAAAAGCAATTATTTACATAAAGTTTCCTGCTTGCTAATTTAAATCATGACTAAAATTACTGTGATTTAACTCCATCCACACAGATCAGAATGAGTAATTAACTGGTCACAGAAGCCACACAGCAGTGCTATCAGTATTAGGGCACAGTTTTAAACACTACAGTTGCATAAACATGGTGACCAACTACAGTTTTCTTCAGTGTGGCAAGAGCAATTAGCACAGTTGATGTCAAGAGTCGTGAGGCTCATAACTAAGTGATAATAAAAAGCAGAGCATTCCAGTAGGAGTTAGAAACTGCTGGAAGCCAAGGACCATACACCCACCTGCAGAGCTCCCACTGATCCAACTGGGGGACTCTGGAATTAACCTAATTGTGACTTTTGTCTGAACAAAAACAATATTGCCCAATGTAGCCAGGTTCAGTATGACAATTTACTGATCTGGATTTTCAGTTAATTGTGAGGAAGTGGAGACCAGTGTCACTCCAGGAGGAGACCTCTGGGTACTCTGAGGACTGGACTTCTAATAGAATAACCGGTTTTCTCTCAAAGCCCTTTAACTCTCTTATTTAAATTTGTGCAGCGTGTGAACGTTTCTATCAAAATTTTATTTGGGCTTA
This sequence comes from Gopherus flavomarginatus, assembly GCF_025201925.1. Classification (NCBI taxonomy): domain Eukaryota; kingdom Metazoa; phylum Chordata; order Testudines; family Testudinidae; genus Gopherus; species Gopherus flavomarginatus. Next base: position 31,722,912 of record NC_066627.1, on the reverse strand, counting down.
GGGACATGTGCCTACCAGCCCTGCATCTTTATTTGGAGTGAGGCAGGAAGAGGAAACTGCCAGAAATCAACCCTCACTTTATCAATGAAGTACAGTGCCACAGCTCTCTGTCGCACTTTCATCTCTTTGGACTTCCAGTCTTCTCGATATTGATTCCGTATCTTATCCACACACTTCTTTAACCTCCGAGCCGTCTCATATTTCTGCCAGTCCTTCTCACCCTGCAGAAACAGTCACAAGAAAGTCAACACACCTGAAAGTGAGCAGCAGAAGCAGAGAGAGTTCCTGCTCAAGCCTATGTGCACAAAATCACTGGGAATTCTTCACTCAAAGTTCTGCCTGAACTAAGTTCACATGCAGTTGCACATAGTTCAGTAGCTGTGACATCAAGTGCCTGCACAGAAGTCAGAAATCAGATGAGAGAGGTACTTGGTCTTCCAGGCCCCTCAATGTACAGTTACAGTGATTGCTATTTTCTTAGCAGTCCCCTTCTCACAATTAGAGACCCACTCAGTAAAGCCATAAAGACAGCAGAGTGAACTCATTTAAAAAAAGATCTGAATAGCACATTAGAGGTGCGTGATGATACGGTTACTATAGGTCATCAGAAATGATCTCCCACCACACACTCAGGACAAGACTCTTATTTTCGCTCCAAGGGAGCCACCCAGTAAGCGTAGAGTCTCTCTTAAAAACAGGCAATTTTCCTGCTGAGACGGCCTTCCCAAAAATCTGTCCTACTAAAAATGGAAATCCAACTACCTTCAAAGTCTCATCATTTGTTTTTACATGATTTGACAATTACAACAGTTATCTGTGCTCACAGCAGGGTTTGTTCTTCTCAGAACATCACCTCCTCCTCCTCCATCTTGCAGTGAAGTAACATAGCTGGATTTATGCCTTTAAACTGACACCCAGCACATGGTTAGGACTTCTCTGCATGATCAGGCAGGAGACACTGGGGCCAAACTTAAGAGACAAAATTGGCAGAAATTTTCTTTTAAGCTTACTGCAGACCATGAAAGGCTCCCAAGCTAGGATGAGAACAACCTTTCACCCAGAAATCTGAAAGCACTTCACAGATAGTATTTCACACCCCTACAGAATAGCTATTTTCCCCTATTTGGCAGATGGGGAAAACTAAGGCAAAGTGACTTGCCAAATATCATACAGTGAGTCAATGGTAGAGTAAGAAAAAAGTCGGTCTTGCCTCCTCTCTGCTGCCTTAACCACTAGATGGCCACGCTCCCCCTCTTAACAAAGTCAGTTAAGATGCAGCATGGCCAAGCAACCTTCCAGATAAAACATTACCTTGATTCTAGAGCTGGGATTCAACATGATGTATTTAATAGATCCTTGGATGTTTTCAGTCCATGACACCAACCAGGTCACCTTGTTATCATGCCGGACCTCCTTCCATTTGTGACCTGGAGGAGGTGGGGGAACTTTGGAATCCCTGCATAAGGTAACAAAAACAGCAAGAGAAAAGAAATGGTCTTAATAGACCCCAGGTGATAAAATATAGATGACTATCAAAGATTAAAGTGTCAATGGACAGCAAAACGTATTAAACAAGTCTCTCTCCCTACTCTAGTCTGGGAAACCGCATTTCTGTAGCGGGATAGTAAGATAAAAAACTGAAAGTCAAAGATCAAGAGATACACAGTCATGTTTACGCTTCTTACGGAATTGTTCCCTTTTGTTAGTTATTGTTGGGAAGCTCATTGCTTTGATCTGGGGATGTTTCTGCAGCTTCAGTAGTCTACATGGAGAAGGAGAAATCTGAAGACCCTACACATTGGTCCGTTGCCTCTTAGGACACAAGAAAAAGTCAAGTGGGAGAGCCATATATAAAATAAAATACCCTTTGGCCCCAAGGAAGTAGAATGAACAGGAGCTGCCCTGCACTGTAACAGAAGATGCTGGTGTTGATCAACACTGAGGTGTGTGGATAGACCTCTGTGACACTTATGAAAGGAATGGCTTGTACACTACTGATGTTTTCATTATACCTCTCACCCTTCAGAACACCTAAAATGACCAAGAAACCCAACACATGAACTTTTGAATGCTTAGATGCCATGTCAAGTTACATATATGATAAAAAAAAGTTATCCTAACTAGTAAGCAAAGCAAGGTGCAAAGCATCCCATGCTCACTTGCTGCAATTAATGATGATGTCTTCTGGCATGATCCGTCTCTTCAGCATGCCCATTTTGGGATGGTTGCCACGCCCTCTGAAGAGGCCTGGCGGTTCAATCTTGAAGTTGGCGATCCTCTCCTTGTGGTTATCCATGACACAAAAGCCGTATTCTTTCACTAACCGCTCATTCTCTTCTTTGATTTTCTAGGAAGACACAAAGCAGGGGGATTGCACTGCACCCAAAGACACCAAGTAGCTCAGTATCAGACTGAAGCAAAATGCATTTATTATTTGTATTGCAGTAGCACCTACAGGTCCCAATCAGGATTGGGACTCCATTGTACTAGGTGCTGTACAAACACTGAATAAAAGGCAGTCTGCCGAGAACAGCCTACCATCTAAATGGCGATACCAACAGAAATAAAGTCAGGAACTAATAGCTAAGGTTACAATTTTTGTCATGGAGGTCACAGAATTCATGGCTTCCAGAGACCTCCATGACTTCAGACCGTGGTGGCTGGGAGCTGCAGGGTCTCCCCACTTCCCCGAGGGGAGGCAGCAGGGGGACCCTGGACCTCCGAGCTGGAACCTCTACAGCTCCCCAGCCACCGCAGGCTGTGTGGGGACTCTGCAGTTCCCCATTTTGTCAGATATTTTTAGTAAAAGTCACAGACAGGTCCCGGGCAATAAAGAAAATTCACGGAAGCCTGGGACCTGTCTGTGACTTTTACTAAAAATATCTGAGACAAAATCTTAGCCTTATTAACAGTCAAATGTAATATATGCAATTTGTACAATTTTTTCTGAATTTGTAATTACATTTCATTTGTCTCTGACCTATTTTCCCAAACCAACTGCCTCTCCATTCCCCTCTGTCCATGTGCCACAAACAGAAAGTTTAAGGACTTTTGATCCATTGCATTTAACATCATGTTATTTAAAAAAAACCAAGCTTCTCACTTTGAGACCTAATAACACAAGGTTGAAAGGTATGAAGAAATCAATGCACCCTTAAATGAAGTTGCACCAACTAAGAAGTGGACACAAGAAAGCCCCTTCTACTTTATTAGTTATGTGGGGTGGGGTGGGGTGGGGTGTGAGTCAATCAATATTTATCAAATAAGAACGGCCGTGATCTCTCTCCTGTCATCCATCTCCATCCTCTGACAAACAGAGGCTAGGGACACCATTCCTTACCCTGCCTGGCTAATAGCCATTTATGGACTTAACCACCATGAATTTATCCAGTTCTCTTTTAAATGCTGTTATAGTCCTAGCCTTCACAACCTCCTCAGGTAAGGAGTTCCACAAGTTGACTGTGCGCTGCGTGAAGAACTTCCTTTTATTTGTTTTAAACCTGCTGCCCACTAATTTCATTTTGTGACCCCTAGTTCTTGTATTATGGAAATAAGTAAACAACTTTTCCTTATCCACTTTCTCCACATAAAAGGCTAAAAGCCAGCAAAGCCAGGCACATGCTATATTCCATACTGGGAACCTTTGAATCCTGACACCATGGGGTTCAACTGTATTAGGAAAACCATCCCCCATCCAGTTAGAGGAGCTCTGAACCTCATCACCTAGGACAGTTAGACTAGAATTACATTAACAAAGGCACTAAATGGAACCAAAGTTAGATCTTGTGATAAATTTCTAGTTCTTACTGAAGTGGATATCTAGGGGTTGTGTGGGAGTGGAGGGAAGACATGCAGATACTCCTTGAAAATATCTTCATCCTAGTAACACCATGGTGCTGAAGGAGAAAGGGCCAGAAACGTTTTATCTTCAGAAAGAGAATTGCTGGAGGTGGAGGTTTCTTACTAAACATTGCTCTCGACATATTACCTATGCAGACATGTTAAGAGGATCATAAGTGACACGAGGAATCTCAGGGATGTTACTAGGAAACGAATGAATTCTTCGGCATCACAGTAAGATCAACAGAGAGACAGACTTTTAGCTAGAAGTGCAATACTTCTGCCAATCCACCTTGGGTGGTACAGGTTTACCAAATCCCTTCAGTGATAGGAGTGACAGACTGCGCATAGATGATATGGCCAGAGGAACGAATAAAGGATTATGATTAAAAAAAACAAAGAACACCTAAATGGCTAGAACAGTCTTCTACAATTCCCTAGAGTACCTGTTTCTCTTCCTTGGACATCTGTTTCCTAGCTTCTGTCTGAGCTTTGAAATACTGGCTCATCTGTGTGAAGTCACACTTGCTGAGGTTCGTGATGGTACTCTTTTCTTCTGAAGTCATTTCCTGGACGGATGAAAGTACAGCGTAAAGCCTTTTTATAGTTAGAATCAGGTTTAATTGCCCCTCCCAGCCCCTTAGAAGGTATCAAAGGGCAGGTGCTCCTAATAAACACAGCTTCTGCCTGCTTATCAAAGAACTGCCAATTTCTAGTAACTGCTCAACCTAGCCAGGGCGAATGAGAAAAGGATGAAGCGTGTATATGTGGCACATAATACATTAAGACTGTGTCTGATCTTTGCAAGCACTGACTGCATATTCTATTACACAGCAAACTTTCAAACCACTTAGCCACTCAAGGGTTGTTGAAGTTACTGGGGGAAGCAGAGGCCACCTAGGTAACCTGGACCAGCTGCCTGAATATGCATATTCTCTTGGCGTGCTTATACTGGTTGGGATAGTGAAGCTCCTACTTTGCAAGACTCAGAAAGGGGCTAGCCTCTGATACAAAGGTAGTGATGGCTCTTCAATTCCAGAGTTTCAGTGGGGCAAGAATTCATAAAATTCCAAGGCCAGAAGGGGCCATTGCGATTGTCTAGTCTGACCTCCTGTATAAAACACAGGCTACAGAACTTCTCCAAATAATTCCTAGAGCAGAGCTTCTAGAAAAACATCCAATCTTGATTTTAAAATTGTCAGTGATGAAGAATCCACAACGACCTTCGGTAAGTTGTTCCAACGATTAGTTACTCTCATTATTAAAAACGTGTGCCTTATTCTCAGCCTGAATTTGTCTAGCTATAACTTCCAGCCATTGGATTGTGTTGCATCTTTCTCTGAAGAGCCCATTATGAAATATTTGTTCCCTGTGTAGGTACTTCTAAACTGTAATCAAGTCACCCCTTAACCTTCTTTGTTAAACTAAACAGACTGAGCTCCTTGAGTCTAGTCTACCACTACAAGGCAGGTTTTCTAACCTTTAATCATTCCCCTGGCTCTTCTCTGAACTCTCTCCAATTTACCAATATCATTCTTGTATTGTAGACACCAGAACTGGACACAGTCACACCGGTGCCAAATACAGAGGTAAAATAACCTCTCTACTCAATATTTCCCTGTTTATGCATCCCAGGATTGCATTAGCTCTTTTGGCCATAGCATCACATTGGGAGCTCCCGTTCAGCTGATTATCCACCATGACCCCCACATCTTTTTCAGAGACACTGCTTCCCAGGATAGAGTCCCTCATCTTGTAAGTATGGCCTACATTCTTTGTTCCTAGATGATACATTTACATTTAGCTGTATTCACTTGCATATTGTTTGCTTGCACCCGGTTTACCAAGCAATCCCGGATTGCGCTGTATCAGTGACCTGGCCTCTTCATTATTTACCACTCCCCCAATTTGTGTGTCATCTGCAACTTTAGCAGTGCTGATTTTACATTTTCTTCCAGGTCATCGATAAAAATGTGATGATCAGCTCAGCCATACCCACCATGTCACATCACACGCAAGTATGACTTGCAAAAGGTCCACCCTTGTTCATTTAAGAAATATTTACCAGGAGGCCCTTCCTGGAAAACTACAGCATAAACAGGAACTTTCCATGCTAACATCTGAGGCAACCCTTTGCTCTCTGCCTTGCACTAGCATTTTGTGCACCAAGTCAGAGTAGCCTCTATTCTCTCTCTCTAACACACAGGAGAAAATGGCCATGTAGGCTGTCATACCAGTCCAGGGATCCGTACCTTTCGCCAGTCTTTAAAAAAGTTTTTCCTGAAGATATCCTTTGTAGTGTACTCATGATCAAGCATTTTTGCAAAGAATGTAGCCACTTCTTCTGCTTTGGGACTCAGCTTCATTACTTTACCTATGAAAGAGGAAGTTTAATTTAAAAAAAAGAAAAAAAAAAGTCAGCTGAAGATGTTCATCCCTTAAACCATTCTGCTTTTTGCACCTTGATGTTTCAAGGGATCCAGGAACCCTTCCACTCAATGGTGAACCTCTGTGGACATACAATACACAGCCAGATTAGCCAAGTACATGGTTTGTCCTTGTATTTCAGTGAGGTTTTGTTCAGTGTGCCGTATGGCACCACAGACTAGAGTCCCCTGACACTAAGTATGGGATGAAAAGGGAGTAGAGAAGAATGATCAGACTATTGAGGCCTAAAATTTGACTTGCATTAAAATAGTTATAATATGATCAGGAAATTTCCCCTGGAATCTAAAAAAAAAAAAAAAAAAAAAAAAATTATATATATATATATATATATATAAATTAACTGTCAACCAATCTGATGTCTGATAGGCATGTAAGATATATAGAGTAGGAAGGAAAAACAACTCCTGCAGCAAACCATTAATTCAAGAGTCACCATGACCAGAGGCACACATGTATATCCCTGCTGAGAGTAGTGATGTTGGTGCACAAAGTGAAGGAGACAAGGGAGCCATATTGCTTTTTATTCAATTCCATCTTCTGCTTCTCAGCATCTTTACTAAACCAGGAGTCGAATCATTTAGCCTTCCTATTCCCCTCACACACACACTGTTTAAAACATGTCAACTTGCTGTCTACGAATAAGCAGCTATTTTTCTAGCCAGGAACAGAGGTAAATCTCTGCTAAAGCACACACCAGTGACACCCACAAATTGGGCAGTAGGTGGTGCCAAACACTCCTCCTCTTCCGCAGGAAGGTAAATATGTGCAAACTCCACCAACCAATGGAATGAGATTTAGGTATCGTGGGAACACACTCCAATGTCTCCAACTCCTCAGACTCAAAATATAGTCACATTTAGTTCTTTCAGTGTTCAGTGACATCACAGTTCAGCTTGGTTGCAAGATCGCAATAGAGCCTTTCCTCAAAGTGAAATCACTGTGAAGAAGAGAACTTTTGAGAGCGAGGGAGAAGAAACTGCTGCATCAGAGCTCCACATTCAAGGTCCACCTTTTCTACTGAGCATGCCTCTTCAATCCCAGATCTCATTCTTGACATAACATTATGCTCTAGCACACTCAGAGAAATATTTTGCATGCATCTCATGGATACAGCTAATAGTGAGGAATATTTTAAATCCCAATAGCTTGCTGAAGAGTCCGTATCAGTGGTTTTTTAATTGACTCTTTTACCTCACAAAAGTCAATGCCAGAACTGCTACTGTTAATGGTTTAATAAACTACTGGGAAAGGAAAATGTCATCCTCTTGATTCACCAAGTGAAAAATTTACATCATATGCAAAAATTAAAGTGAGGGAACTATCTGCCCAGTCTAAAGAACTTAAGTCAACAAAACATAGCAAAGGAAGGCTCACTTACGCCAAAGATGATTGAATACATCACACTAGAAACTAAGATACCAACAGGATTGCTGTTAGTTTAATTGTAACATAAACACACTCTTTGCGTACTTATAGCAGGAAGCAGCAAAACAGAGGGTTGCAAAGGAAAAAGGGATAAAGCTGCTAAACCAGTTGAAAAAGGTGCAAGTGATAAGCTGCTAAGATGTTTTGGAGGTTAAATGCCATTAAAATTACTCAAAAGTTGCCTACGGTTGGCACAGAGTAACCACTGGCCTCAGTTATTTTGTAAGCAGAACTGCAGAAACTTGCTTGGATTGGATTTCATCCCCCACTTTCCTTTCTTTCAAAGACTTGAGCAATCTTACTGTGATGGGACCATAACTTCAGTACTATAGAATTTATCAAGAGCCCTGAATGTTAGTAACTCAGCTTAAAAAACAAGAGCAAACTAACAGGCTACTTTGGCATCCACAGCTCCTTTGCAGGAGTCTGGTGCTGCAAGTGACTGGGAGCTCTAGCAATAGCTCTGCAGTGATTATGGACACCCTGTCAGATGGAAGCGGGCATTCTGCTGCAAAAGCAGGACTGGTCATGGGATGGACTCCTCTACTCAGAGGAGGCTGGCAGGCGGTTGACCAAGTGTGGAGTACTGAAGTCTAAAGTTATTCTAGGGTAATCTCTGAACTGGACAACACCTCCTGAGCACAGACAGTAGGATGCTGAGCAGATCTCTCACAATAGCTTGTGTGTGAATTGGACATTTGTTTGAACATGCTACTGATAAAAAATAATCTCACAACTTCTAAAGTTTGAAACTTCCACAATGTTTCATGGGAACATCCTACAGCTTCTGAAGCAATTTCACAGACAGATGCTCCTTTAGAGTGAAAAATTCAATTTTCATCCACTCAAGTACCTTTCACTTAATCCAATCTCTGGTTAATATGATCCTCCATTTAATGTGATCATACCTGCAGGAACCAAATCATCATTTATATTAAAATAAGTTCTGCCTGTTATTCTGATCACTTCAGGCAAGTGTTATGGGAAAAACGAATAACTCAGTATAGAAAGCTGCAATTTAATTAATAATAATTTTAAAGAGAGACCCTAACACTGAATGAGAAGGACGAGGGCCCAAGGAAGACCAGCAATGATGAAAAATAACTACTAGTACACGGTGCGTCGGTCAGATGTTGTCACTTATGGTGTAAAGCATTATCACACGCTACGTGAGCTGTGACGTGTATCCTCGTAATCACAGAGAGAATAAATGCTACTGCTTAATTCCCAAATAGATTCTAACAGAGGTTTCCTTGTTTCTATAAAATTTATTCCTCTTTTTATGATCACTGAAATTTGCTTATACGGCAAATAATTAGACTGGACCACCACCTCACCCACCACTTTACAATAGAACCTTCCCCTCGTATTAAGAATGCCACCTTCTATCCCAGTAAGTGTGAACCCTTAACAACTTACCATCATAGTAGAACTTGACATTTTCAGGCAGAGGTTCATATGGCGGAGCAAACACAGGACCTTTGTGCTCTAGGAATTTCCATTTAATGCCTTCAGGGTGGCGCTCTTCCTCCCACCTTTAAAAACAGACCAACAAACAGATACAAAGACTCACCCTCCAGCCACCATTTCCGTGTCTACATGGAAGGGTGGCATATAAGAACAGTAAGCAATCACTGCATTGCACTTCAGAGTTTACAATGAGCAGTACACAAGCAAACCCTAGAACCCCAACTGCCATCTTTTTGAAAAGCACAGAACAGGCTCCAGACACAAATTAATGTTCTGGGCCAAATTCACACTGCTGTTATGCCAGAGTTATATTCAACTGAGTTGCAGCAGGGATGAGGCTAGCCAATTATGTTCTTCACCAAACAAATGCATGCATATGTACTTAAGAAAGTAAAGGACTGAATGCCAGGTATAGTACAGTCTTCTTTACAGCAAACTGTCAGTTTAACAAGGCCCTCATCTAACTTCCAGTCCAAGATGTCCCTAGAACAAAGATGGACAACAGCGGCAAATTATGCAATCCTTTTCTGATGTGGACAGATGTCCCAATAAGGATAGAGATGACAAAGAGAAACTGATTTTCACTTGTGACCTAAGCAAACCCAGGTGTTTGGAGAAGAAATATTAATTAATCCTCTCTGTCAGCTAGAGCTCATTCCCCCCCCCCTTTTAGAAATAATAAAGAGAACACGTTCTCTAAGGCAAGCACAAAACAAAGGATAAGGACAAAGGTGCCCTAAGGCTCCTATTGCAATAAGTATTTAGGTCCCATAATAACCATGAGGTAGGTATTACTATTTTCCAGCTGGAGAAACTGAGGCAGAGACTTTTCTGGTGTCAATCAATGGTCAATGACACACCCAATAACAAACTGAAGAACCCCAAGTCCTGGATTCCCAGTCTTTTGCTCAAACCGCCACACCACACACTCCTTCCATACATCTGCACTGATCTTTTGTTATAGTGGCAATAAAGTAATTGTTACACACCACTGGCACAGGATCTCCTGCTGAGAAAACAATCTATTTCATCTTAGCATTTATGCAGCAGGGGGACACTATTATCCTGTCACAGCATTTGATCTCTTAATCACCCAGCCAACTTGTTGGACAAAAAATGCCAGGTTTCTCCATGCTGCTCCTGATTCCTGTATCCCCAGCCTCCTAGCCAGTTTCACGCTGGAGTGAGTCATCAGCTGGGAGAAAACATGCATGTATTGGCAGCAATGCAGGAAATGTTGTGCACAAATAAGTTCTGGTTGCTGCAGCCTTAATTAGATAACAGGATCACTGTGTAAGAGACAGGTACCATGTAAATATATAATAAGGCTTCTCTCTGAAGGAGCTCGAAGTGCTTATTAACCGATACGTATATAGGCACTGCTGAAATGCAGTCACAGCCAGAGAGGAGATCAGGAATCACCTGGGATATAGCAGACTGCTATGATACTGGTTTTGATCAAAGAAGCTGGACCCATCATTACCTTTACAAGATGTGCAGTGAGCTCCTCAGTGTCCAAGCAGAGCAGACAGAACCTCAGTTGTTATAAGCCTCAGAGTAAAGACAAACTAAGGGCTTCCTTCCATGACCTTGCACGTGTACGCTGGTGACACGAACTAAAAGGTAAATTTTAGTTCATGCCAACTTAGCTTTTTGGGCTATGTTAATGTGAACTAGGTACCTCTTAGTTCAAGCTAGCAGCCTCCACATGGGGCAGTTACAGTGCAGCACATTGGTAAGCACTGCAATTCACAGCCCATGTAGTCTGCATTGCTATGCGGTGGAGACATAACCTATGTTTCACAAGTCTAAGAACAAAGGCTGAGCTGACCACTTTGAGATCCGAACCTGCAGTAGTAGGCGATTTCTAACCTGAAGTTTTCACCACTCAAAAGTCCACTCCAGCACAGAGAAAAAGTTGACTCCTGCATAGTTGCTATGTGGTGGGGAAAAGGGAAGGAGATATCTGCCATTATTAAGCCTATGACTTAGTCACAGGTATTTTTAGTGAAGTCATGGACAGGTCACAAGGAACAAATATTCACGGCCCGAGACCTGTACCTGTGATTAAATCTTAGGGGGGACCGTGGCCTCTGTGGCCGGGTGCCGGAGCAGTGGCTGGTATGGCTGTCCCTGGGGCTGCTCCAGCAGTTGGCCCCGGAGCCAGCTGCTTGGGCAGCCCTGCGGTCAGCCAAACTGGCCCCTGCAGAAATCACGGTGATCGTGGAAAGTCATGGAATCCATAACTTCTGTGACAGACTCGGAGCCCTACCTGTTATTGTTGCAATACTTCAGGACAGATTTGTTACTATTCCTTTTAATGTTTGTTTGCCTCGCTAGCCCTTCACCAACAGTCCTCCTGACATTCCTCTGTACAGATTTTGTACCGCTGAAGCCACCCTACTCTCTAGTGATGTTGAGATTAGATTCATTGTTTTGTGGGGGCACTGCTCCAGTTTGGAAGTTGAGCTAACTGCAAAGTGGGTGTGCCTTGGAATAGGCTGTTCCATGCTGGGTACTATTTGCAGCTCTGCCACTAACCGAGTGACCTTGGGCAAGTCATTTCACCTCCATGCCTCAGTTTCCCTGGCTGCAAAATGGTGATGCCATTGCCATCCTCATGAGGATTAAGATGCTCAAGAAGGCAAGCACTAGAGAAAACACCACGACAAATTCAGATCTTCAGAAAACTGACTGGCATGGAACATAAAATCCTTTGAAGAGATGAGGCTGGAGCGCTACAAGGTGGAATGGAACCCCTTTCAGAAAAGACACACTATGAAAAACTGCAGATGGACTAAATGAACACCAGCAGAAGGACATTGTTACTAACTGCCGGGTTTTGCACTTTCAAATACAGTTTCGCTCAGCAGTCAGCAGAATTTGCAGAGCTCTGGCACAGCTAACTTTGACTTGTGCTGCCAAGACAGGCAAGGAGAAAGTTCTGTGGCCTTCCAATAAAGGCTTATCGATGATACCGACTATGATATAAACGGGGGAAATTAAATATTAGGATACGGAGACAAAAACAGGAAGGTTTGCTTGAGATAAAGCCAAAAGAGAGGCTTGTGAGGGCAAGAGACCTTTTCTGGATCACCAATTCTTTACGTACTAATGGTTACATTAAAACTGAAATAGATGAAAGCCAGAGCACCAGAAAGAGGTCAGGAAGCTAGGGGGCAATTCAGAGAAGAGCACCAGGATGTTATGGAGGGGCTGAAATGACAGATTTAGGATGAAAGAGTAAAACCTAAACATACAAGGACATTTGGTGGTCAGGACTGATTTGAAATCATGACAATTGGAGTCAAATATTTGAAGGCTGTAAAACACTATAAGGAAGAGGAGTTATTTTAGGGAGTTGCAAGGCATCATGGGGTGAAACTGAGGAATGCAAGGTGAATACTAAGAGGGGTTTCCCAACAAGGAGGCCTACTAAAACAGCAGAATAATTCCCCAAAGGGAAGAGATAGAAGGAAGCTCCAAAGCAGAGTCACTCAAAGGTCTTACCAGATTGGACAGATTAAATCTTAAATGCTTTTAAAAACTCAGATAGAATGTGTCCCTTGATCAGCTTTCATTCATGTGTTCTTTAGGCAAGATCCCTTTTGGGAAGGGAGCCTGTTGCACAGCTGAGATCAGACTGTAATAATCAGGGGTGAAAGCCAAAATTACTTCTAGTTTTAGGAGGTCCCAGGATCAAGTTTGCCTTTGAAGTGATACAGTGCTTAGTCTCCAATTAATATACCTGCACATCATAAAAAAATCCTAAATCATCAATAAACCAAGGAGTTTTTATATTGCCTCATTATGGCAGAAATCCGCAGTGTCTGATCACTATGGGTGACCTCTGTTTTACAGCAGGAAAGAGAATAGAATGGATCCATCAGCTTCTGGATCACTTGCTCTAGTTCATTTTAAGGCAGCTCAGAAAAGCTGAAAAATGAATATTGTAGAACTCAAATTTCTGATTTTTTTTAATGTAAAGAATGAGTATTCTGAAATGAGATTTTAAGAAGGTTATTGGAAACTAAACCACATATTCAGAACAGAAACCTTACAACAGTAAAAGCTAGTGGATCTGCAGGCCCCTGTTCATTTAATCTCTAGCTAGAGCACGATATAATGGAGTTGAGGGTAAGCAGAGAATGACAAAAGGTTAATTTATCACAGAGATATTACCATTTCCACTTTTGCTCTTCCTCTTTCTTCTGCTTCTTTTTCTTGTTGTCTCCTTCAGGGGCTCTCTTATCTTTGCTCTTAGTTTTCTTGGATTTGTTGTCCTACAAAGGCAGGACAAGGAGAAAGGTAGAAGGATTATAAGAGTGCAGCTATGTTTTATTCAACAAGATATTTTTAAAATAGAAAGACCTTACTTAGACCAGATCTACACCAGAAAATTTACAGGTATAACTATGTCAGAGAGGGCTGTGAATTTTTCTGACATTTCTGTGCAGGTAAAAGCCCTAGCGTATACATAGTTATACTGGCATAAAAGAGTGATTTTCCTGATATAGCTTATTTTGCACACCAAACCGGTATAAACCCTACCAGCTCAAAGCACTTTTCTGCTGGCATAGTTGCATCTATACTAGGGTTTCTTCTGCTGGTACAGCTATTTCAGCATAGCTTTTAAGTGTAAATTAAGCCTTAAAGAGATATGCACACCAACTGGGACTGCTCACAAAATACATTTCACTAGCATCCCTCTGCCAGCAGACTGGGATCCTGGAGCACTGTTCCTGCGCACCAAGTAGCTGAAATCTCATGTCATCTTAGTAGCTTCAATTTCCTTTCCAAACAGAACAGGACCCCAGGGCTGATCTATAATGGCTTTTAAAAAACACTCGGCAGCTGTGTTGACACTGTTATAGCTAAATCCTGGACTAACTTCTTTGCCTTTGAGCTGCATCACATCATCTGTGCCAATAACAAAAGTTAATAAAGTTCCTTTTTCCATTGATAAATGCATCTGTACAGAATGAGGGGTGTCCTACGTGGATTAGTCTGGGAGCATTAGATCTGATCTACACTTACAATTTAAGTCAACATGGCTGTGGTGTTCAGGGGTGTGAAAAAAATCTAGCCCCCACGGGCACCATCGCTATGCCAACATAATCCCCAGGAAGACAGAGATAGGTCAATGGAAGAATACATCTGTTGACCTAGCTACCATTGCGCTGGGAGGCGAAGCTCCTACAGTGATGGAAAAACCCCTTATGTCACTCTAGGCTGTATGTACACTACAAGATTACACCGGCATCGTCCCCCTCAGTGTAGACATGGCCTTAGAAAGTTATTTTCTTGAATGAGTCTTAAAAATCACCAGTTTATTTCAAGGGTAGAAACACTCCTTAAATTTCTATTTGGGCTAACAAGGCATCAGATAGATTAGCTTTCATTGTTCTACAAGATACCAAAAGCACTCCGTTCCTAAATCCAGAAATTATAACTTTTGTCTCACATTTTACCTCTTCCTCCTCCTGTTTCCTCTTCTTTGATTTCTTGGTATCTTCTGTTTTAATTTTTTTGGGTTTATACTCATCACTGTAAGAGACACAGACCAGTTAACAACAACAAAAAAATAATCACTTCATTTCCTGGTATGCACTTACATATAAGCATGAAGGCTACATGTGCAAATTCACAAACACCTCTGGGATGGCCACCCATGCTCATTCTCCCCATCCTCCGAAACTTACAGTGGAGTCCTCACTAAGTTCTCCTAAAGCAAGGAGAGCACTTTTTTGCTGGAATGGATTCAGAAGCTCTGCCCCACACCATACAGCCAACATCCCCCTAAAATTATCTTTACAAATCTGAAACTGTGATGTGAACAATCCTCTGAATGTGCAAAGATTTAGTGAACTTCACTAACTCCAAGTGCCTGGGTTTTCCAAGATAAGGAGCCAATTCACAGGCATTCGTGGCCACCCAGTGAGAAGAATGCTAGATAAAGACAGGAACACTTTGCAAGAGATTTGTTTTGGGGGGAAAAGCCCATCTCACTCATTTTTCCTTGTCACTGCTAACAATCCAGCTGTCACATCACTCCAGTCGGCTCACTTCTTGCATACCAGTTAGTTCAACAATGCCACAATAGCGTTAGTGAGGTCATAATCCTTCCATAATAGACACTGGATTGGAAGGTCACTAAAACTTATCAAGCAGAAGACAGTGGCTGACTATACAGAAGAAAACTTCTAACTTCACACCCATCTCTCTTTTGGAAATTGACAAATACTATGCAGTAACAGAAGAAAAATGGGACTGTGGTAATGGTCATTTACTAATTATGGAAGCATGACTGTGCTCCTTAACT
Source organism: Gopherus flavomarginatus (assembly GCF_025201925.1). Lineage (NCBI taxonomy): Eukaryota > Metazoa > Chordata > Testudines > Testudinidae > Gopherus > Gopherus flavomarginatus. Next base: position 31,707,407 of record NC_066627.1, on the reverse strand, counting down.
CACTAGCAGTGATAAGCAATGGCAGTGATTTACTGAGATGGGTCACATTAAGATACAGCTGTGCTTTGCAAAAAGCCCATTTTACTGTAGGATTTCACACGGCCTGTAAGTCTTACGTGTGCATTTTGATTAAATCACTGGGATAACTCACAACATATTTAGACCCTTTTAAAGGGGAATCCATGCCAAGCAGCGCAGGCAAAATTAGGGCTGACAAAGCTTTTTTTCTCCTGTGCAGTCTATTTCACCACACAGTAGAAATTACTGCAGCCACTTAGTGAACAGTTATGCCCCTCTTACTCAGATTTACGTTTTACATTCTTAATACCCATGTCCCTTTTCTCTGCCTGCCTTCTGATTTTGTATTCATTAGTTTTGCAACGCTTAACAGCGCCTTTTCCTCCTAGAGACAGAGCGCACCCGAAGGATTCTTTTTCAAAAGGGCAACATGGGTACCATACTAAAAATACACCTAAATCATTCATAGATCTTAAGCATAGCAAATGTATCTTCCAATAAAAAAAAATCTGGACTCAGATCCCCACTCCCACATCCAACTTATTAATTCTGAAAGGCCCAAAACCCCTCTAAACCATTCTCTTCACACAGGCGCAGTACACAAGTTACTTACTCGTCCTCCTCCCGTGGTCTCTTTAGGGGTTTGGAGTCCTCCTTGGGAGATGCATAATAGCCATCCTCATCAGGTTCATCTTTAATACGCGGAGGACTAAGGAAAAAGGCAGAGGATTGTTTGTTTAAATACAGAACGCTGAGTCAAATAGTTTTTTGAAAACAGAACCAATTCAATGTAAGAAGTGAACTGTAAAGAGATACTGCCGGCTGGTTTTGGAGTGCAGAGTTCTGTATTTCTCCTAGCACATGCACCAGTGTAGGGAGCTACAACCCTTACAATGTCTGGGACTACGCAATTTCCCTCACAATTGCTGACACTATCCAAAAGACCTAAAGCAATGCAAGGAATGCGGTCGGGCTTCTAGGTTACTCTGAGGCTTGTATTTTAAGTAAACAGAGTGCAGCTTCCAAAAATTTACAGATGTATTGCTTAAAAACTATTGAAGTCTATGCATTTATGCTGCGAAACAGGGACATCATCAAGTAACAGAAGTCCAGAGTCTTTGTTCAAAATAGTATCTCAAATGAAAACAGTTTGATTTTAAAAACAGCATTTGCAAATGGAACCTTGCAGCATTACGCTAAATTTGTGAGAACTAGATATGAAACACATAAGCAACAAAAAAGTTACACTAATTAGTCTATTTTCAGTATCTAAGCTGCAAGAATGCAACATGTGCATGCTTCCCCCCAACTCTCAGGCAGCATAAATATTAAATTAGGCATAACATTTTCAGTCTTAATGTGCCATGATGCTAGCAGCAGAAATAATTTTAAAAGAGATTGTCCTTTTAATTAACTTGTTTTAAATTTCAGTCTTTGCTTTTGTAAAAAGCATTTAACTTATCTTTACAAAACAAATAAGCTACAAAAAGAATCAGAAATCGTTGCAATTCTGATCAGGTAAGCAACTCGAAGAGCGACATCTTGAGTATTCCTATTTACGTTCCCTCAGATGATTTCTGTATCAAATTAGCTCAGTTTCCAAGTCAACACTCGGATTTTGTTATTGGGTGGAATGGGAAAAGAGAAATCAAGCAGCAGTCTGCATTGCACATCACTCTCAGAAAGAGATATTCTGGAATCTTAATTTAGCTGGCAATTGTGTTGATGAGGCAGAAAAGGACAGTTTGCTCTTTCACAGCTGTATAGCTTCTGTGGCGCTGGCAGATGTAACTCAGAAGGCAGAGAACAGATATGTGCTGTTACAAAGAGCCATTTTTATGGCATTACTTATAACCAAGACTTAAGGTTCCAGACATTGAAAAGTATCACCACAGGGAAAAAAGTATTCGTTTATCCTGTGCAATTTATTCTCCGTGGAGGTAGAGCTCTGTGACTTTTTATTATCTTCGCTATTATTAAAATGTTGTCTGCTTTATATAAGGAATCTTAATGCAGAAACATTTCCAAGCACTTGGCAACAATTAGGAAATGAAGTTTGAGACAGACACTGCAGACATTGCAAAATTGGAATAAACTGGGTACCACATTGTTCCAGAGAATACACATCTAGCTCGCCAAGATATAGCCCAGGCCATAATGCTTCCAACCATCCTCCAAATCTTATTTTGGGTAGTTTAGATTTTTCGGAAGGTGACATATTTCTAGTGAGCTGGAAAATGGAACATTTTAGTGGGAGAAATATAAACTACTTCCCTATTAGCCTGTTTTGAGACACCAACAGTGAGAATCTGGGAAAAGTCTTGAACTGGCATGAGGAGGTAACGATGCACTGGTTACACAGAGTGCTACAGTTGGAACCTGGGATAAGCCAATTTTGTTAGCATGAGAGGGCCAAGTATTCCCAGCTAAGGGCTTGTTTACACTTGAAACGGGACAGTTGCACCGCTGCAGCTGCGCTTCTGAGCGCTTCAATTAGATACTACTATGCCAACGGGAGGGGTTCTCCCATCAGTGTAGGTAATTCACCTCCCTGAGAAGTGGCAGCTAGATGCTAATGGAAGAATTCTCCCATCCACCCAGTGCTATCTACACCAGGGATGAACTACTAGCTTAACTACAGTGCTCAGGAGTGTGGAATTTTCCCACCCCTGAGCAACACAGCTGAGTCGACCTAACTTTTTAGTGCAGACCAGGCCTAACACACATACATTTGGTGAAACTATGATGGTGCTCAATTGTCTGACTAGAATCATAGTGTTAGAAGGGACCACGAGGGTCATCTTGTCTAACCCCCTGCCAAGAGGCAGGATTTGTTGTATCTAAAACAGAGGTGGGCAAACTACAGCCTGTGGGACCATCCTGCCTGGCCTTCGAGCTCCTGGACTGGAGGCTAGCCCCCGGCCCTTCTCCTGCTGTCCTCCCTCCCCGGCTGCCTCAGCTTGCTTGCTCCACTGCTGGCGCAATGCTCTGGACAGTGGGGCTGTGAGCTCCTGAGGCAGTGCAGCTGCAGAGCCCAGCCTGACCTGGTCTCTGTGCTGCGTGGTGGCGTCAGCGGCAGCATGGCCCGGCTCCAGCCAGGTGGAATGGCTGTAGCGCTGCCAGCCACCAGTGCTCCAGGCAGCGCGGTAAGGGGGCAGAGAGCATGGGGGGTTGGATAGAGGGCAGGGGAGTTCGGGGTGGTGGTCAGGGGGTGGGGGTGTGGATAGGGGTCAGAAAGGAGGGGGGTTGGATGGGGCGGCAGGGGTCCTGGTGCAGTCAGGGGATAGGGAGTGGGGGTCTGTGGATGGAGCAGGGGTCCCAGAGGGGCCATCAGGGAATGGGGGCATTGGATGGGGCAGGAGTGTGTGTGGGGGCAGATAGGAGGTGGGGGCTGAGCCACGACCCCCTCCCCTAACTGGCCCTCCATACAATTTATGAAACTCAATGTGGCCCTCAGGCTAAAAAGTTTGCCTGCCCCTGGGCTAAACCATCCAACATAAATGGCTATCCAGTCTCCTTTTGAAAATCTCAAGTGAAGGAGCTTCCATAACCTCAGTAGGCAGCATGTTCCATCAGGAGTTAACAAAAGGTACCATGTACGGTATTATGTAATTAAGGCAACTGCCACTGGCTTATGATAATTATGCTTTACATTTCCAAGATAGTAGTTCCGAAAGGTGCTTGGAGAAGGGCATTTCTCTTTCCTCTACCAAGTCAGAAAAAAGTGTTAAAATGTAGAGTCTGCATGTTCAAATACTGCTACTTGAGAACTGAAACTGAAAGGCTCCTGTATCAAGAAGAGACATTCAAAGTAAGCATATGATTCTAATCAGGTCGAGCACAGGTAGGCTCCTTCTCCTGACCCTCCCTGCCATCATTCCACCTCAGATCAAGGTGAGACTGGGATGAATTCTCAGTAGTGCATAAAATTAAAGAAAGGCAAAAAAAAGGGGTGGAGGTGGTTGAGGTTTCCAGCCCTAGATATAAACTGCTTCCAAAGCAGCAGATGGTCAGGTACCCCCAACTGAAAAACACAAAGTCACAGGATCCAGATTCATGATCTGAGAGCTATATTTAAAGGAGTAAACAAGGAAATCTTTATTGTTTGTCAGATGTTAAGAAATAAATGGCACTTCTATTAAAAATTCACAAGTAAATGAACTACAAGTAAATCTAGTGGCGATTGGTACAATTCAATATTCATGAAGTCTAGATTGTTCTTTAAGGATTAGGAAGTCAATAGGTAGAGTAGAATAAGTGACAAATTTTCCGATTTTTTTTTTTTTTAATTTTAACGAGTGGCCTATTTGCTATTTCTTTACAAACTAGGGTTTGAAATCCTAGTCCCTTGGTCTTGCTTTCAGATAAGCAAGTACCTGGGAGTGTAGCATTATCAACCCCAACTCCAGAAGAAAAAATGCATAATGAGTCAAATGCTTGCCATGACACCAACTTTACAGTGGGGTAAGAACTTCTAGTCCCCACTTAACACCATTTCCAGGAGTTTGCTCTGCCCTGGGCAGAACCTAGTTTCCAGATCACTGGATGAAAGCATTCAAGAATCCATGGTAGGGAACAATCCTGCATGCACAGAATAGACCAGAAAGTCCTGACAAGTCTTTTCCCACCACTGACTTCTGGGAAGTCAGCCAATTACCCAAAAGTGCATCCATTTGCTTAAGATGGAAGTTCTTTATATGGAGGAAAGATGTCACTGAAATATCAGAGCACTTGCCTCCATAAACTGGCTGGGAGGGGACCACAACAATTTGAGGATTGGGAAACAAAGCAAAAATCATGAAAAACTGCTATATCAGATTACAGACCTCAGACTCAGTTTCTTACCTGGAGAAACCATTTTCCTTTTCCTTCTTTATTTTTACATCACCAGAAGATTTGCTCTGAAAGAGAAAAGGGGACAGAGAACGTGAAGCAGGAAACAAGTGCTAGTACTACTTGTAACTTAGTCCTTTTAGCACTGACTAAGCACACCCAGAATGCCTACATCTTTGTGATTAGCTACATTCTGGCCTTCCATTAGTATCAGTTGGCAAAGATCAAGTGTAGTTATCAGTGCAATATCTGCTACATCTCATACTGAGAAACTGCAGCCTGCTGTTGCATAGGATGAACTTAATCTAAATTGACCTTTGACTATTATGACCATCTAAACCTGACACTGAGTTCAGAGTGGAATTACAATAGGAAAGACGTAGAACAAGATCCTTAGTGGTGTAATTAGGCACAGCTCCACTGTGCCCATTTACACCAGTTGAGTATATGGCCCCTATAGTTTGTAGCTTATAAGATACTGAGCTTTAAGTCTCAAACTTAATTTGGGGTTAGTTTCCACTATGAGATAACTAAAAACTAGAAGCAGTTCTTGTGTCTTCATGTAGTGTAACAGTTAAAGAAAAACTGCTCCTTCCCACTCACATTCAAGAACTACATACCTTTTCTTCCTTTCGTTTCTCCTTGTCTCTATCTTTGTGTTTGTCTTTGTGTTTCTCTGAGCTGCCATCTTTGTGTTTGGTTTTCTCTTTCTCTTTGTGTTTCTTCTCCGAGGAATCTTTGTGCTCACTGCAAGATAGAAGAGTCAGTTCAATGAGGGGCTGGCAGTTAAGAGGCTTGACCAAGGGGAACAACTTGTTAACCTAACTCCTAAGGCATGAAACTTACAATCACCTGAAATAAAGTTAAATTAACAGGAAGATACAGCAAAACAGTCAGATTCATGGTATTTACTTTCTTCAGAAGGTGAAGAAGGAATATGGGGTAAAACCACAACTGCTAAGTATTCCAAATCAGGTTAACAGCATCAGTATGAGGTTGCCAGCGAAAAATCACAACATGATGTATTTACCACGGTCCAACACTTTAGCTTGGCTCTTCACTGTTCTTGTTTCCAATTAAATCCTGAAAGGTCACAAGTGAAACGATATTGATAGTCACATTCCACTCCTCTGGGGATGTTTAGATAGTAAGTAATAAAAACAAATTTTGTAGTTCTGACATTTTCATCCAAGGAACTAAATTGACTTTATAAACATTTGGTAGGTGATTATTCCCCTATCGACAGAGGAGAAACCGAGGCAGAGAAAAGTTAGTGACACGCCCAGGGTTATACTAAGTCAATGGAATAAAACTCAGCAGTCCTTAACTCCTAGTTGCTTGCTCTAACAAAACCACACTGAACCTCTGTCAAAATAACTATACAGCTCAGCACAATTGGCTCTCTGCTCAGGAAAAGCTCAAGTCGGAATAACAATGACAAGTCATGACAGGAGTGCAGAGATGTTACCGTGCCTAGTTTTAGCAAATGCTATTAGTTCATTGACACTCAGATTCAAGTGCTGCAGATTACAACATTGCCAATCAAGTGTTCAAAAATGATAAATGAGTCTGCAAAATCATGATTAAAAAAAAAAAAAGGTTCTTTTTATTTCCCCTTTTGGTTTCTGAGCCTTTTAGGATACACTCTAATCATATTCTCAAGTTTTCCACTGCAACTATAAGGGCTAGATGCTCAGGTAATTACTTGATCCCAAGAGATGGAGTCTTATGAAACACACCAAACATCAAGACTCATGTTAAAAAAGTCACAAGAGTTGGCAATGCAGAATTAGCAGCACTGTTCTTGAAGCCAAGCAGCAACTCTACTAGCTGAACATGCCTTAGATAGGCTTGTTTACAAAACTGTAACAAGGAAGAGACCATGGGGGAGGGGGAAGAAATAATTGGGTTCCTGTTCGTGCTGGGGATGGTAAAACACCAAGCGTCTTGCCTGTCCTGACACAGTTCGCAGACCCAGTTCCATCAGGACTACAACTCCCATAACGTACTCTCTCTTTTATCACTGTTATTCTTCATTGTTTTAACTTAGAAAGATCCCTGGCCTTAAGGAAACATTTTCCATCACTCCTTGGGATTAAGCTGTGTATCAAACATAAGCTACTTCACCTGCAAGGTCCTCCACAGCCTATCCCCACACTATTTATCTCTCGTTCAGTATCAAAAAGTCAGCTCCCACCTGTGATCAGCTTAAGAGACCAGCCTTCACTGCCCACTTGTTAAATTTTCAAACAAGCATCTTTGTACTTTTCTTCCATGCTGCCCTTCACATAGAGAGGAGCTCTCCATAAACATCCACAAAGCTATTCATTGTTTTCCTTTGAAGCCCTCCTTAAAAACTTTCCTTTGCTTGCAAAAATCTTGATAAAGGTTGTGCTGAGACCACAGCCTACCCTACTGGCTAATACGGACTCATTGCTTGCTGGTACTCCCCCAATCAACCAATCCATAGCCATCTGTCATCTCTTCATGGACATGTCAACTGTAAGCTTGTTTGGGGCGGGGCTGTCTTTTTGTTCTGTGTTCATACAGCACCTAAACTGTGGAGGTCCTGGGCCATAATTGGGGCCCCTGAGCACTACAATACAAATAATAAACTAATAGCACAAAGCTTTATGAAAATGTACGCAGCTTCCTTATTTCAGTCATTTAACACTCGAGTGCAAGTAAAGACACTCTGAATGGTGATACACTGAAAAAAAAATCACATCTAGGATGCAAGATGGGAGGGAGCTTTTGAGAGACACAAGTTCTCCAATTCTCCTTTTGTTTCTACCTGAACAAAAAGGGACATGCAGAAATTGAGCTGCTGGTCTAAACCCTAGAGAAAGAAATGAGTGTGTTCTTCAGCACCCAGAAAGGTTGTGTAAGATAAAGAGATGGGCATCTAAAGTTACAGTACACCAATTTGTTCACACCTGTAGGACTGCAGAGAAAAACCTGACTTCAACCTCATCCTGTACACATACAACTCCTATGGACTCCTCCAGAGTTGCACTTGATAAAGGTCTAGCCAGAGGACCACGCTCAAAGTGCCATATTGTAATATGCATCTCTCTTTCTCCAAATCCAAGCAGTTAAGGAGGAAGATCCCAGTTCTGATGGCACTCACTTTACACCAAGCAACACCTAAATGGATTTTGAATCTACTGCACACAGTACAGTGCAGAGCACTGGGAAAATGCCACTGCATTAGGACAGCCTCTCCTATTGATGGTTCAAAACAGTAAGAATAAAAAGCTTATATTACATTAGCCAGAGGTGGTCCTCTCACCAATTCAAGACAAGTGCCTCACTATGAAGTCTCCAGACAGAAGTCAGTTTCCATTTAACTCTCTGGTGACAGGATTAGACGAGTAGAACAGCGTACAAGAGTGCCTAGAACACTGAAGGATATTAAGTATTTCTAGAGTGCCACAGACAGATATGCCATACCACAGATTGCCTGTTAGCACAGATTTAAAGACCACATACTGCAGACAACACTGTACATGCTATGTGATCGTGACAGCAGTACACACAGAACTCTGAACTGAATTTGAAAAGTCAAGTGGATGCCTGCTACCGCTACACTTATGCTGTTACCTCGGATATATTTCCCAGCTTCAGTATCCTAGAGGGAAAATGAAAAAGACGACAAGCTGATGATTCTCACATTGTTCGTGAGCTTAACTTTCGTAATTGTAAAAGTGCCAGAGAGGAATGATTAAGGAACAGCCCAGGTAGAACAGCAGAAAACTATTGCAACAGGTGCCTTGCGGGTTTAGAAGACAGATGCATGTGGAGATGCCAATCGGGTAAGAAAGGTAATAAAGCTATTTATCTCCCACAGTAGAGCTTAAACCTAGACTTGTGTCTGCAAGTCTACACTGTTCTATTTTCTGACCAGCAGATTCTTGTCACCCCACATTCTTCTGTGGCAGGGTAGGCAAGCTCTGGTACACGTGCCAAAAGGAGGCATGCAAGCTGATTTTCAGTGGCACTCACACTGCCTGGATCCTGGCCACCGGTCCGGGGGGCCTCTGCATTTTAATTTAAATGAAGCTCCTTAAACATTTTTAAAACCTTATTTACTTTACATACAATAGTTTAGTTATATATTATAGACTTATAGAAAGAGACCTTCTAAAAATGTTAAAATGTATTACTGGCACGCGAAACCTTAAATTAGATTGAATAAATGAAGACTCAGCACACCACTTCTGAACGGTTGCCAACCCCTGTTCTATGAGTTTGTTTTTAAAATCCCACTTGCACGGCTTACTAAATTCATCCAAATACAACAACAGCTTTTACAGCAGTTTGCATCTATGAATCTCAATGCAATACAAACAACAATGAACTCAGTTCCATGATATAGGGAAATAGCGTTGTCCCTATTTCACAAGTGACAAAAGGATCAGAAATTAAATGTCAATATTTTCAAGAGTATCACGCTGCTTCTGGATACCAAACTCAAGATTCCATACCTGTAGGCCTCATTTTCAGAAGTGCTGGACACTCATGGCTTCCACTTCCGTTGTGCGCAAGGTCTGAAGTTGAGCAACCAAAAATTGAGGTATCTCAAAATAAATCAGCCGCAACTCTTGAAAATGTTGGTTTGAGTGACTTGCTCATTGCCAAATACAATATCACTCGTGCAGTCAGAAACAGGTCTCTCAGCTTCTAACCTTCAGGCCTGGGTCTTTTCCATAAGACTACCCCCTTCCTCCCTTTGCTTTTTGGCAAGGCAACTTACTTCTTGCTTCCAACACCTTTAATAGTCGCCTCTCATTGCTCTTCAGAATGTGAAGCAGCATGGGGAGGGAAGGCTCAAAGATCCTAAGCGCCCTGGGTGTTAGCCTGCAAAGCCTATTTCTAAGTAACAGTGATATAGGTGGTGAATTCTGAGATTTCTCCCACCACCATCTTTCCTCCCGTTATAAGGCTAACAGAGCTTCCCTAAAAAAAACAAAATTCCATCTGCTACTTGCTCTGAGGCAAGAAGGAAAACGTATTTTCTTTCTCCCATTCATAAACAGATTGCTTGCCACACCTACACATTCTCTGGGCACCAAAATACAGTTCTGATTTTACAGAGAGACAAGTGTGTCTGAAATCTGACACACTAAATAACAAAAGCAGGCTCATGCCATCCTGCCTACCTGGAAGAGCCTGATTTACGTCAGTGCCAATGAGCGATGCGCGTTGTCTGGGAACACGCTGGGGTTGCAGACTTCAGCCAGTAATCCTGGCAACAGTAACAAGAGGCACATAGTTTTCCCAAATGTACCCATTTCAGCGAGCAAACACAACGTGTTTTTAATCAGGCTAGGACAGCAGTTCCCCAACTATGGGTCGGGATCCCATTGTAATGGGGTTGCTAGGGCCAGCATGAAACTTGCTGGGACACAGGGCTGAAGCTGAAGTGGAAGCGCCATCCCAACCTGGAGAGGCAGGGCTCAGGCTCCAGCCCCTCTCCCGCTACCCAGGGTCATATAGTAATTTTGTTGTCAGAATGAGGTCACGGTGCAATGAAATTTGAGAACCCCTGGGCTAGGATATCTAGGGAAGCCTCCAGGGGAAACACTTCACAGTTTGGCAACTATAACAGAAGAGGGCAACATGGTATCTCTTCCAAGGCACCGTCCTTAACCTTCAGAACAGGTCTCACCCTTCCATAGGGACAAGGATGCCTAAAGGTATGATTAGGGTAGATGTGTCACATTTTGAAGATCAGAGAATCCTTTTCTGGTCATTTCAGACTTTACACACTACTTGGTTTCCCTCTTTAGAGAAAGACATGATGTGATGCAGCCATAGGATGACGACATATATCCTATAGTCCTTCCTCTGTACCCTTGCTTTTGTTACCTCAGTTGCTTCCTTCCCTGCAGCTAGCCAGATTAAAACCCAAAAGTCAGAAACCTACTAAAGAGGATCAATACAAGTATAAGGCCTCATATGACTACCGCTAACCCCCACCTTCCTGTTCAGGAATACATTGTACAGCCTAAGCATATTTATATACCCATATATGCACCCACACTACAAGGTTGTATGGGTGTAATTATTTCAGTACAAAAGGTCGCCCTCCCTAAACAGACATAGTTATACCGGTACAACATTTGTGCTTAACCAGCATTTATCTGATCTAAGGAATAGGTCTGTTAACACAATAGTATCTTGCTGCAACAACACTTGGAATGCAGCAGGAATCTGTCAGATATCTTGGAGGAAATAAGAGGAATTAATTTAACACCTCATAATAGGCACACATCAGCCAGTGCCCCACAGCGTACCATCAACTCTGTTTCCTGTCTCTCCTTTTAGAAGGTTTGTATAACACAATATCTCAGAGGGTTTGGGGGAGACAGGGGAAGAATGATGGAAATGTCAAGTGCAACAAAAGAAATCTGTCTCCTTGAAAACTCTAGCAGTATTCCCTCGATGAGCTGCCTAGAGGAAAATGTGATGGAGAGCATTTTTTTTTAAATCAGGGAAGGGAGCAGAGAATGCGCATCTGGCAGCAGCTGCTTATACTGTGATCAGATGGAAAGCCAGAAGTGGAAAGTGTTTCCAAAGGATGGCAGACGGCTTTGAGTACTTTAACACAGCATTCTCCAGGTGCCATTTATGTACAATAACAATCCCCCTCCTCCCCTTCTAATGCTTTTTCTATCCCAGCTTCAGATCACAAGCAGGGAAAGATGTTTTATCTAAAGCATTTCTATTTCCCCTCTAATTTTCCCAGCTGTAATTAGCTTGTAGTACCATAGCTGTGTATTTTCTACTATTAAGCATCAGAACTAGTTGCAAACAGCACTTCAGTGTGACAACCGATATCTGTTAGAATCCAACTGAAGCCTAAGTAATAGGCAGCTCTTAATTTATAGAAATCTTAAACCAACGGGGAGAGTACAGAAGTTATACTGCCTGACTTACTGCAATGCTGTTAGAAAGCTATGATTACAGTCAGACCAATAAATACTAGTAAAGGCCAAGTTTTCAGCTGGCCTGCAGTTTTGTATTCCCATTGTTAGAGGTGCACCACCACAGAACAGAACTGGGTGTGAACCTGTGTGGGCCCAAATTGTACAGCTGAGCTACCAATTCATGAGAAACCGATTCCATGCCTGCTGAACTGAATGGGAGTCTTTTTTCCACTTCCACTTCCACAGACAATGGATCAGGTCCTTAGCGAACACAGTATTTTGGGAATAAAACAGAAGGCCAGAGCTGTAATCATCAGTTAGAAACAGATGAAAATGAAACCTCATGTGTGTGTAAGCTCTTTGGGACTGGGACCAGGCATAGCATATATATTCTAGGCACTACTGAAAAGCAATAATTTTACTATTAGAAGACAGCTTTCCCACCAGATAGCAGCCCAAGGTCGATTGTGGACATAGAGAGGGATCCAACCCTTTTCGGTCCCTCCCGCAGCAAGCACAAGGAAATTTTCAAATGGCCCTTTTCTCTACATGCACAGATGACCAACCAGATTTCCTCCATCTTCTCCTTCCCTCTGCCATTTAGATAAATGGTTTGGGGGACAACACATGAAATATGGTAAAGAAAAAGGGAGAAAACCCAGAATTTTCCATGATCTGAATTTACCTGTGTATGAGACAAGTAGCTCCTCTCCCCATCCCAATTCTTGTTTTGCAAAACAAAAATCAAGAAATCACCATTGAGAATTGGGTCTATAAGCCCTACTACACCCTCAACATTTGTTCAAAAGCAGAAGACAGCAAGAGACATTTTGTAACCAGAATGAACAAGCAAGCTGGAGGAGGATTTTTCTGAAGCTCAGACACTTGTCACGCTGACAATATGGATCAGTGCTGCCAATGTGGGAGTGGGGAGTCTCTTCACTCCATATACCACAGTACCAGTTTTCCGCTGATTTCAATTTATTGACAGCCTGCATTCCATGCACAAAAACCCAAGACACATGGAAGAAAGAATCTCTTGTTATTTCAAGATTAAAAACAACCACCACCGATCTCTGTTAAACTCTCTGATTCAAAAACGTCCATTATTTTACCAAGTCTTTTTGTTTGATGCATTGAAACCAGGTATTTCAGAGATCATTTATCACAGATTAATTTACTGCATTTTGCCTTTCCAGGCAAAGAACCCTATATTTAATGTGTTCATTATTCCTTCATCTGGTGTTTATTTACAAAAAGACTTCTGAGTACTACTCAATACATTGATGTAGATCTATTCTTTGACATGGTATTTGCTTAAGTAGGCTTTACTGTATTTATTTATTTTTAAACAGGGCGAAGAAATAAATAAAAAATAAACCTGAAATGTACAAGAGTGCTATTTTTCACCAGTTTACTACATCTGTACTTGAGTGGTTAGGATATAAAGCTGTCATCCAGTGAGTGGGAGAGGATGAAACCAGAAAGTGAAATTAAAGAGTTCTGCATACGAGGCCAGCATTCTTCTACCACATGAGATCATGATTATCTATTTTAGGTATTTTTAAAGCACTTATCACTTGGCAGCTCAGAACCATGATCCGACCTCCCCCTCACACAAAGACAAGACATAGAAATTATTTTTATGCAGGGGAATGTTTTTGCCCTCAACAGAAGTTTATAAAACAACTGTGTTTAAGAGAGATGATAGAGCTGTCAAATTATTAGACACACAGACATGGAGAGTACAGGTCTGCTTCCTCTACAACAGGGAATTGTTCCTAATTGCAACCTTCAATTATAAAATTCTCCCCTTTGGACTAAGGAGATTAGTTTGAGCCCCTCTCTGCCCCCATCATCTCCCTTACAAAAAAGGAATATATATTAATGTGTTATGCATGACACATTATGGAGGTGCCAAAAGCAACTCCATAGTTAAGGCTGACTTAACTTCTGCACTTAAAGAAAATATTCCACTTCTTATGTATGAAAAAGATACATAATACATACATCCTCCACAATACATACATCCTCCACAAGTTACAGCACTTCGCTGAGTACAGAATGGATTTTCTGAGAATTTGTAAGCAATTCTGTTAGTCTGAGTTAAATTTCTTAAAGGACCCATTTTTAATTTTAGCACCAGGTGTTAGACCTTTTCTTAGCCCTAATGATCTTAATAATAGAGCAACACGCTCTTCAAACTCCCCATATACTTAAAAACTCACCGAAATCTCATGCATTAGCTAAATCTATTTTTTAAAAAGTATTAATAGCTTTTTTTTTTTTTTTTTGGCAGTTATTCTTCATAGGTAACGTTTCCCCTTGAGCACAAGCAGACAAATATGTACTACTTCAGAGTTCTTTATGGAATTCTATCTCCCACGGTTCTCAACAGGACTGAAGTCATGGGCTTCCCTTTGCCAAAATGGACACTGTTTCATTCACCTGCCCTTTTCCACATCCTGATAACAGAAGGGTTATCTTCCCTAATGTAGAAAAATGGGAAGTGGTGGCCATTTTGGAAGACAGCATTTCTTCATGAGTTTCTGGAAATAAGTCCCCCCCACTTTTAATCTCTGAACAGACTGTTGATCCTAAAAATAATATTTTCAAAACCTACTTGTTGCACCAGATATATTCAAAATAGTAATAAGAGGGACAATGAAAGATACTTAAAATGAGTCCCAGCCAACAGGGGCAGTTCTATGTTTTTTGCTACCTCAGGCACGGCAGTCAGGAGGCTTGATCACACGGATTCGGTGGTGTTTCTGTGGGAGATCTGCCGGTCCTGCGTCTTCGGCGTACCCGCCACCAATTTGCCGCCAAAGCCGCAGGACCGGCAGACCGCCCACAGGCATGCCACCAAAGGCTGCCTGACTGCCACCCTCACAGCGACCGGCAGGCCACCCCCCATGGCTTGCCACCCCAGGCACGCGCTTGCTGTGCTGGTGTCTGGAGCTGCCCCTGCCAGCCAGTCCACATCCAGTCACCAAATCAAACAAAGAAATCACCACGAGTATCAATATTGTTTAAATAACCACAGTTTGAGGTAAATTACAACAATACCAACGAATTTTTGTTTCCAGGCAGAAGTTGCAACTTCTTCAGGAGTTTTTATATGTTCTGCTCTCACTGCTCTGACCCTACTGTCATCTTCCTTGAATCCCCTTCCCTAGCTGACTTTCATCCCTTCAGATTCAAACTCCTCATCCTCACCCAAGAAGCTCTACATCTTCGCACTGGTTTTTCCCTACTCAATCTTCCCCTAACCCTCTGACCTTTCTGCTGTGTCTCCTCCTCCCACAGTTAGATTCATGTCTTCTGTTATGTCTCCATTGGAAGTCTCCTCACTTCTCATCCAGGATGCACCCTCTTCTTTCAAATCTCTTTTTAAGAACACACTAATATTTCCATGAATCTTCCCCCAATAGTTTTCCTCACCACTGATCTCTCTGTACCCCTTCTTCTAAAATTGCTGCCCCATATTTTGAGCACACTTTATAGGGCAGGGATTGTTATTTAATCCAGGTTTTATATAGGCACAGTATAGATTTATGGAATTGTACTGGTGAAAACTAATAAAAAATTGGGAAAGAAAAGTTTGCATAATAAAGTCAGTTGTTTCCACGAGTCAGTTATGTCTGCTTTAAAAATAATTGTATTTGATAGAGCAAGCAGCTGCTATGCTGCATATGACTGAGTGTGAACAGGGTTAGAGTGTGGTGTTTTTTTACTGTTACTCGACAAAAAGTCCTGAAGTGTTCTTAATGTGTGTATAACGTTATTATCCCACGAGTATCAGCCTGTAGTCACGACTGACTGATTCAACAGGCCAAATATATTCACCCTCAGGGACACATTTTGAAAGGGCTGAAAATGCACATAAGCACATGCACCTGCAACTTGTGTGCACAAACTGCAGAAGTGAACTGCAAAAGGAAAGTTAGGTGCCTCACAGACCACTTGTGCATAGGAGAGGCAGGTCAACAATATTAGTAACCATTCACCAAAACTAGCAAGAATTTGTTGTACACACTCAGATATGCTGGTCTTTTCAAAATCACAGGCCGCAAGTACAGCATGTGAACCTGTTAAAGAACTCTGATTTTTTTTTTTTGGACACGTTTTGATTGAAGTCCCACTGACTTCAATGGAAGCACGTGTGGAGTAAGGTACTATATAGTGTAAGTAAAGCTATCCATCTGACCCAATGTGAGCTTAAATTTTTTTCTACCCCACAAAAGAGCCAACCTTCAAAAAGCAATCTCTACTAGTAATCATTTTCACTATCTCCGTTATAACCTATCCATTCCACTCCCTCAACTTCAAGCTGCCCAAATGTGATTTTCTAAAAAAATATAAACAAATAGTTATGAGCCGTTTGAGAATTAGAATTGGTGAAAGATTTTTCCACCTTAAAAGAAAAATCTTTACCACTCCCCCCCCCCCAAGAGAAGGAAGCTCAACACATAAAAGTGAGCTTTCAAACTTCAGAAATGGAAAACACATTAGGAGGTATTTGAAGGGTACGTGCTTTGTTAAATTTGCAAAAAAGATGGTTTTACGTTTAGGTGAAAAACATTTGGAAATGTAGAGCCAAGAACGCACACAAAGAAATTGTTTTAAGTTGAGAAGTTACAGACTGATGCAGTGCCAACACGTGAGCAACAAGCAGAACATGAAACGGTAAGATATTTACAATAAAAAAGTAAACAAACAACACTATAGAACACTGATGTGCGTCTTAATAATAAAAAGAATCACAGGAACATCAAGTAGTAAGTTAGCAATATGGACTTGGCCATAATGCACAAATACCGACCATTTCTGAAAGCTTAAGATGCATAACGTAATGTTTTTGCTGATAACGAATATAAACAGTACCACAAAAAACCAAAAGTACCAATAGTACTGAACTAAAGTTTGCACAGTTTGGCAGTTAGTAGTCATTTCCTCAACTGATTTTCAGTTACACCAATCTATATTAAAACACAGACCTTCATTTTTCAGATGACGTGAATTAACCTGTACATGTAAGAACGCAGGCACTTATCTGTGAGCATTCTTTTAAAACACTTAAAAATAGCAATACTGTGCACATCAATCACCACATTCACTCTTCATATGAATCCTTCACTGTGGGTGAACAAAGGTTTTGGCAACAGTGACCTGTCAATTGATTTTCCTCACCTATTGCTGTGCTTAGACTTTTCCCGGTCTTTTTCCTTGTCTTTCTTGTGCTCTTTGTGCCGGTGTTCTCGATCTTTGTGTTTATCTTTGTGTTTGTGAGAGTCTGTAAGCAGAAGAGGAAAGGAATTAAGAAATGCAATTGGGAGTATGACTGTGTGTCAAATCATCAGCTCCCTCATGCAGCTTGGTATTTATTTTGCTCTTAAAGTATCCTTCACAATACAGTATAGGAACAGAATCTCAGCACTGAAAGGTCCTATTATACCAATTTGACAAATCATTGTGTTGGGACAAATTAACTCAAGATAGCAGCAGTTGCACATACACCTCTCCCCTTATATAACGTGACCCAATATAACACAGATTCAGATATAACACGGTAAAGCGGCGCTTGGGGGGTGGGGGGGAGGGGGAAGGAGGGCTGCGCACTCCGGCAGATCAAAGCAAGTTCGATATAACGCGGTTTCACCTATAATGCGGTAAGATTGCTTGGCTCCTGAGGACCGCGTTATATTGGGGTAGAGGTGTATATTAGAACCTATGGTCAAACAATTTTGAAATGCTTTACAAACATTAAATCACAATTAAGTCTGACCTCCTGGATCTAACAGTTAGGCCACGCTGCCTCCAGCAGTATTTAATACTAGAGAAGCGGCCTTTAAGGAATTGCAGTATACTACTCTTATCCACCTGGTGAGTGGGTTGACTGGCACAGAACAAGGCAAAAGCAGCTCACAGTGGAAGGCTGTGAACCTTCTCTCTCAGTCTTCTGCAGCAGAAAACAGCTCTCCTTTTAGAGCCCAAACACCACAAAAATATGCAACTGCCTTCAAGAATAGATAAGGCAAGTAAGATGCCTCTGACGGCTCTTCATGATATGCATGTAGATCCCAGGTGGAAGCCCAGCTATGTAGATCAGGGCTAGTCCAAACAACAGGAGGCTGAAGTTTAGACAAAGACAATGGTTTAATAATTTTATTTTCAAAAAAGTGCTGTCTCCCAATCCCACCAGTGCTTGCGGTACTGTACACTACTATCAGAACAAAGTCTTTTAAAAATACCAAAACAAATAGATGGCCCAACACAGGAAAAATAGGAGTAAAACAGGTGGTGTTTTTTGTTTTTGTTGGTTTTTTTACACACAAGTTCACCTCCAATAGGAGATCCCATTGTCTCAAAGAGGAGATTTTAAAAGTAGCTAAGGTTTAAAGGACAATTTTGTTGACTTGAAGTGGAGAGCCACCTAATTTTTGTTGGTTTCTTCAGTGGTTGCTTCACAGGTTGCACTGCATTATATACTGCTTATAGTAAAAACACATGCAATGCATCCACAAGAAATCCCTCCTTCCCCCTCATTCTAGGTGCACTCTTCTTAATGCCACTAACATGTTAAGTAACTCTCTTCAGGACATCTATTTATCAACTAGAATGCTGTGCTGACTTTGATTCAGAATAGACAGAATAAGCCAGGCCAAAATACCAAACTTACAACAACATGTTTAGCAACTCCATTTGATTTCTGATGATAGCACCATTTCCATAGCGCCTTGTGTCCCAGGATCTCAGAACTCTTCACAAAATGAATTAATCCTAACAACTACCTTGTAGGCAGCCATTATACCCTTTAAAGATGGGGGACACCGAAGCACAACAATTTAGTGACTTTTCATAATCTGATAGAAAATCTGTTGCATGGAATCTAGGCCTGGTCTATGCTACACAGTTAGGCAGCTTATGCAATCTAATTATCCCCCTAATTATTCCTGTGTCTACTCTACAGCCTTGCTCCCAGCAACGTAAGTGCCCTACTACCCCAATATAATAATTCCATCTCCATGAGAGGAGTAGGGCTTATGTCAGTGTAGTTAGGGTGACACTGTCTGTGTAGATACTGCCTTACTTATACAGGCTGTTGACAGTTTTGTCAATTTCAGGGCTCCTGCCTGAAATTGACAAGAACGCAGGGCAGCTACAGTCCAGCTGCAACCTGCTTCTATGGAGAGCTGGGGGCTGGAGCCTGCTCCTGGCTAGAAACACTGGCTGTCTTGTCAATTTCAGGGCTCCTGGAGCCTGAGATTGAAAAGGCTGCCTGGCTGGTGGAGTGAAGGGGGGCAGAGAACCCCCAGGCAGCTTCCACCTCTTCCTCCCCCCCCCCAATCCTGGAGGGGTAGGTGAGGGAGGGGCCAGCCCATAAGGAGCCTGTGGGGCAGCCAGGAGCTGAGACACCAAGCTTTCGGCTCCCCCCAGCTGCCCCTTAGGTTCGTTGAAGTGCTCCTGCTGAGGACGTGCACTACCGACTCTACGAGGGTAGTGTGGACATGAGCTACCACAGCAATTACTGTGGTGGCTGTAAATCAACCAAATATAGGTCAAGTTAAGTTTCTGGTGTAGACATACCCCTAGTCTTGTGCTTTAGACACAAAATCATTCTTTTTCTTGTCCAAAATTGGCTCAAAGATCCTCAAAACATTTAGTTTTAGCACAAAAATACTAACAAAATAATACGCCAATAACAGTTCAACTTAATCCAGGGTTCCATGTACCTTAAAGTACTTTTCTGAGACCCTGTAATAAAGAGGCATAAAGTAATGTATAACATTCCAATCTCCCCATTTGGCTTCTGCCTCTTTCCTTGCTTCTGTTAATTCAAAGTCCCTTCCTAACACTCCTCAACCTAATGTCTTATCGAATACATAAAACTGCACTAACAACAAGCTTACAGCTCAAGCAAGGATGACCTAATCTATGACATTCTGGGTGACAGAGTGACAGGACGTTTCTGGATTTTAGTGCTGCAGCTTTAACCGGGTAGGAGTTTTTAGCCACACAAGCAATAAAGTATTCCGAAGTCCCAGTATGCTGAAGCCTTACTGCAATCTTTCAGTAAATTCTAGGCAGGTACATTTACAGTCTCGGAACTGCCAAGCAGGGATTTCTTGTTGTAAAAAAAAAAAACACACTACACATTTCCATGGCAGTACATGCCAATCTTGTAATTTTTCAATTCAGTCACTAACTGGAAGCCCAGTTTGGAAACTGCTGGGGGTTTGTTCCACAGGACCTCTCTCAGGGATTCTTAAAGCAATGACAGAAGTAAACCACCACCCATTTACATTTGACAAATGGGCTAAATCGCTAGAAAAATCACAACATTGCTACACATAAAATTGTGTAAACTCACTTATTTTATACTACATTTGATTTTCAAAGAGGGGCACATGGATGTGGTATCAATCAATTGGCTGCCAATTCCCTCAATTCCAAAGTTGGAAAATACTTGTGTGTGGCTGTGCTATTGAAATTAGTCTCTTTTTGCCCAGAGAGCAGCATTATTTATTTTTTTGAGTAGGGAGGAAGGAACTGTTCTCCATCTTCGCACCAGGACTCCCTTCCAACCAAGTGCATTTACTTTCCATTTAAAACTGACATTTACTATTGGCACGCTCCTGCTGGAATTATTGGCAGGGCCACAACCAGTAAACACACCTGAGTCAAGCTTAGACAGGAACTCTCTCTGTGTAATTTAGAATTAACTCTGTGACCTATCATGGGAAGCAAAACACCACAAAACACATGTACTGGAGAAGATGGGATTTTGTTATAAAGTTTTATTGAAAAAAGATAACACCATCCACTTCTTCCACCTCAATGGGCAGGAAATCATCAAAGAAATGCTCCTCAAAAAGAAAGAAGTAGCTATAATCCTAGCTCCCAAGCTCTTTCTTAGAGAGCTAGTTTGCAGATGGGTGTGAAGTGAGGACTGGCTGATTTTCAGGCACAACAGCAGGGGGTACAACAAAAGTGGTGTTTCTGGACAGTGGGACTAATTCTGCCTCTGAATCCTCACATCCCTCCCACCACTTCCTGATACTAAGAGGTTGGGGGAGGGTGCTTTAATGGGAAGTCTGGAATATTGCCATGTGACAGAGACCAGTTGGCAGATGGAAATGAGTGTTGAGCAGGCGGCTGTCTGTTTTGTAGGGATGAAGGGAAAAAAGAGGCAAGAGAACTTTAGGCAAACTCACCCACAGATGGAGAGGTACCTTCCTACAGAAGTGGAGCAGGGCGAGGATGGAGTACACTCACATTAGAGGTACAGGATGAAGAGGACGGGCACACAGAGTAGCCTTGACTCTTAGAGAATATTATCTTGAGTTTCAGAATTGATGTATCTGCGCCTCGATACAATGATGAATGATCTATACAAGCAATTAGATTAGGATGAAGACTGCCCTCCAAAATAATCTTTCTTCAGAAAGAATATTTCACTGAAGTATGAATTCCATCAAAAGACAAAAGAAAACCAAGTCTTTCAAATTCACTCATGTTAAAAAAAAAGAGTGGGATACTGGATTACTCAGAAGTAGCAGGATAAGGAAGCCTTTTGTTTATAGGTCATAAAAGTCAATGCAGCTGCAGGTCACCCACATCTAGGAGTCATTACTAATGGCTATTTGTTGGCTTGCCTGAAATGAGTCCAGTCATCTCATTCCAGTTCAGGTACCCATATCACAGAAACCAGTGTAGGCAGAGAGGACATGGAAACTGAATTCCACCGGTTCCTAGATGTGATTTCCCACCAACCCTAATTGGGGAAAGTTGAAGGAAGTATATACAACTGCTGCATGTGCTGTCACCTCTTCTGTGGACAGACTGGTTTTAGACGCCAGTCCCTTTAATTCTAGCACCTACCAGCAGAGGAAAAAGATATTTTCCAAAATATATATATTGTATAAAAACTGCCCAAATGGACAGTCTTGATAAATCCATCTTCCCTTCAGAACCCTTAGAGTAAAGCATTCTCCTTGATTCACAATAGTATTTGGGATGGGGTTTTTCCCCTCTCCCCTCATTTATTCACTGGCAGGGAGGGGTAGAGAAGGCTGGCACACTATGATACAGCATTATTCTAAAATGACTTGAAGCAAGTTGATTCTGGTTCAATTGCTAAAAGGACCCTTGGAGATTAGATTGAAAACTTTCACCACATACATGTTATAGCTCAAGTCATTGTGGCAGCATAGCCCTTTGAAACAGTCATTGGATCGCTGGCAAAAAAAAGACAAACTACTTTACCTTAATAGGCATCAGATTAAGAGGGTTTACTGTAGCAGAAAGTTGGACACACACAGATTACATTAGGAAGAAAACCTAGACCATAACATTTAGCAGTTATTCAAGATCTTTAAAGTGAACAAAGTGACTTGGTTATGGAGGGAGATTATCTACCAGTCTAACTGTAATCCCATTTATAAACTTTGCTCTGGGGAGGTTCTGGTTGTTTTTTAAAATGTTAGGAAGTGGATGTTACGAAGAAGAGATTCAGACAGCTTCCTACAAGTACAAAAGCAAGGAGCAGCAGAAAGGCAGTGGCAGGGCCCCCAAGCATCTGTGAAGACCAGATGTATAAAGAGGAAGTGAGATGGGCAGCAGAGGGAGGGGGACGGGGATCAAGAACTCCAAATTGTTAGAATCTTTCTGCAACCTCAAACAAACTAGTCACCTAAACTTTACATATTTCAGTGTAACCAACTTTAAAATGGCAATAATGCTTCTGTACTTGCAGGCATTTTGAGAACTTTAGTTATTTACAAGACACCGAGTTCTTCAGATAAAAATACTATAGAAACACGAAGTATGAACATGAAGTTAAAGTAATTATGAGACTGCACCATGTTTCTGGATTTCAATTATGTGGGATTGGCATGAAGAGAAGAGATGCACTTGGTGAGGAGAGTGGTTGCTGTTCTAGATGGAAAGGAGATGGTTTCAAAAGTGACAACAGAATCACATCCAGGTATCACTGACCATACAGCCCGAAAGAGAGGCAGGAGTAAGGGCAGAACAGAGTAAATCAGAAGAAAACAGCAGCACCAGAAGGAGGTGGAAGATGCAGGTGTTTTTCAGATCTCTGCATGTGATTGGAGGCAAAACTGAAATTGATATACCCAACTGGCACTTCTAAAGATGAAATATGGATTTGCAAAGAAACTGGACTGGAATGAGCCTCCTGTGAGACCGTGGATAAGTCGCTCTGGGCTCGTTTACATTACGCGTGAGATCGATGGGCAGCGATTGAACCAGTGGGGGTCGATTTATCCTAGTCTACACGCAATAAATCGACCGCTGAGCACTTTCCCATCAACTCCACCGGAGCGAGAGGTGCAAGTGGAGTTGATGCGGGGGGGTAGAGGCGCCAGCCGTTGACTTACCATAGTGAAGACACTGCAGAAAGTAGATCTAAGTACATCAATGTCAGCTACATTATTCACATAGCTGAAGTTGTGTAACTTAGATTGATCTCCCCCCCCCTCCCTCTCCCCCAGTGTAGACCAGGCCTTAGTGTCCCAGTGCCTCAATTTCCCCAACTGTGGAATAGGCATAACAATTCCTACTTCAGAGAGGTGCTGCCGTAAGGCGTAGCTCATTAAATGTTTGTAAAATATTTGCGATCTCCAGATGAAAGATACCAAGAAGTACTTAAAAATTATAATTCATGAAACAGCCACTATATGCCCATTTTAAGACAGATTCTGATTCACTTTAAATTATCAGGGACTGGATAGCAAGTGGGGAACAATGCCAATTTTTGCTCCATTAGAAACACTGGGGAAGATGGAAACAATGTTTGCTCAATAAGAAGAAACTAGATTGAAGAAGAAAGTGGATTTTTATTTTCCAGCACTACTACATCCCAAGGAAGAAAAGAGTTTTAGAGCTGTTGAAGCAAATTTTCTAGGCTTCTACTTGCTCAGTTAGAAGCAACATACTTCAAAGGCTCTTTCTTTCAAGAGCAGCCTGAAGTGTGACCCTTAACCAATTGAGTTCGAAAGTATCCCTACAATGAACACTACTTCAGATTACCACTAGCCCACAGTTTATTAAAAAAAAAAAAAAAAAAAAAATCACATCCATAAACAGGGATCAGGGAGGAACTGGCTGGCCTCAATGAAATGGGCAGACGTTCACTATTTTTAAAGCCTATTAGACTCTTTTGCGGTCTATTAAAATAATAGTAATATAACACGGATCTATTCAGACCCATTTTATTTTTGGTCATCTCCAGTTCAGACTGGATAGTTTAAGGGGGTCTGTTATATTCCAAGTGATGGTTGAGGTAGACACCTCAGTCCACCCTTCCTTAAACTGGATCAGAGGACGGAAGATTTCCACTTCACTGTGCAATAATTAAAAGTCAAAATAAATGCTGGAATTAACTCTAAGGAGAACACCAAAACCCCCACACAGGAGCTAACAAGCCTCAGAATCAGAATACTAATGACTGATGTTTCTTTTGAAACTCAAATCATCCATTTTCTAGATCCACTAGCACAGAAAGAGTACAAGAAGAAACCAGTGATAAGAATTTCAGGACAAACAAGATAGATTATCCTGCCAATCAAAATTGGAACTTCCTAAACTAATGAGCAGCATGACAGTGCTCCTGAAGTGTTTTTATTTTTCTTAAGTGGAGAAGACAAGGAAATCTAGCATCTCCAGTCTAAATCCCCCAACTATCCTCCAGGCTGAAGACACACAGACTCCAAGAAACCTCTGCCTCTAGATTTCCTGTTCATTAGGTAGACCCAGCAGGTGACAGACAGTAATGACATGTAGGAAAGATGGTCATAAACGGTGGGATATATTGGCTACAAGACATGGAGCCAAGTCTTGCTCTTCCTTGAAGGTAGATTTTATCAGTGAATGTAATGGGAGCCGGATGAGACCTATGGTCTTGTATCCTCGTAACAGGTAAAAGTCTAACATGGCCCTGTAGTTAGAGTTCCAGCATCCCCAAGATTCTATCCTGGTCAGGTACAATGAGACAAAAGGAAGATACCAGGTACTTTTGTGGCACAGGATTTTAATACGACACTGTCTTTTCAATAAGGGAAAGAATCCATAGGAGCTGCACTCTGTTATTCCTAGATTTTAAACCCCCTATATTTCCCATTGCTGTGCTTTACCAGTTGTCCCGTCTCCTCCCCCTCCCCGTCCCCCTGAGATGGGCCACACAGACTCTGAGGCCATGGCTACACTGGCACTTTACAGCGCTGCAACTTTCACGCTCAGCGGTGTGAAAAAAACACACCCCTGAGCGCTGCAAGATACAGCGCTGTAAAGCCTCAGTGCAAACAGTGCCGCAGTGCTGGG
This sequence comes from Gopherus flavomarginatus, assembly GCF_025201925.1. Lineage (NCBI taxonomy): Eukaryota > Metazoa > Chordata > Testudines > Testudinidae > Gopherus > Gopherus flavomarginatus. Next base: position 31,682,277 of record NC_066627.1, on the reverse strand, counting down.
AGCACGGCTCCCAGCGCTGCAAGCTACACCCATAGAGGAAGTGGAGTACGTGCAGTGCTGGGAGAGCTCTCTCCCAGCACTGGCGCTGCAACCACACTCGAAACTTCAAAGTGCAAGTGCAAGTGTAGCCATACCCTGAGGAACTAAAACCAGACACTCTAAGGTCTTGCTTACACTACACCCCAGTGAAGACTATGAGGGTATGAATTGTAGAGTTTTACCAAAGAGTTGTGCTCTAACTGCCCTGTGTGAATGCTGCTGATGCGAACTAAAAAGTTACCTAGTTCGCATTAACATAGTCCTCTTTCAAACAGAACTACTTTAATGTGAACTAGGTAACTTAGTTTGTGCCAGCAGCAGCCACACAGGTCAGGTACAGTGCAACTCTCGGGAGAGCCCTACAATTCATACTCCCAGCCTGTACTATGGAGCAGCACAGTGACAGCCTAAGTAGTATGTTATAAAGAAAGAGATGAGATGTGTTATTTTATTTAATTTATACACAAAGCCCTTCATTTTCAGTTTTTACTGATTTCTACCAAAATAATTCCCAGTTTTATAAAAGCTAATTTGGATTTTACCAATTTTCACCGAAATTTTAGATCATGCCAGTACATGAAAATGCCGATTATCTTACGAAAATCCAATATACTAAGTGCAAAGCCAACACTGTCTGTTAAAGTAAGGCAATGTAGTAGATGATAAAAACACACACAAACGTATGTGTCACTGATGGAGCCTAAAAAAGAAGCTGGAACTTCTAAGACCTGGCTGTCTGCTCCAGAAGATGGCAGCTCAGTAACCTGGACAGCATAAGTAACCAAGTAGCCATCTCTCCTTCTGGACCAGGCCCAGAAGTGGAAGAGGCAGCGTGAGGAGATAGTGCCCTGGCCCCCTCCCGGCCTACTCCAAAAGGAGAGAAGGCGCCTCAGTAATCTGTGATGCCCAGGTTACCAAGCCACTATCTTTCCTTCCACAGAGGGAAGCAGGGTCAAAAGTACTCTTACTTTTTTCTATTTGTTGCTTTTTTGTCTGTCCTCTGACCTCCCAATATAAACAGAAAACTATGAAGTCAATTTTTTTCCACCAATTTTCACCCATTTTTTAATTTTTGTAATAATCACCAATATATTGGCAGGAAATTGTAAACAACATGAACACAAAAAAGGAAGGGTCTTGTTTATACAAACACCTTAAAGTGTGAAGGAGAATTTACCAAGCAGTATTAACATCCCTTGCATTCTATAGAAACTCTTATCTGAGGGTAGCTATTCATCAGTAGCGTGGCCATAAGAGGAGAATTGAAGCGTTTGATAAGTTTTCAACAGAACTGTTAAAGCAAAGTTATTCTGTACATTCAATTCAGTCTGCAAACAAAGTCTGGTTACCTAAAAATTTATTCATATCTGGTATACAAGTCATGTTCTACAATTTAATACAGACTGGCTTAATGGGCCAGAAATAAAGAAACAGCAGTGATCACTAACATTCACCCTTTTTGTGACTGAAGTCTCCAGGACGCCAAAGGCTGAAGTCAGCCTGAACTCAGATTATATTATTGTTGGCATTTTAATAACCTGAACAATCCTGTAGCAGGTAGGTATTTCAACAAGAGGCAGTTGAAAAGCAGACAGTTCACAGAGAGAAAGGATGGCTTAGTGGTTAGGTCACCAGCCCAAGATTCAGGAGAACTGGATTCAAGTTCCTGCTCTGCCACAGACTTCCTGTATGACCTTGGGTAAATTACTTAGTCTCTCTGTGCTTCAGTTCTCCACTGGTAAAATTATATTAAAAATGCCTCTCTACTGTACAGGGGTATTGTGAAGAGAGATGCACTGAAGATTGTGAGGTATTCAAATACTACAGGAATGAATCCCTATAAGGTTTGGATTCCCTCAAGGAGCCTCAGAATTTTACATTAGGAAACATTTAGGGCTGTCAATTAATCGTAGTTAACTCATGCAATTAACTAAAAAAAATTAATTGCAATTAATAGCACTGTTAAACAATAGAATACCAATTGACATGAAATATTTTTAGATGGTCTCTACATTTTCAGATATACTGATTTCAATTAAAACACAGAATACAAAGTGTACAGTGCTCACTTTATAGTTTTTTTATTACAAATATTTGCACTGTAAAAACAAGAAATTGTATTTTTCAATTCACCTAATACACGTACTGTAGTGCAATCTCTATCATGAAGCTGAACTTACAAATGTAGAATTATGTACAAAAAATAACTGCACTCAAAAATAAAACAATGTAAAACTTTAGAGTCTACAAGTCCACTCAAGCCTACTTCAACCAATCGCTCAGAGAAACAAGCCTGGTTAAAATTTGCAGGGAGAACAGGCGTTCACATAGCACTTTTGTAGCCAGCGCTGCAAGGTATTTACGTGTCAGATATACTAAACATTTGTATGCCCCTTTATTCTTCAGCCACCGTTCCAGAGGACATGCTTCTATGCGGATGATGCTCGTTGTTCTGTTTTACCTGCATTCTGCCATATATTTCATGTCATAGCAGTTGCTGATGATGACCCAGCACGTTTGTTTTAAGAACACTTTCACAGCAGATTTGACAAAATGCAAAGAAGGTACCAATGTGAGATTTCCAAACATAGCTATAGCACTAGACCCAAGGTTTAAGAATCTGAAGTGCCGTCCAAAATCTGACAGGGACAAGGTGTGGAGCATGCTTTCAGAAGACTTAAAAGAGCAACACTCAGATACAGAAACTACAGAACCCAAACCACAAAAAAGAAAATCCACCTTTTGCTTGTGGCGACTGACACAGATGACGAAAACGAATATGAATCGGTCTACTCTGCTTTGGATCGTTATTAAGCAGAACCCGTCATCAGCATGGACGCATGTCCTCTGGAATGGTGGTTGAACCATGAAGGGACATATGAATCTTTAGCTCTCCCGGCACGTAAATATCTTGCAGCACCGGCTACAACAGTACCACTTTTAGTGTTCTCACTTTCAGGTGACATTGTAAATAAGACATGGGCAGCATTATCTCCTGCAAATTGTAACCATACTTGTTTCTATAAGCGATTGGCTGAAGTAGGTCTGAGTGGACTTGCAGGTTCTAAAATTTTAGATCGTTTTATTTTTGAACATAGTTTTTTTGGTATATAATTCTACATTTGTAAGTTCAACTTTCATGATAAAGAGATTGCACTATAGTACTTGTATTAGGGGAACTGAAAAATACTATTTCTTTTGTTTTTTTACAGTGCAAATACTTGTAATCAAAAATTTAAAGTCAGCACTGTACACTTTGTATTCTGTGTTGCAATTGAAACCAATATATTTGAAAATGTAGAAAACATCGAAAAATATTGAAACAAATGTATTCTATTCTTGTTTGTGCAATTAATTGCAATTTTTTAAATCGTGCGATTAGTTGTGATTCACTTTTTAAAAATCGCTTGACAGCTCTAGAAATATTTGAACAAGATGTACAGTGAGGCAAGTGAATAATTGTTGAGAGTAAACACAGTTATAATACGTGAAAGATATGTGCAATCATTTTTACATTTATATTTCTGAAATATGGGGCTTATTTGTATGTACTTATTCTATGCTGCATCTAAGCTATTCAGTTGCTAATTCATAAAATTGAAAATAATTCTATTTCACTAGAAAATATTATGGAGAACAGAAAGGAAAAGAAACCTTTCAGTATGAAAATAGGAATGTTTCTGATTACTTTACAGCTGGGAAGAGGTTATTACACTAACCATTTCAGAATTAAAACACTTCTTTCACATGCCAATTGGGTCACAACTGAGAGGTACCAACTAGCTTTCCACACAACGTTTATATTTAAAGACCCAAGAGATTTTATAAAATCCAATATGAATAAAAATGTTTTCACAGATTGAGAATGTAAAACATTTCTCTGCAGTTGTGTAAATGAGAGCCAGAGGATGAAACTAATCAGCTTATTTTCATTGTCCAAGCTGAATAAAATGGCATAAATTGCAAAAAACAATTAAGACTTTATTTTTTAGGGAAGCATCTCACTCTAGGACTATTTGTCCATATGATAAGACAACACCACAACATGGTATGAATGAACGTTTAAGTACTTATACACACTTCCCACCATCATGCACACCAGCACTCATTTTAAGAGCTCTCTTTCCCTTCTTTTCCAGCCTGTAGGAGAAATAGCTTGATTAGGTTTTTTCCCCAGCTGGCGCGCATTTGTGTCTACGTGACCATGCTGTGTATCCGTATATGAGAAAGAATTTATGTACTGTGTGTAGATCATGAAAGAGAAATCTAAACTGAAGACATGCTTTTGCCTTTAGTTGCAAAAGCAGGGAAGTTTATGGAATTTACTTATGCAGGATGAGCAACCACAGTCCTCTCTGCTCAATAGAAACCAAGGCCTAGAACAGTAATGTTACTTCAGGAATAAGGTGTTAAAAAAAAATAAAAAATAAAGCCACAGTGGGAGCCGTCAACTAGAATATACCAGAGCGTGTAAGTCAGAAATGGGGGCATATTGACAGAACTGAGTGTGGAAGCTTGCAGAGCACACACCTGCAACACACCCAGATATACTCTCTCTTTCACAAGCGCTGAATCCCCATCTTTCCCAACCAATTATTTTTCAGGGCCAGTAAAAACAAAAAATGCTAAATAGGATAGAAAAGTGGAAAATTAGCATCAGCCCTGGCCCAGTATAGCAACCTATAACCCATTTTAAAATTAGCCCTGGGTCTACTTGAATATCCTGGCCCTGTCAGAATCCAGTACACAACAGAAATAGGCAGCCATATATTTCAACCTTGTTTTTTACAGTTAACCCTCTGGTTTTAAAAGCTTTATTCCCAGCCACAAAAACCAGACAAGTTGTATTTCATATGGCTAATATGTGTATACAGGGTTAATTAGAAGGTTGCACAAAGTCCTCCAATGATGCATATACTGAGTGAGAGGAAGATTTGGGAAAATCCCTGTTGCACAAATACTAGCCAAAAAAAAAAAAAAAAAAAAAAAAAATTAAAAGGAGGTTCACTGGGGGCATTTTTTAAAAATCCAGAAAGTGTCAAATCTTTACCAGAATATTTAGTTCCTCCCCTCACTCCTGAAGTTATATTCCTCACAGCTGTGCTAAATACAGCAAGAACAATCATACCTACTGAGAAACCAAGGGCCAGGCAGTGGTTTATGTGCAGGGTCACATACGAGTGGAATTTTAGTTTAAATGTTGAAGAAAAATAGAATTTAGGGGATTAGTGGGACAGTGTGAAAGACACTTATCCTATTCTGAGTTAGTACAATATCCGGCCAGTCAGACTTTGCAATGACCCCTTAATACAAAGCCAAAGTTTTAGCAAAGAACCTTTATTTCGTTGTACATTGACGACATATCCCAGTACATGCTGGTGACATTCTTCTCCATACAGAGAAAAGGGGAGAAAGACACACATGCAAATAGGACTACAAAGGAATTGCCAGGAGTCCTTTGGAGTCACGCTCACAGCAAGAATCACATGCAATAATTACAAGCAGTTCCTCATCTACGTAAATTCTGCTCTTCAGTTTTCCAGAAGTGTTCCCCATGCAGAAGCTATTGCAACATCACAAGCATGTTTAGACTTCAGAGCAATCAGCCAACTGCAGGAGACAATGTGTCCCTTACTTCATCGTAATCAAAAGCAAAATGGCCCAGTTAACCCTTCAGCTCCTGGATGACTGTGTAAAGTCCTGATTTAAAAAATAAAGAACTCTTGCCCAAAACTTTTGGCTAAACTGTCAATAGACAAAAAGGATTGCTTCTTGGCCACAGGCTTAAGATAAAGCGTAGTATCAACTGGCACAACCTATATCAGGGACTATTACTATTTATTGACAACTGAGTATTTTGCACTGCACAAACGTATTGAGAGGAAGTCAGAACTTTATAGACTGTGTCCTATTCTCACAGAGGCATAGACTTAACCTAACAGGAGTTTTCTGTCTTTATCCACTATAATGTGACTGCATACCGCATTATTAGAAAGGTGTGAAACAGCACAGTTCCTAGCATACAGTCAAATTTCCAAAACAGATTAAGAACCTGAAGAAAGTTTTGGTTTTAATGGTACTTCTGCCAAGATGAAAACTTCTGTATTGTCAAAAATAATTACACTGTATCGGTGTTTGTATTAAAACTAGAAAAATATTTTCACTTGCTGGTGTACAGAACAAATACCTTAAATCGCTAACACTTTTGGATACACTAAAAAGATGTTTGTAAAGCTTTTATTAAGGCCTACGTCAGCAGCAGGACCACGCTTGTGTCTCAACAGCGCTTTGAATAGTGCTCATATTCATACCAGTGCAATGCAAGGACATGCCAGATACCTCTGGATAGCTTGGGCTTGATCCAGAACAGGGTCTGCTCCGAGTAAGAACTTCACTGAGGAACAAGAAAATACAGGGTGAAATCCAGAATACAGTGAAGTCAGTGACAAAACTAACTTCATCAGGGTCAGGATTTCACCCATATGTATACAAGGGAGCCTCTAGACAAACATATGCAGCATTCCCAGTGAAGAGGTTACAGTGGTGTGCGATTATTTTTAATCGCTCTCTACAGAGGAGTTGTAGTAGGCATGACTCGGCCTCAGGCTTTACTGGTCTCCTACATGCTTTCCTCAAGAGGTTCAAGGAGATGCACTATTGGATATGGTTTATAGCTTCATTGTTGAGCATTATCAGAGTATGAATTGTGGCTAAAAGATCAGGATGAGCTTAGTAGAAATTCAAGTTTTGTTTTTGTTTTTAATTTTTTAAGGTCAATCCTGCTCTCTACCAGAAATATAAGCTTATACTCTTAGCCTACAACTGAATCTACTAGCGCAGACCCCTACATCCATGCAGAAGCCTACTGACATCAGTGGGACTCCCTCCACACAAGAGGAGCCATCCACACTTGCTGATCTGATTGGAGGATTGGGGCCAAAGTTTGTCTAAATTTGTTCCAGAAAAGTTAGACAGCCCTATTCAGTTATCTCACTCAGCGCTTGTCTTCACTACAGGAGTTAACTCAGGTGTTTACTGGAGTACTTCTTATGTTCTTACTGCCCCTAACCAGAGTCTCATCACCACACATTAAAGCCTCTTTCACTTATGTGGTGGTGCTTTATACCTGAACTAGTGGTCCCATCAGGGGGTATTCAACACTTAAGCTGCTAACCTCACAACTATGCAGTGTGACTGCTCTCATTCCAGCTATGCCAACTGAGTGTCAGGCATCTAAATCAACTTTGCAAGGAAGAGGTACCCTTCCCAAGGGAAAGAAATGCAGTCCACTATTTTCTCCACTATTGGGCATTGGAAAACTGTGTTCCTGTTTTATATCTCAGCCACTACAGACCATCTCCAAGCAAAGTGCACTAAACAGTAAGATGGAGTAGCGGTTCAATGCTGGCTGAGAAGAGGGTACGCCACTTTCTGAAACAGCTATAATTTCAGGGGGCGGGGGCACGAGGATGTAGGGAGTAGTAGTATTCAGACAACCTTAGCTTTGGAGTTCTGTGCTATTACTGTAGGTGTTAAATCATTAAGCAACAACAAGCACGGCTCCTAGATCTCAGGAATTACTTCTCCTGGGGGAATTCTGCACCAAAAAAAGTCTGCACACAGTAATTTAAAATTCTGCAATTTTTATTTGTCAAAACACCACCACATAATTATGCCACTTTCAATTATTTTGGTAATTTATTTCAAAATAACTGCCAGCAAGTACGTCTGTAACAATACAGACACACACAAAAATTCCCCCAGATGTACAGAGTTAAAGAAACCCCTATGACAACCCAGTTCCTGTTTCTCTGCCCCTTCTCTCCCCCCTAGAGCCTAGCTGCAGGGTCCCCCCAGCCAATACACCTGAATTCCCTCCAGAGCCCAGCCATTTCCCCCCTAACCCTCAGCCCCGACACCCATCCCCCTATCACCCAGGGATCCAGAAGGACACAGCCTGTTGCTGGGTCGCAGGCTTGTGTGGAGTTTCCTGCACCATCATCTCCTTCCCTCAAGGCACACAGGGAGCTGCAAGGAACTCTCTACTCTCTCCCCTTCCCCCCGCCTGCAGTGTCTTCTCTGTGTGAGCTGGGCTCTGCCGGGTCCAGTGGACCCTAGTGGTGGCCAGCAGCCCATTTCTATGGGGGAAAGGAAATTATGTGCTAAAACCATTAATTTCTGCAAATTTCTGCATTGCACAGTGGCGCAGAATTGTCACAGAAGCAAACTACTGAAGTAAGCCCTAGCAATAACAGCCCTTTGTTATTCTCTTCCGGAGGAATCTGAAGAGAAAAGCAATCAACTGAAATAGCTTGTTTGCACATAAATATTTGAGAGACGGGGGGAGAAAGAACAGCTCTTTCCACATGTGTATTCGGAGACAGAGATGGAAAAGGGTTATAGGGGGTCATTTAACAATTATGGTGGCTATGTCTTTGTCCTTACAGTCAAATCATGCAGTGAGCAGTTCATATAAGCAGTCCGTTTTTAAACAATTTGGTTATGAACTTTAAGTGTTAGGACACTCCGAGCTTTAAGTGGCTGCCTTGTGATGATCTTTATATAAAAATCAAAATTAAGTGCATGTGTATTTTAATGTTTTCACATCCACTGAATGCTCAGGAAAGATGACAGTTTGAAAGCTCTAGACACTGAAGTCATTTTACTTGTTTTGTACCTAGCCATACATCAGAGGAAGTGGCAGCACAAACCACTCCTATATTACCCTGTCAATGTGTTTCAGACCGGACTGGATGGGATCGCTTCTAGGACTGAGAGCATACCTTCTGTGTTGTCTCCTGAAGGCACGAAGTCATAGCTCACAACCATTCAGAGTAGCAGACTGCTGTTTATTCAACAGCATCAGAGGAAAAGTCTCTGAAAACAGCCTCAGTGACTTCTGAAACTCCAGAAGCCAGATACTCTTAATATGCCAACAGAGTGTAGATGTATTTCTGTTATACCATTCGAAAGTTTTAAAGAAGTGTGCCTATTTTTGTTTAAAGCTATACACTTCCTTTGGGAGATAAGAAGCGCTGCCTTGAGTCAGTTTTACTTCTTAACTTCAGATTGCTGTTTTGGAACAAACACCGAGTATTAAGGGTCCAGAAAGGAGCAGATTGTGAGGTGTGGTACTGGTACAATAAAAAGGAATTTTTATATATTCTTAGAATATCAATAAGTGAAAAATTATTTTTGTGATGCACTTTTAAGATTGTTATCTTAACATGCCATCCCAAAATCTGCCTGGCAGGATGGATAAATAAAGTTCTTCCCAAATAAGAGACAAAGTGGGAGGCTGGATGACAGAATAGGTCATAACACTAACTTTCACTTCTGGAGATTTGGTTTCATCTCCTTTTTGTTATAAATGAGCTAAATCTAGTTTCTAAAGGACATTTGTCTACATCACATAATTTGGATGTCTATTCTATATATTTTTTATAACGTGCTCATCACCGAAGTATCTCAGTGCCTGACTCTGCAGCATCTAAACTCCTACTCTCTGCTCAAGAGAAATATTAATGATTGGAGTAGCAAGTTAAGGGTGAGATGCAGACTTTTTCTTTACTGATGAAAATGGTGTTTTTTAAACTCAAGATAGCTGTCTTGATATGAAAATGCATGTTCTTGCAATGAAAACATAGCCAAAGATGACAGTTTTCTAAAGCTAAACAATATTAAATCCCCAGTTTCCTAAGAAAAAAGAATAATGCACCAAGATTAAAAACAAAAAGAAGAAAGTGTATTTATAACAGCCAGAAGTTCCCTAAAGGTAGCTCTCTCAATGAGCTATATACAGCTCAAAATCAGTCCTGTCATACAAAATTAATTTTGAAATCAGAAATTGTCCAGAAATGTCAGTAGACTATTGCGTTTCCCGACATCCCCTTCCACCTTATCATCTGACTCACAGTTAACAAACAAGGAGATGTCTGACAATCAATTTCCAGGTTGATGCCCTTCAGAAACATCAACCCGCTTTCAGCATTTTTTTCCTTCCAATTAATCACAGATAGAGCATCATTGCAAGTTGAGATTCCGACCACAGGATTTAGGAGATTACATAGCACTAATTCTAATAGCAACAGTACTGTTCAAAGTAATATTTTGATTTTTCAAATCCCCCTACCAAAAAAAAAAGTTTTAAACTACTCAGTCTTTAGAACCAACTCCTGAGCTGTAATTTGACATGGGAACACAGAAGAAGAAGAAAATCATGAGAAAAGTAAAAATCACACAGAAGTATTGATCCATTTTTATATCTCCAAGTACTGCACAGATATCCTTAGGTGAGCTGGTCTGAATTTTTAATCTGATTCGAAGTGGAGACTAACAAAAAAAGGTTTTTCATGCTCACCTTGGGCGTCTCCTCGCAAGCAGTGACCTATCCTGGCTGCTCCTTGGCGCTGCCCTTCCCCGAGCACTAGGCTCCACAGCTCCCATTGCCAAGTGCAGACTGATAGAGACGTCTTCCCACACTTATTACCGCAAGCTTTACAATGATCATTAAAAGTCAGATCCAAAAAAAGTTTCCCCCCTATCCTACCAAATGTTAACACTAACTAAGACAGCTCACAAAGGAATCCTGGGATTGGATATGGATGGCTTGACTTGGGGCTTGCTGCCTTTGGTTACAGCTAAAGCAATGGACTCCTGGGCACTGGAATACCTCTAACTTTTTAGAATCCAGTATAAAGAGAAAAGTAACAAGATGAAGAAAACTCTGTATTTAGAAAGGGAAAACACGTTTTTAAAAAGCTGGCCTTGAATTTAGAAAAGAATGCAATCGTTTTGTCCAACTGTGTTCAAGATAAACTAAGACAGATTCCTCAAGAGCAAGAAATCATTTTACAAGAACCAGTTCAGCTAATGTAGTCTCCCAAAAGCAATCTATGTGAAATACAAGCCCTATTTGGATTATATCTATATTACATCAAGACCTTGAAAATGCTCTTCCTTCATGCCTGATGATTCTTTGTCATTCTAACAAAGTAAAGAGATGAGCTATGGACAAAGTCCAAGAACAGATTAATTCATGGCTGATCCAATCAATCCTATGGATACTGAAAGTAACTCATTCAATCTCACAAAACAGGGTTATTGGGCAACAAAACTGGAGATGACATTCAATGTTAAGTGCAAACTAAAGTCATTGGAAAATATAATCCAACTATACATACAAACTGATGGAGTCCATCAATGGCTATATAGCCCAGCTTCTGGCAGTCAGAAGTTTAGGGACATCCAGAACATGGGATTACAGGAGGACCATCAATGACTAATAACTGGGTGTCCCTAAACTTCTGACTGCCAGAGGCTGGAACTGTATGATGGGATGGTTCCCTCAATAATTCTGTTTGAAGCATCTTTCACCAGCAAGTATTTGACTAGGATTTGCCCCCCGTCTTCTACTGAAAATATAGCAAGCTGTCCTTAATAAAAGGCCATTCAGCACATACCACAGGTAGTATGACTAAGATATGCCTCTATGTCCTTTGCAGAGATTCCTGAGTGGTGGAGGAGGCCAGCAAGGAAAAAGTCTGGAGAAGAGAAGACTCAGAGGGCACATGATAATAGTTTTCAAGTACATAAAAGGTTGTTACAAGGAGGAGGGAGAAAAACTGTTCTCCTTAACCTTTGAGGATAGGACAAAAAGCAATGGGCTTTCATTGCAGCAATGGTGGTTTAGGTTGGACATTAGGATACACTTCCTAAGTGTCATGGAGGCTGTGGAATCTCCATCACTGGAGATTTTTAAGAGCAGGTTAGAAAAACATATGTCAGGGATGGTCCAGATAATACTTAGTGCTGTCATGAGTGCAGGGGACTAGATTAGATCAGCAGTTCTCAGCCAGGGGTCTGAGGCCCCACTAGGGGCTGCGAGCAACTTTAAGAGGATCCACCAAGCAGGGCCCCTGTTAGACTCACTGGGGCCCAGGGCAGAAAGCTGAAGTCCTGCCATCTCAAGTCCCATCACTCAGGGCTGAAGTCTGAGCAGTTTTGTTTTGCGGGGATCCATGGCATAGGGCCACGTGGAACTGCCCTGCTTGCTACCCCTAACACCAGCCCTGGCTTTTTTATGCAGAAAAACAGTTGTGGCACAGGGGGTCCATGGAGTTTTTACAGCATGTTCAGGGGGCTCAGAAAGAAAAAGATTGAGAACCCCTGGACTAGATGACCGCTCAAAGTCCATTGCAATCCTACAGTTCTAAAGAGAATGCACAACATTCTCAGAATGCATGCAATTCAGACAGCTGGGGAGGTTGCTTTCCCCTGTGGAGCAAACCAATTAAAGGATGACAGCCAGCAAGCACCAGACACAGGGGAGTAGTGCTATCCCAACTCTGATTTGTATCTGTCTTCCCCTACTGTAGGGAAGGATCACACCCACTTGGCTGGCCCAGAACAGGGCAACACTGGAGAAAGAAAACTTTCAGTTGTTAAAAAAACAAAACCAAAAAAACACTCACTTGCAGTACATGGACCTATTGTCTCTAGATCCATTTGCAGAGTGTGTATAAGTATCTGAACAGGATTTGCTCCCCTTCTTCTACTGAAATAAAATGCCTGAATACTTTAACTTCTACGTCCAGCTTCCACAGTCATTCATGAACAACTCTACAACAAATGTACGTATTCGATGGGAAAGACTAGTAAAAAAAGTTATTTGGTTTCATGCTTAAGATGTTTAAAGTGAATAAGGAAATGTTACAAGAAGAGATATATCTTGCCATTAAAGCTATTAAAAATGATAATGTAATGCTGAGTCTGCAGCAAAGGAGCAGGTGGCTTTTTACTCCCCATCTGGTGGTCGTTAACAGCGCCGTACAAACCTTGGAGTAGGTCATTAGTATTGCTCAATTCCTCCATTTTGTGTATACTGCTCGTGTTGTAATGAATCATGGTGTCACATGGATCTCTCCAAATAGCTCACGCTTCCAGTTTCCCAGAAGACTGCACTTGTTCAACCTGTAAACGTAACTTCCCAGGCAAGTTGGAACTGGAACATGCCCATCCTGACTATTTCACTTTACCTCTCCAATAAGGGATCCCTCTCATACTTGCTATGGCTCTGCAACAGCACCGGTAGATGAAAGTATGCTGGATAGATGCTAGTCACATTCAGGCTCCGAAACCCACTCCCCTCCTAGGCTTCAGAGCCCGAGCTCCAGCCCAAGACTTTACACAGCTATTGTTAGCACTGTAGCATGAGCCCAAGTCTGTAGACCCAGGTTTTGAGACTCACTGCTTCAGGTTTCTGCTTGCTCTGTAGACATACCCTAACATTGTCAACAAGAGTACTAGAAACTATGGTGGCAGCTGGTGTTATCTGAACACCATCACACAAACTGGACATGGACTGAGAATACAGAACTTGTTTCACACAGGCTATTATTCTCCATTCAATGGGAGTAACTGTTAGCTGACAAGAGTCAGACTCAGAACAACCCACAAGTAGAGACTCCATAATTGAACATCAATCCTCCAAACCATCTCACCTCCCAAGCACACTGGTACTTACTTATTTGGCATTTACAGTGTTAACTTTTGATTACTGCAAGTTTAAGAATACGTGTACTTCTGTGTTCTAAAATTCTGCCTGCAGACATCAACAGGAAAAAAATAGAAGCCTTTCTCCTGCTACTTATGCAATACCAAAATAGTTTAAGTCCACAGATTCCTTACACTTTCAATTAAAAGACCACAATGTTACTCAACTATTTCTCTATCTAAAAATCAAACTTCACTCACTGCTCTAACAGGAATGTATACTGAATGAGATGTGTTCCATCTTCACCTGCAGCAGGTTTTTTTAGGCCACCTCTTAAATATCTCTGAGACAAGAAACTGCAACCTTAGAGTAAGATGAACAGTTGTTTCAATGAGTTTGGCCCTTATTCAAATATTGCAATATAAAACCTGACCAAGAATGCATTTCTATGAAAGAAATCTTCAATATAAACCTTGCCAATATTTAGATGGGGACAAGAGCTGAGAACCTAGTCCCACATTAAAATTCCATTTTAATATGTTAAAGCAAAATTTTAAAAGTAATTGTTAAAAAATTAAGACCTATAGAAGTAGCAGCACAGGGAGAAAACCAGGCCCCAAACAGTCCCCACTCAGCGGTTTCAGTTTTCATGTGTCAGAGTAGCATTAGGTTGTAGAGCACAAGTAGTAACAAATGCCAAGACACATAAAAAACTAGCTATACTTAGGGACTGCTAAATTCCCATTAATTATTTTTCTAACTTTTACCATGCAGCTGTACTTTAACGTACAGCTGATGGCTAATGAAAAATATTCAAAATATTCCACAGCTCTTTCCTGGTGGTGCTTTACTATGAACATTTGCACAGAAATGAGAGCTTAAAAGTCCCACATCTACACAAGAGATTAGTCCACCAATACTTTAGGAAGTCTTAAGTTGTTAGACCTGGTCCACTGTGGCCTGGCAAACAGGGCTCAATCAAGTACTCTGAATAGGATCTTAGACAGCTTTAGAGTAACTAGTTTTATATACAGCTTTACCCACAATGTAGATGAGGCCTAGAAATTCATTTACTCCTATGGTTCATTCCCTACCTCAAATTGCCTAATCCTCCACTGGTGAAATTCCCAAATTGTTGTTGTGGAAGTTTATAAAATGTTGCAAATCAAGGATTAGGACTTCAGCAAGCACAATACATAGCAACAGGGGATGAAGTATTTAGACACAGAGGTCCTATTTCCATATAAACATCTTAAAGTAAGGGGAAAGTAGAAATAGTAGAATCATATCTACATTGAAAAACAGTCTTAAATTCTCTCTGAAACATTAGGTGCTCTTTAAATATGTGTTTTAAATGACACTAAATACTGCAACCGTCAAGACATAAAAACACACACTTAACTAATAAACCCTGACTATACAGAATATCTTTGGAGAGGACAGATGTGTGATCTAGATGAAATCCTTCTGGCCTTGAAATCTGACTCTAGAAGATGTTTTGATCAGGATGTGCAACAGAGATTAGTGGAGTTGGGTGTATACCATGGTTTCCTTGAGAAAGAAAATGATCTCTATTTGCTGTTTTAAAGAAATCTGCTAAATGCTAAACCGCTCTACCTATGAAATTATTCATAGGATAAAATTCCTATCTTTAACATAAGGACCCATCTACATGGACTGTGGTGATAAAATGCAGATTCATTCCTTCAGAGGGGCACCATGAAGCTCATTAGCAAGCCATTCTCTCAGCGTACCAAAGGCAGAGTTTCAATAAGGCTGAAATCAGGTTTCAGAGTAGCAGCCGTGTTAGTCTGTATCCACAAAAAGAACAGGAGTACTTGTGGTAAGTTAGAGACTAACAAATTTATTTGAGCATAAGCTTTCGGGGCCTACAGTCCCACTTCATCGGAGCATAAAGCTTATGCTCAAATAAATTTGTTAGTCTCTAAGGTGCCACAAGTACTCCTGTTCTTTTTAATAAGGCTGAACGTTATTTTTACAGCCAACTGCTGTAGACATGACAGTTTAAAAGGCACACACACAAAACTGTACTAAAGCCATAATGGTAGATTATGAGAATGCACAAATGGGTTTATGGTTGGGATGGCCAAAAAATACCGACCAGGAATCTAAAAAGATACTCACCAGGATCTGCCTGGGAAGCAATTTTTGACCCTAACAGAGAGATTGATAGGAACCCTTTAATACAACAACTTCCTATTGTCTTGGCGCATTCCCCTCTTTACAACAAAACCATCATATTTTCCACAGATTAGCACCTCGAACTTCAAAAAAGTATTTATATAATTTAACTAGATGCACAGATTTGTTTTTCTTGAATAAGAGATGTACACTGACACCAAATGACAAGTAACAATGACTGGCCTTGCTACATCTCTCCCCATATCCGAGCCTGCACTGCCCCCATCCCATCAGGATAAGTATTTCAAACACATTATGCTTTCTCCAAAGGCAAGAGGAAAGCATGTTCAATGCTGTCTGACCTTGTAATTCCTTCATGTTGGAAAATAGCTGTTTCCAACTTCCCAGCTGTTGCCAGGACAAGCTAAATTTTCTCCGGCTAAACTGAACTATTGTAGAGGCTGCTTTCAACTGAAAAAGCCATCAAGATTTAAGCAACAGATAAAACAAAGGTTCTTCCAAATGAAACTACAGTGTGAAACATAACATTAAGGGGTACTGTTTTGCAGTTTGCTCTTTACAAGGGATAAAAAGAACAGAAATACAATGTGTTTATATCTGATATCTGTGCTGAAAGATGATGGAAAAAATATTATCCCTACAGACTTGAGAGCTTACAGGTTTCTGTCAGGGGCAATGCTATTCATTTAAAGACTGTCCCTTCCCTGATCATCGTTTCTCATTCCAGGTCCCATCTTCTTCCCTTCATTAGTTGTTAAAAGCGACCTACCAAGGGCTTAACAAAAAAAGAGGAATTTGGTTTGTGTCCTTTTTTGCTTCTTTTGTGTATAAAGGTCTAAAAGGCTGCTCACTCCATTCCACTTTTGACTACCTTACCAACAACAGATCCTACAGGGGCACCAGTGAACAGGAGCAGCAGCAGCAGCTACAATTATTAGCTATGAAAAAACCCTACGAAGAATAATATTTGGACCAAATTCTGATCCCAAAGTACTGTAAACCTGAATAGCTCTGAAGTGAAAGGCATTATTCTGAATTTACGCCAGCCCAGGGAGTTTTACAAACACTATGCTGAGAATGCATTAAATGCTATAGACTTGTTCACACCAGGGAATTTAAAAACAAAAAAATTCCTTACCGGAGCTACAATTAGTTCAACTGAACGAGTGATGGGAGCCCTAGAACGGACAAGTCTCCCCTTGCCTGGTCAGATGAGGTTTTTAACTACTATATCAATTAAACTGCTGAGAAGCATGTTTAACTAGCAGCTGTAAATGCTGGAAGCTACCAGAGGCATGTATGGTGGAAATTATTTTTAATAAAAGTTCACTAGAGCAGACAGTCAATAGGAGTCCAAGGACTACAGCAAACTATTAATGCTATTCCCCTTCACAGATTTCATTGTGGTCGACAGAACCTACATTCTTCCACTTTTTTTGTCTGTCTTTTCCCAGCCTTTCTTGATGTAAAGCAGCTTTACAACATAACCCAGAATGCTGCTGTCTTTTGACTCTCCAACCAAACTGAAACAAACACTAAGTGGAAACCCTCCTGAAGTTATCTTAATGGGAAATTCATTCTGAAGTCTAATTATGACACTTGCTTAAATGCTGACATTGCTGAATAGGTTATAACCAATAGTCACGCAGAGGGAAAGGGGAGGCATGGTTGGACATATGTATCATGTGCTGCTTGCCTGTGTTAGTCAAATCATACAGGACACTCTAGAGCAGGGGTTCTCAAACTGGGGGTCGGGACCCCTCAGGGGGTCATGAGGTTATTACATGGAGGGTTGTGAGGTGTCAGCCTCCACCCCAAACCCCACTTTGCCTCCAGCATTTATAATGGTGTTAAATATACATTAAAAACACCTTTTTTATATAAGGGGTGATCACACTCAGAGGCTTGCTATGTGAAAGGGGTCACCAATACAAAAGTTTGAGAACCATTGCTCTAGAGGAGTTAGGCTGTAAACACCAAATATGTAACAATTAATATTCTCTTTCATAGCTGGATAATTAAGACACAGGATAAAATTATTTAAAAAGGTGCAGCTAAGAATATGCCATAACACTAAACAGCATTTTACTCGCATTGTGTGGATTGTGGGACTTTCTTATGAAACTAGAAGCCACAAAGGCAGTTCAAGCCAATAAATATTTTGTAATGACTGCCTGTCTAACAAGGGTATCTAGGATTAAATTCGCAGAGCCAGCTCAAGCAGAATTAAATGATAAGAAAAATCAGCAAGGATTTGTCCTTCACATTTTCTAAAGTGGGATTATTTCTTATTTGAAATTGTCCCTTTTATGGAGAAAGAAGCCACCTGTATCTCATCACAGCCTATCCCTTTAGTCAAGTAACAACAAAGGCGCAATGACAATTTACACCAGCTGACGATCTGCCTCCCATGTCACTTTCATTAACAGAACAGTGGCTTGATGCAAGGAGCTTGCGTTATTTCAGCAGGTCTTGCTTTAACAAGCATTCTGTGAAGTTACTAATAGAAGAATTTGAGTCAATGAGATGTGAAGTACCGTACTTGTTATAATTACATATCACTACCATTTCTACTGACAGCGCAGCTCAGGAGGAGGTTGGAATTCAGTGGTCTACCTAACAAATAACTCAAGTTACAGTTGTGCTGTTTGACTTGCTAAAGTTAATTCAAAATTTGTGTTATGAATCCTTGATAAACTGTGTGTCTAATTCAAATGTGAAGTCATGCACAGATCTGAAACTCTGCATAAAAGACATCTCAGTTGAGGAATGGGTTTATTTTGGGACATAAAAAATGAGGACAACACTGCAGATAAACAGAAGTTACCTTCACAGTGTTGCCCCCCACCCCCCATTGCTACAATATAAAGACTTATTTTATCGAAGCAGAAAGTCTGCGGGCCTATTAGTCCATGACAAAGACCTTTAATTGTTTTAGGGAGTTTTGCTGGAATATAACAGAAACAAAATTGATTGAGATTAATAGAAGCATGTGTATCTCTGCTCTCCCAAAAGACTTGCACCAAGTTTTAACCTGAAAGCTGCCCACATATACACCAGAACCATTAACACAACCGATTTCAACACCAATAATGAAACACTAGTTTTACTCAGCATAATTATATTAAAAAGATATTACGAGGAGTAAATTTTAAAAATTTACATTTCACTAAGTTTAATTTGCAGTTGATATTTCTGAGACACGTTAGGAATAACCACCTTGCTAGCGGTTTACCCCTGTCCCAGACACCTGCCCGTTCTGCAGCGTGAGGGAGACCATGGCGCACGTCTACTTAGAGTGCGCCAGGTTGCAGCCCCTATACCGGCTCCTCACCAATCTCCTGTTGCGTTTCTGGCTGCACTTTTCCCCTCACCTCCTTCTCTACACACTCCCTGTCCGTGGCCCTACAAAGTCCCGGGACCTCCTGGTCAATCTCCTCCTCGCCCTGGCTAAAAAGGCCATCTACACAACCAGGGAGAGGAGGTTGGCCGACGGAGACTCCGGTGACTGTGGGGCTTGTTTCCGATCCATGGTCCGTTCACGTATCCGGGCGGAGTTCCTCTGGGCGGCGTCCACTGGCTCCCTTGACGCCTTCGAGGAGCAGTGGGCGCTGTCCGGGGTTCTCCGCTCGGTATCCCCGTCAGGTTCCCTTCTTATGACCCTTTGACTGCACCCCTGTCCCTGTTCTTTTATTAGTTGCCCCCCGAAATCAGTGGGGTTCTGAGGTCCTGTGGGTCCTCCCCTTAGGCTGGGGGGGGATCCTTTAGCAGTGGGCGGGCGGATACAGTGTTTCATTTGTAACAAAGACTACAGCAATCCTTATAAAACTATGCTACAGTATTCTACAGTATAAGTGCCAAATGCTGCAATAATGCTATCGTAAACAGTAAAAATAACTATAGCGTTAATATTAAAAAGTGTTTTTAAAAACCAAAGATGAGCAGTTTTCATCAAGCAGCAAAGAATCCTGTGGCACCTTATAGACTAACAGACGTTTTGGAGCATGAGCTTTCGTGGGTGAATACCCACTTCTTCAGATGCCCTGGCTAAAATGGCCATCTACACATGCATCTGAAGAGGTGGGTATTCACCCACGAAAGCTCATGCTCCAAAACGTCTGTTAGTCTATAAGGTGCCACAGGACTCTTTGCTGCTTTTACAGATCCAGACTAACACGGCTGCCCCTCTGATAGTTTTCATCAAGTGTTGCAAGCAACCCCAACTGCTGCTGCTCTGAATACAGGAATACCTTATAAAAGTGTCTGTATTGTGAAAACATCTCAGTTAGGAAATGATGGCACTCTGCAATTCTTACATTTCTTAGGGCTCTGAACATGCATTTATCACAAGAAGAGAGAAGGACATTTGCAGACAAGCAAGACAAATTTTTAAATGTTTTTAAGATGCCCTTAAAATTGTGTCTTTTGGATCACAATCCAGAACATTTGACATTAAAGACAGCAGACTACATCATGCTCCCAGGGAGGTCAATGAGTTTTGCCTCTGAATCCAGTGAGTGGAAGAGAGGCCCCAGTATGAGACTTGGCTTCAAGTTTACTAGTTTATACAGGTTCATTTACTGCTATGTAGTGCCTGCAACAACATTGCTTAGGTACATATAGAACTACATTCCATAAGCATTTCTGCTCTTCATTAAAAAAACTACACTTACATGACATCCAACTAAGCAGAGTCATGTACAAGCTTATTCTTTAAACTAACTATGAAGTACCTTATAATTTTCAGTCAATGGGATACCTAAAAATGGCTTTGAGAATCTTAGAGTTTTTCCATCTTTTTAAGTTAAGATCAAACTAGATAAGTGTTATAACACCCACATATTTACAGAAGAGGAAATGGAGGCAGAGAGATTAAGTAACTTGCCAAAGGTCACTTTCTATTCCTGGCTTTGCCAGTGAGTGACTTAGCAAGCAGGAGTCCTGAGCACTAGTCTATTCCTCTTAACAGGCCACAATTACTCCCCACTGTAGTTTAGAATACATTTCCATTTTACTACACTTGTTATTCACAAGTCTTTTGGAAGAGATTTAAGAAAAAAAGATTTTTCCTAATAATTCAAAATATATTAAAATTGAGAGCAGGCTGACATTTCCTGAACTCATTACTTTCCTGGCAACATTAGCAATATCCAACTGCTACCAGGGCTGTGTGCATAAAAAAAAAAATGATTGATAAAATATTTTATCAATCTTATTTTTCTGAAAAAAAATTATTTAAGTTTACTCTCCTTTCTGTTGAGTCACATTTTTGCATGCCCAATTCTGTCAGCTTAAATGAAATGTGCATTTCATGCAAGATAGAAAAACACATGCTAAAGTGGCCTCTGAATTTCCATCACTTACAAAACATTTGCTCAGCTCCAATGCCATTTAATTAAAAATTTCCTTTCTCCATTTCTCACCTCTTTTCAAGTGCTCCCTCCACAATATAAAGCTGCCTCTAACCTGTCATATTAATGCCCATGACAACACTACAAAACTGCCAATTTCTGATAAGATACTTGCTTTTCCCCACTTTTGGCATTTTTAAAGTTAGCTATTAAGGAAGCAGTTCTCACTCATGCACATTCAGCTTCTAAAAATAAGCTTCCACGCAGACAGACAATCAAAATTTGTGCTTAAGTCCAGTTAATATTTCACCGATTACTGCAGTGATGTTGGCCTTAAATCCCATCTTAAGATATTTAGTTAAATCAACAAAAGGGGAAATTCACTGAGGGGCGACATCTTATCAATAATTTTTATACAAAACCACCGTTAAAATTTAATAGGCATTCTGGACACAGAATAATAGGCAGGAAAGATATGGCCTTATACTGCGGAAATAAAATTGTGAGTCTTCCGTGCTCCGTATCCAAATTGTTCATTTTACAAACAAAGATATTTTTCTAATTGCTATGTTCTGCAAACACAACAGGAAAATTGAAAGTCAAGATGGGTTCCTTCTGGCCCATTAGCAATAAGAGGTTCTTCAATTGGAACTTGGTTAACAATGCTGTTGATGAAGCTAAAGCCAGAAAAGAATCCAGCTAGTTCTTGCATACCCAGAATGTCTCTTTAGGCTAACAGGAGTAAAAAGTAGTAACATACACCTTTATCCTCAAAATAGAGAGAGATATGATTCAGAGTACACATCTGTTGAATAAGAAGGTGCCATTTTCATAAAGTGACCATAAAGGTACTTTAAGATATTTCCTACTAGAAAATAAATTTTCTTTATATTGCATTCAGATTTTGAGGATGGGTTTTTAGCTCTTTTATAGCACTACTCATCTTTACATCCCAAAGCATTTTATAAAGGAGGACAGTATTATCCCCATTTCACAGATAATACATACGCTTCAGGTTGATGTTTTAAACAGCACACCATTTACAAGATTATCAACTTAAAATGATATACACACACAGGAATCACTTCACCCACTTCTAGGACCAAAGATGGCAAATTCTTAACAGGGTACAGCAACAACAGAAGACACTTCAGGTGAAGAAAAATACCATATCCTAATTATTTGGCAGGGGGAATTTGGGTAGTTACACTTAATGCAATTACCAAAGTTAGAATTTGTCTGGGACACACTTGCTACGAGTGGCACGGATATTTAGTGATCAGAAATGGTCAGCACTTCCATTTTACACTTGGCCTTGATTCTAGGACTCATTGATGCTAACATCATGTTACTCCATCAATTTAGCCCCTATTAAAAGATAATAGTGCCAAAAATCGAATCACCAACATTATTGGACTTTGGAGATCTCCCATTAACTAGAGGATCCACACCCACCTTGCTTAGGTTGTGACATCTGAAGTGATTACTTTACAGTGGTATAGCCAAAGACATAAATTCCAAGTTTCCTGTCTTACTAAGAATAATTACAAAAGTGTAGATACTGTATTACTGACAACAACCATAGAGTATCAAAGAGTTCTTTGTTCCAACAGTAAGCATCTCTGCTTAATGCTTATATAGTAATGTAGGTGGATTGAGTAGTCAATACCACATTGACACTTTCAGGACTAAATACTTCCCTTCACTCTTATAAGTGTAAATAGGTGGGGGCCCTAGACTTCTGTCCAGGCCCTGCCTCCTAACAACATGAGACAGCTCCATACAAGCTCATTAAGGTACAAACCAATTTTAAGTGCTCAGAATAATGTATATAGGATTCTTTCCGCCCATTTCTACTCCTTGCAACTAACTAAGATCCAGACAAGAAGTATATAAAGCCCAGACTCCCATGGCCATGCCTAAAATGAAATTTCATATTTCTAAGATCAACATGTGACAATGTCTGACACAGAAGTGAGATGCAAGAATGAAAGAACCTTAGAGTGAAGAGAGACAGCAGGTTCCTGAAGTAGGTTCAGCTTTGGTGGCAAGGTCAGAAAGGACATGGACTATCAACAGTGTTACTCCCTTAACAAGCCTAGCAAATGCAGCATTCAGCACAGAAGATTTTGCCTTTCTGTTGCCTGAGACAAACGACAATGACGACTAATGACAGTCAAAGGAAGACTTGGAATCATGATGGAGAGGAGGAAGAGTTCTACGACACCTTCATTGCTTGAAATTCATCAGGCATATTTGATTCTCCAGTTATACATGTTTTGTCTGAGATATGTGGTACATTCTTATTTAAATCTGTGTACTTGACTTCCTTCAGCAGTTGTGAGATGACAAGAAAAACCCACAGAGTCAGAAGGGTGTCAAGTGCTCTATGTTCCTAAACTACTTGTAATTGGGAACAATAAAAATAGTGTACAGCCAGCCTTAATATCTGGGGGGCAAAACCCTGTTAAGACTGTCCACTAGAAGAAGGACTAGATGAATCAGTGACTTAACATATCTAAATCAGCACATAACTGGAACTTTTTTCCCCCAGAAAAACTTACTCTAAAGCAGATATTTCCTACACAGGGAGGTCACAAATATTTATAGACATACTGAAGTAATTCTAAAAATGTTTATTACAGTTCCAAGGAAATGAAGTATCTTCCCTTCTCCCTTAAAATAATTATTTACTAAGTATTATTTTATCTATAAAGGGGAATTTTTTTAAAATAGCATATTTGTATCTGCACACTTCTGTTATACACACATTTACATTATATATTTATATTGTCTATAAATGCATTATGTGCATAAATATAAAGAGATGTGCATACACAAATATTTTATATTTGTGAATATTTACATGTATAGCTGTTTGCAAAGTGAGTAGGCATCAAACACATTGTCCACAGCAACAGTCCAATGATTACAAATGCCAAAAACCCAGCATCATAAACACAGTATTATTGCAATGGGATTGGGAGGCAAGATGAAACCACATTAATAAAGAGGTGGAGTGAAATCAAACACTTTTAGACTACAGGCACATCATCCTTCTCCACCCCCTATCCCCATTACTTAGGGGACAGACAGAACTCTTCATGTAAACCCAGTCGTTTGACAGTGACATATGCACGCAGAGGCAAATTGTACCTCCTCCTCTCACCCCCCTCCATTTTTAAGTATACCACCCACCAGCTTGTGAAAAAAACCTGAAACCAATATGCCACCCAGCAGTATGCAAAAAATTGGTAGCCATCCTCCTAAATGCAATCACCTATAGAGATCATACAACCTATTGCCCAAAAATGAACAGCCAACTTGCAAACTTTCTGAAGTGATGCTACCTTCCTTTCTGGAATTGCTTACACTCCTTTTATTTATTTTTTAAAATGCGATTATTTACATTAAAACTGTCTACCCAATAAGGTAAAGTTAGCTCAATTAAACAGCAAAGAAAGAAATAAGCCTGGTCTTAAAATGGATGCAGCAGAATCTTTTAAAGAGCAACATGTTGCAACCACCTTTCATTTTAGGGGATGAGAGGGACTGACTGAAAGAAACAAAACTAGAGAGCAGAGAGAGGGGTGGGTAGAATAAAGGCAGCTTAGTGATTTATTTAACCTAAAAACTTTGTCTTTTCCCTTCTCTGGGAGGGTATGTGGGTCGGGAGGTGATTATTTCTCCCGGGTTTCTCTGCAGGATGCTCCTGCTCGGCAGCTCAGGGAAGGAGGAGAAGGAGAGAAAGAGACACACACAGAAGAGAGAGGAGAGAGAAAAAGAAAATGGCGCAGAGACTAAGTCCTGACCGTCGACAAGGCGACTTTCCAGGGAGGAATCGGGGCCCAAAAGGAACCCCAGGAAACCCGAAGGGGCCGGATCTGGGGCCTGCATTGCCCCCACTAGGAGAAGTGGGGGTCGGGTGGAACCTAAGCCCCTCGGAAGTAGGAGCATTTGGCAGCTCGATGGGAACAATGGGGCCGGTGAGCGAGGAGACGGGACTTAGTCTCTGGGACGCCATGTCTGTCCTTTACCATCCTCATTAACACACAAGAAGGGGGAGCGAAAGGGGGAGGTAAAGCGGGGTAAATCGCCCCCAAAAGTCGGGGGTGGGGGCCAGAGACTCACCGTTCGCTCGGAAATCCGTCTCGATCTGCAAAGACAAGTGGAAGCGAGTGAAAAAAAAATCATGTATGTTTTCAAAAACAGCAAAAGAGCCTGATCCTGGGGGCAGTTTAAAATGAAGAGGAAGGAAATCGACTCACTGTCCGTTTCCCACACAGATACGTATTGGGAGGGGTCTCTCCCCCCCAAAAAAAATCAAGGGCAGGGGGCGAAATTCAGACTTCCTAGCGCCCCAAAGTTTTAACCTCCCCCAACCTATTTTAAGTCTCCCCTCATGCTTATGCACCCATTCTCTGGGGCATCCCTGCCCTGGTACCCCTTCCCCCCTCATGAAAAGGGGGGGCACGTTCCCATCCTCTCTGGATCTGTCTTTTAAAGGGAAGGCAGGAGACCCCCCCCCAGTGTGTGGCTTGGCTGGGATTTTTCGGGGGGGGGGGAGTTACAGACCCTTTATGTGTCTATGGGGAAATCACCAATCACAGAGAGACTGCAGGAGCCCGCGGGGCAGTGATCAAGGCATCCCACCCTAAGTGTCCGAGGGCAAATAGAGAGGGGGAGTCAAGGGGGCTAAGGATCCAGAGCTCTGGGTGGGGGGCAGGGGAAGGGGCGCCCCCACTAAGGTGATATGGGGGTGAGGTCACCCCGTGGGCCCACGGGATACTGTGGGGCCGGGGACACCTCCAAGTGCCCGAGGGGATTTTGCGGGGCTGGAGGTCCCCACTGGCGCCCCAACTGTCTGAGAGGATACTGGGGGCTGCGTGCGGGTCCCTCACCTGGGAGTCGTTGTGCAGCTGGTCCCCGCTCATGCCGGCTGGTGGGGAGGCCCGCCTGGGAGCAGCAGAGTCTGAGGCCGAAGGGAGAGTGCAGCCCCCTCACTCAGCACAGCAGTCAGTTGTGTAACAGACTAAGTCCTCATTTCCTCTCACTGCGCAGGCGCCGCTGCTTTTAAACCGGAGGAGGGGCTGGGACGGGACGGGGAGAAGGAGGAGAGAAGCGGGTTCCAATATTTGCATGCTCGACCCCGCCTCGTCCCCACCTCCAATTATAAGAGAGTTTGGGCCATATTAGCATTCGAGCCACTCCTCCTCCCGGCTCTCAGAACTCCGGGTTAGATTTGCATGCGAAGCCACGCCCATTCCCCCTCTCCCCAATTTACGAAAAACGCCGGGTTGCTATTTGCGTACCCTGCTCTCTTCCCTCCTTTTAGAACGCCGGGTGCTATTTACATATCCGGTCCCGCCCCTCCAACCCTCTCCTCCAGTCACGAAAGAAAGGCCGGCACTTATTTGCATATCCGGCCTCGCCTCCTCCAAGGGAAGACTCCTGCCCCCCGCAGCGGATGGAATGAAAGCCCATCCCAACGTACGCGTAACGCTCATGCGCAAGAACTCGCCTGCAGGGATGCTCTATTTGCATGTGAGGCCCCGCTCTTTCTCTGCAAGCCTGACTGCTGACTGTCAGCTCCAGCTAAGGGTAGCAGTAGAAGGGCAGAGGAGCCAGGTGCCAAAGCTGGAGAGCAGTAGCAGCAGCTTTATTTTCCGACCTGCCTCCCATACAGCTCTTCTCAGCTGCCTCTGACCCCAGTACACAGAACAGGGATCAAACAGCTGTGAGGGTGATAGGGTGTGTGGGTGACAACACGGATGGACAGCTGCTGGGAGATCAGGATGGACAATACATGAGCCCCTCAAGCAGGCTGAGAGAATGATATCAAGAGGATAGCAAGAAGTTGGATGGGAGTGTGTGGGGTTGCACACATGCATCCCCTAAGGAAGCCAAGGAAATCTCCCATCCCCTCAGCTTTCCCTCTAAAGTAGCCCATTTCCTGGTGCAGGAAGGGTTTGATTGTAATCCTACTAATTGCTCATTTTCAAAGTCATATTTTTTAAATTAGATTGTAAACTCTGTGGGACAGGGACTGTGACTAACTGTGTGTTTGTATAACGCCTAGCCCACCACTTCAGCTGTTTGTCCTTGCTTGCTTCTGCGTTATGGTTTATTTAAGATTGTGGACTTTTTGGAGTATGGACAAGTTTTCCTATATTTTAGTACACTCCAGAAGCAACTCTAGCATAGTATAAATAATTGTGATTGTTTTATTCTCTGAAAGCTTTCTCCAAAATGTGGCTTCTTATATATTTTGGGCCTGTTTCTCCACTCCATTACACCGGTTATCCACCAGAGTAGCTCCACTGCAGTCAAATGAATAGTGCTGATGTAGAACAGGGATAATAGATTGGAGAATCAGGCACTGTGAAATGTTCAAAATCAAATTGTGAGATAATCATAGCAGTACAGCATATAAGTGAATGTGGGTGTACTGTAGAACCACTGAGCATATTACCAAACTTTATTATGTGTGCTGCAGTAGCACCTGGAGGCCACAGTCATGATTAAGGGCCGCACTGTACTAGTTGCTGTACAAATGCACAGCTAGACTTGCACTGGGCTTTATGGCAAGCGCAATAATCAGTAGTGCCTCATAGGTTTGATCTTCTGAAAATGGGATCAATCAGCCAACAGATTTTTTTGCAGTGTAGACAGGCCCTTACACATAATTTCCTATATGGAAATTGAGGGAGAATGAATCCTACACCTTCCTATAAAGAAAATCTGAAGACATCTGTTTCTGTTCTGCAACAGTTCACAGCCTTCACCAAAGGGGCTTTATCTCTGGTCTACTGAAAGGACAGTTTAGTATATGTGGTTGGTACAATTTCTCACTGGACTGCCTCAAGTCTTCATCTTGGAGTTTCCTTCCAGGGTTACTACGTGTAATGTACCTTTCCCCTGCTCCTTTACGCTTTTGGATCCTTGATTTGACATTAAAATAATCCTATGCTGCCAGGCTAAATGAAGAGCTCAGGAAATACATAGAAATGTGAGCAGGCAGCAGCAGCAGCCGCCACCTATTTGCTCTGAATATTTACATTGCTGTAAAGGTAAAACTCTGTCACTTTCTCACAATCTTCAGGTTTCAGAGTAGCAGCCGTGTTAGTCTATATCCGCAAAAAGAACAGGTGTACTTGTGGCACCTTAGAGACTAACAAATTTATTTGAGCATAAGCTTTCGTGGGCTACAACCCACAGCATCTGATGAAGTGGGCTGTAACCCACAAAAGCTTATGCTGAAATAAATTTGTTAGTCTCTAAGGTGCCACAAGTACTCCTGTTCTTTTCACAATCTTCAGAAGAGGATGTGAGTATTCCCCTTTTACCATCCACAGCCAAATATTTCTGGCTCCAAATTTGTTTATTATGTAAACTCATTTAGTAAAGTGATAGTTTTTAATGTATATTCTAATGAACTGGCTGTACTGTGTTGCATGGGCACTAACAAAGATTCTCCTTTGGTTCAAGTGGAAAGAACATGCATATCTGAGTTCTATTCCATAGTCACACTGAAGATCTGAATGGCCCTGGTGAGAGCATAGGAATAATCAGGAGCTCATAGAGGCCAGGGGTTTGTTACAGTATTTGCATTTTGTTGCGGCAGGACATTTAGCTGGTGCCAAAATTATGGGATCTAGGCAGCCTTAGAAACCCCTAGAGATGCATTTGTTTGAAGCAGCAGTTTCATTTACTATAAGAAAATAGTACAGTAGGGCCAGTTTTACTGTTCTTGAGATAGTTTCAATCAGAGCTTGAATGGGGGAGATTTGGGGGTACAGGGCATCACTATCACCTCTACCAAGTGCTATCTTGTGCTCCAGAATCTCTGCTTAGATTTTTTTTAAAGCAAGTTTCTAGTCTTTCTGTTTGCAAAGAAAACCTTTGAAATGTGAAATGAGCGTAACCATTGCAGAGACATCCGCTGACAGCCTGAAACATTAGTACCAAGAGGTATGAACCTTCCCTGAGGATGAAGGCTATGTTAATACAAACTAGGTATCTTGCAGAGCACACCAGTGGGGTCTGCTCAGGGCAAGGAAAGTGTAACACATTAGAGCGCTCTTCAAATCAACCCCGAGTGCACTTTGGTGCCACGGGGTAGAGAAGCCATCAATGAAGTGTGAACACAAAGCCCAATAATGATAATTTAAATGTCAACATTGTTAACTCTTTTACTGATGATCAAAGCATTTAGTGACAACTCCTTTTGGCACCAAGGTGGCTGGTGCTTGGATGATAGTACCACTCTTATGATTCCCTTCTCAAAAAGGAGGGAAACACAAG
This sequence comes from Gopherus flavomarginatus, assembly GCF_025201925.1. Classification (NCBI taxonomy): domain Eukaryota; kingdom Metazoa; phylum Chordata; order Testudines; family Testudinidae; genus Gopherus; species Gopherus flavomarginatus. The sequence goes on along the minus strand of NC_066627.1, from coordinate 31,652,925 downwards.
GGGCCTTGCAGAGCCCAGCAGGACATCTGAGCCTGCTATGGAGAAATTAAGCCCAAGGAACCCAGCAGAGATCATATCTTGAACATCTGGATAATCTACTGTAAGTGACACATCATCTTGGTATCTCCAGTGGGTGGACCCTGTTTCATGGAAGAGTACCACTGCCCTTTTTCCAATTGGATCCTTAATCCTTGGGGAGACAGGATTGGAATAAAAAATTACTCATGGGCAGAAACCATTGAAGCTTGATATTAAACTCCATCCACACTGGAGACTGGATTGTGTTCATTGAACCACGTCTTTGGTGGGAGTTGGCATCTGCAGAGAGACAGCAGAAAGTTTCTAAGATTCATGAAGATTTATTTTCCATTATTGTTTTGTCGTGCTTAGCCATGTTCTTGAGTTTTGTAACCTGCCATATAGACTCCAAGACATGCAGTGCATACTCTGCTTTGAATCCAGTATATTATGATCCTTACCCACTGTTGTAAATTGTCTCAGAGTGCACCTTAGTGCATTAGTTTCATCTTCCCGGTTCTGGATGGCAGGAGCCCCCACCAATTACCAAATAACATAAGGCAAAAGGACGGTCATTCAAAAGATATTTATAAGGATACTAAACTGAAATGCCTTTGCAGCTACTTCTGCTAGAACAAGTTTTATAGAAAACTCACAAAATCCCACAGGATCCTGCAACATCCTACAAACTGCACCAAAAGAGTCCAGATGTTTTTAGTTATTTTTTACCTAATTGATAAGCACATGTCCATTTATAGACATGTCCATTACCCTAGTAAGCAGGAGACTCTTTGACTGTTGTTCAGGACTTGCATTGTTATTGCTGTGGAACATCCATTCAAATGAACAGGATGTCAGTACAAGAAATGTCCAGTTTAACTGGACATTTCAATTACACTGACCAGCAGAGAAGTGGTTAACGATAAAGTGCGATTCTGACCACATACAAGGGCTTTGATGGTTCAAGATAAACGGGGAAGTCCACACCTCTGAGTGCTATTTTTTCAATCTGTCCCTTTGCTGACTCAGTAAGGCAACAGTACCTCATCCCAGGGGCTAACTTGGAAAAGAAATAGCTGGAAACTCTATTTTTAAATGAAATCAGAAATCCTGGTGAATTCAAAAACAATCTGAAGGAAACCCTAAAATCTTCAGATTGCCTGAATTTCTACTCTCCAGGTTCCTGTGTATTTGGGTCATTTGGTTCTGTGGAGGTATATGACAAAGATCTCATGGCATATTTGAAAGAGGGAGGTGGCACCTCAGTGTCCTGGCTAAAAAACCCAAACCAGATTCTAATGACTAAGGGTCAAATCCTGCAGTCAGCACCAGTCCAAGTAATGGCTGTGTTCTGAGGAGCTCTGCAAGGGCTGCAAGAAATTCCCTTGTGGCTGCACTGTGGTCTCAGGGCTTCTGCAGTAGCTGTGCTACTTCTGCTGTGCCCTCCTCTGCAGGAGAAATAGCTCCTCCAAATCAGCCTCTTCTGTGCAGCAGAATTTCTGCCATCAGCAGCCTTCCCAGCTGCAGAGAGACAGGCAGGATTTGTCAAATGTAAAACGATAGCAATAGCCACAAAGCCAGACTGCAGAGCTTTATAACACAGCCCAGGCAGGATGAGTGTAGAGGGGACATACTGCAGCAGGCTGCCCCAAGAGGAATTCTGGGTAACACCATCAGATTTCTTCTTGTGGGTTCCCAGCAGCACACGTGGCAAGGGAAGCTCTGCTACCCTTCCAAAGGGGGCAGTGCAGTTGGTAAGTGTGAAGAGTGTTAGGCTGGTGGCTCTGAACTACTAGCAATGAGCAGCACCCTCCCCGGGGGGCCTTGGGACACCAGCTGGATGAAGTCATAATAAGGGTCAAGGGAGTGAAAATAAGGAATGCCTACATGCTGTCTGTTCAATGGAGAAGACCATGTGTTTCCATTTGATGGAGCCTGCAAATGTAGCAGCCGGTCACCTCCTTCCCCTGCCTAGGGATTTAGATGGGAATGAGTGCATGCAAGTGTTACAATTTTATTGTAGTTTACTATTTAAAGTGGCTTACACCAACACAGGGAGTGAATGAAGTAGGCAGGATCCATGGCAGATTGTAATGTTTCAGCTGTAAGGACAAGATGGTCAAAATTTAAACAAGGCCCCATGTCTCATGCAGCATGTTAAACCTAAGTTATAGATCTGAACCCCTAGAATTATGCAGCCCTTCATCTCCTGCCTTTAGTCCAGTACTGCACTATCATTACAGTATCACCTGTGCTTGGTATTATTTATATTAAATTCAGTTTGTTATATGCTGCGTCCAGGTTTCACTGATTTTATACTGTAATGTGTATATTCAATTTCTATTCACTCTAAATTAAAAAACCAAATATCCAGATCTTTGACCTTGTTTGATAGTGCAAAAAAGTGTGGGTGACTGTATATGTACACAGTTGCCACTTCTCATGATTTTATCACAAGTCTCACAACTTTTGGTGTATTTTCTTAAAGCCCAAGCTACTGGAATCAAAAGATTGCATGAGAATCTCAGCTTTGCTTTAAAAGAAAAAGTAAGTTTCTAGCTCTCATGGTTGTAGCGAAAAGCTTGTAAGTGTGAAGTAAATGCACCTTAGAAAGCACAGAAATCAGATGCCAAAGAGAAAACCCAAAGTTTCTTGTTTAAAAATAAAAATCTCATGACTGAGTGGGGGATGGGACGCACACTGACCCATGATCTTTGAATGCTTGGGTTTGTCAAATCTGCATGTATCTATTCCCACCATCCATTTAAATAATGTAATTAAGTATCCTGAGACACCTACATGGTGTGCTGGATTCTGTATCAGTGTAGTCTTGAAAATTGTCACTTGAACAAAAGAGTTCCAAAAAACATGAGGAATCAAATATATAACTGTCCTCATTCTTTATTAGAATAACCTGCTCCAAAACATTCATACCGATTATGTTCTGAAACTAAATGAGCACAGTGCTTTCAAAAGCTCCTTGTTTTCCACCTTGATAAACCACAGCAATAATTCACAGTTTTATATGTAGTGTGCAGGAGCAAATAGAAGCAGAACTAGTAGGTGTCATAGTATGAGGTAACTTTCAAAGGCCAGCTTTAATTACTGAGTTGCACGTGGGAAGGGAGAGGTTTGGCGTAATCATGGGTAATTACTAGTTAGGAAATAATAGCTGATAGGGGCTTGCTTTATTACATGAATGCTTGCATTTGCTGTCATAGTTTGCCATTATTATTATTGGAGTCAAGAGTCAGATGGAAAAAAGGATGATACGTAACAGAAGAGGAGTGAAACCAAATTTTTTTAAATCAGATTATGAGGGCAAAATTATATCTTCAGGTATTTGTCATGAATTACTTAAAAGGTATTATGCATTGGAATGACCGGGATAGTGTAAGTGTTAACACTGCCTTCTACTAGATAAAATCAGAATTCTTCTGTGTCACAAGGTCTGCACTGCTAACAGATAAGACAGTTCTCCTTAAGGTGAGTTCAGGAAGCCACAAGGGGTGCATTGATGCAGCCAGCCCTCCTAGCTCCATCTCATAGTGCAGTGCCTCGTATTTGGAAACTACACCATAGGTCCTGCTGTCACCAGCAGTACCAGGAGGTAGGCACTTTAGGGTCCCAGAATGCACAGGAAAAGCCACCTTTGCATAGTATGTGGTGCAACAAGATGGCTCCGTTACAATGCTAAAGTGTTGCAAGTACAACTGAGACAAGAACCCATTTCATCTAATCAGTGTCCCTAGAATGGTTCCCCTACTTTACTGTCCAAATTTGGTTAGTCAGTTTCACTTCTTTTTTTTCCCCTCTAGTCAATTTCACTTTCTATTTCTCATGCAGTAACATCCTGCTGGTGGTGCATTCACAACACTGCAGGGAAATGTTTGTCTAAACAATCTTTTTATATCGGGCATTATATTGTTTTTTAAAAAACGAATCCCTAAATCTAAATTTGGTACCTCTGTTTAAGGTCCCTTCTAAGTACAATACGGTAATATTTTGCCCTTCGACAGCATTTTTCACACAAGGGGGGAAATAGTATCCCCATTTTGCAGGTAGGAGAATGGAGTAACAGAGAGATTAAGGCTGAAGTTTTCAAGAGTAAGCACCAGTCCCTTCCATGAAAAAAAGGCACCCAAAATAAAAGAGCACTTTCTAAAATGTGCCTTTAAAATAACTTGGTCAAGGTCACACAGCAAGACAGAGCTGAAAATAGAACCTTGGTCTATCCTGGGATTTCAGCTACAGGTGAAGTTGCATCAGCACAACCCCCTAAACTGATAAACTTTCAAACTGGGGCAGTAGTAGTAGATCTTTATCATATACCTCCACAGAACCAAATGACCCAAATACTTAGGAGCCTGGAGAGTAAAAATTCAGGCAATCTGAAGATTTTAGGGTTTCCTGCAGATTTTTTTGAATTCACCAGGATTTCTGATTTCATTTAAAAATAGAGTTTCCAGCTATTTCTTTTCAAAGTTAGCCCCTTGGATGCGGCGCTGCTGTCTTGTTGAGTCAGCAGAGGGACAGTGTAAAACTGGGAGTGAGGAATCAGGCCCAGGGTTTTAAACCTGACAATGGATCTGATCCTCCCTCTCTGGCTCTTGCATGGCCCCCATCACCTAGTAGCTGAGCACCTCAAAAGCTTTTCATGTCTTTATACTCACAGCCGCCCTGTGAGGTAGAAGAGGAATTGTGGCATAGAGGCTCGAGCCTGGTCTACACTTGTTAGTTTTACAGGCTGAGCTATGTCTGTTGTGTGTGTGTGTGTGTGTGTTTGTCCTAATGTAGACACAGTTATGCCAGTATAAGAGTGCTCATGCTGATGTCTTAATTTGCTTCCCTGAACCAGAAGTTATAAAACTGCTTATATCAATATACCAGTCTAACTGTGTCTACACTAGGATTTTATTTATTTAGCTGCTTTTCCTAGGCCAGCATTGTTAAAGTGTAAAAACTTAAGTGTAGACAAGGCCTAAGTTACTTGCCCAACTGGAAGTCTCTGGCAAAGCAAGAACACTGAACATAGGTCTCCTGCAACCAGGGCCCTGACCACTGGACCATTCTTCCTCTGAACCCCTTAGTCCTCAGAATAGTCTTTACTTACTGTGTAATCCCACTGAAGCTAATATAACTATTAAATGGGGCAAGAGGCACTCTATGATTGCAGGCTGCAGAGATGGGGCCCTGTATCCCTTTGAAGTATGAATGCCACTTTATTCAGTTAATGTATCCATCCACACAAGAACCCTGGCCAGTGAAGGACTGTTCCCTACAGACAAGCTCCCTCCCTATTATCTGGATTGACCTACTGGCCAACCTTAGCATATTTCAAAACCATCAAGCTGAAATAGATCTTGGGCATGAGTCTGAACTCGCCCTCGAAGGCTGGCACAGCATTGGCAGCATGGCGTGCTGACATCAAGATGTCACATCACAATGTCAAAATATAATCGTCAGCCTGTAGCTATTTTGGAAGGAGGCTCATGGTCACAGTTGAGTTCAGGAAAAACCAGTGGATAAACCAGCCTATCAAATTGCAGGTATCGCTTGCCCAGCGTGGGAGGCTTCACAGGGCTAGCAGAGGAAAAGCTGTTCTGTGGTTAAAGCATCGGATTGAGAGGTAGGTCTTCTTTACATTGGGGATTTGGCCCCGTTGCAGCCATTGGTAGAGCAGGCAAACAAAGCAGCTATAAACGACCGTTTGCACGGATACTTCTTCTGTTGTTTAAATTACTTTGGTTAAAACAGTGCCTGTGTAGATACTCTTATTACAGTTTAGTTTCAGTGAATTCCTAGACTGACTTAAGATAAACTGAAACATGCCTGGCTTAAACTGAATTAACAGTGTCCGAAGAAGGTTTTAGCAGTTTAACTAAGTTAGTTTCAAAACCCCACCTTTACTTAAGCTGGTGCAAGTTTCTCACAAGACCTATGATACAACCGAGAGAGTCAGCAACAATGATATGGCATAAATAGCGACAAAGGAAATTCCATATGTACAATTACTACTTGCTATTTGTATTGCAGTGGGTCCTATGAGCCCCAGTCCTGGGCCAGGGCTCTATTGGGCAAGAAGCTGTACAAACACAATGAAAAAAGAGTCCCAGCCCCAAAGAGTTCAGATACAGTGACAAGCACCGAATAAATGTGTAAGTAGTAGCTATGCAGAAATACTTCTTAAATTAATCCAAGTTGTCATACATAACATTGATGAGGACATTTTTTATATACACACTGCCTCAATCCTGCAGCACACTCTGCGCAGCTAGACCCCCTATGTCCAGTTGGAGAATCAGTGACTTTAATGGGGGTCTACCCAGATGTAGGGGGACTACATGCATGGTTCTTCCTACTGGATTCAGGCCTCTGCTTTAAAAACAAAGAGTATCTCTTTGTGGGTGTATTTTCCCCCATCTAACATAACAGGAAAGCATAGCAGCAACTTGTGATTCAGAAAGCAGCCAAAATTCCAAGGCTCACATCTGGATTCATCACATGGACATTCAGTAATAAATAAATAAGCAGGGTTACAGGTATTAAATAAATAAAAAAGGAGTGGGGCATAATCAGCCAAGGCACAAAGCTCAAGATCTGCCAGTGGAGGCCTCTTTCTGCACAGCTTACATGGCTGGTTTGCTTCCATGAAAGCAATTCAGAGCATGCCATGGTGCCAACCAAATATGACTCAGAGAGAAGAACAAAGGAGATGAAACTGGCTTTCAAAAGCCCACATGCCTGCCTCAATCCTTAGCACAGCTGCCTCAGCAGTAGTACCTCCCAAAGCCCTGTTACTAAAAAGGAACTATCCTTCCAGACATCTCTCCAGGCAACTCCCATAGTAGGGAAGATTTTAGAAGGAAATCTTGGGGTGGGGATGTGGGACAAATGTCATCTCCCCCCAAACACTAAGGGAAGTTGCAAACTACAAACCCAATCCCCCTCCAGCTGGAAACATTAGCAAAACCACAATGGAAACAGGAAAAGGCTTTTTCTTTTCCAAGTTAAATGCCTTACTTTGGGAGCACGCAAAGTGCCTCATCTGCGGCCAGTGGATCCTTAAAACAAGCCCCATACGTGCCCTCCTTTTCATTGAGGGATAAGGGATGAAACTGATCATTGGTGGCTTTTTACTGCAGTTGAACTCTAAAACAGAGCAATTTCTATTCATGTATCACAGAGCAAACAAGGCATCATGGTCATGCGTGTTCATTTTTGATCATCACATTTAGGACAATGATAGATGCAGATGAGCTGTAGCTTGCGGGCATACTACCAATATAGGGCCTGATCTAGTTGAAGTAAGTGGAAAGCCTCCCACTGACTCCACGGAGCTTGGACTGAGACTCTTGGCATCCATCAGGCTCCTCTTAATGAGCCAGAGATCAGAACAGAGTAACACTAGAAAATGTTCTGCCTGCAAACTGGATTAAAATGATCAGCTTGGGAAAGAGGAACAACAATATGTATAAGGGCTAAGGGTGAAATCATGGATCCCTTGAAATTAAGGAGAGTTTTGCCATTGGCTTAAATGGAGCCAGGAGTTCATTCTAGATATTTATCTAGAACCTAATACAATACCGTGCTTGTATTATTTGATACTAGTTATTACTGACCTGTTTCAGAGAGGTGCTGTTAATGTGTGCACAGAGCTTTGAGAGTAGCAAAGGCTGTATAAGTGTTAATTATGTGGATGACTTATTTTTATTAGTTTCTAAATATTGTGTTGTGTAGTGCCCCTCACATGCTTTGATAGGCACTTTTAAAATAGTAAAGTTGTGATGATTATTGTTACTGGAACCTTTCAGGCCTGAGGAGGTTGGGCAATAAGTTTCCAGTGGGAATTTTTTTTTTCTTATATGCACATAGCAAAAATGACTGAGAGGTTTTTCCTTGAAACTTTCCAGAAAAAAATCACCCTATCATTACAGACTAAGCCAGGAAGATTTCAGCCCCAAAGGAGAATTCATCAGAAAGTGATAGGCAGGTGAAAACAGGCAGTTAATAATTAAAGACTGGTTATAACCTAAGACTCAGTTTTGAAACCCTATATCTGGGATGTTTGAAATCCAAACTCTCATCTGCATCATCACTACTTCAATGGACTGAGCCAAAACCCCAAGTCCAAACCCCCCTGAACTTTTGGGTGTTTGAAATCTGCATGTGAGTTCTATGGTTTGTGCTCAACTAGTTATTAGATTTGAAGCCATTTAGCAACTTTAACCAGTACGTGCTAGCAAGGGTGTGTTAGAAAGAGGCTGGGGGAGGTAACAGTTTTCCCACTCTGTGGCAAATTTTAACATATTGAAAAAATTTCCTATCCTTAATTGTGATGAAAATTTGAAATTAATTTTTTTCCATCAACCAAAAATCTCCAACCCGCCCCTCCAAAATAAAAAAAAACCCCACAAGAATGTTGCGATCAAAACATTTTGTTTCAATAATTTTTGAAACAGTTCATTCTCAACTGTGTGTGCTTTGTGTTTTAAATTTAGTCTAACTGTACTAAAATTTCAAAACAAAAAAGTCATTTTAACTTGAAAAACCAAAAACTTTTCCATTTGAAAATATGGAAACAGGATGTTTCAGTGGTTTCAAAACTTTGTCTCCATTTTTTTTCTGAGTTGGGAGATTGGTCAAAACTGATTCTGTTGCATGAACAGTTTCACTTTCAACAAATTGGCATTTTTCTGTGGGGAAAAGAACAACACCCCATGTTCATTGACAAATTCCTAACCAGGAAGATCACCTAAGAAGGTGATCTAGAAACCCAGCCAAGAAACACCAGCTATTTTATAATGTGACAGTGGATGCATCCTATGATTTAGTGAAAGGGAGTGAGGGAGAGGCAGAAATGAAAGGCTTGATTCTGTCCCCTACTATAGCCCCTTCATAGCCCTTTAGTGGAGTAGAAGGGGTATAAACGCCCCCTAAGATATACCCTTTATGTAAGGGTCATCCCCAAATAGGGCTGGCTGAACCCTGTGCCCCTCCTCCTCTGTAGCCCCTGGTAGAGAGGGATGTAAGAGGGGGATATCATAGGAAGAAATGGGTGTGGCCAGAGTGCAGGCCTATGATTCAGGGTTTGTCTATATTAGACAATTTCCACCATTGTAACTAGATCTATTTAAACCCCCAGATGGTCAAGATTTATCTTGTGTTGGTAGATTACCCAGTTAAGTGGACCCCATCTAAATGGGATTTCAATCAATCAGTGTAAATGGGTCTACAGTAGGTGTTCATACCAGTGTACCTAGATCAATTTTAAATGGATTGTTTACCGGTGCAGCTTTTCTAATATAGACAAGCTTTTAAGGCAGCCACCACTGTATAGGTTCTAAGGGTATGTCCACATTTCAGGTAAACCAGGGTTCAAACTCATGCTCAAGCCTCCCCCAATCTACACATAAAGCACTCTAATCCAGGGTTTAGTAGAGACATCATTTTGCCTCCATATTTGGCACTGGTGTGACCGCTGCTGGAATCCAATGTCCAGTTCTGGTGTCCACAATTCAAGAAAGATGTTGATAAATTGGAGAGGGTTCAGAGAAGAGCCACGAGAATGATTAGAGAACATGCTTTCCAGTGAAAGAGTCAAGGAGCTCAATCTAGTTAGTTTAACAAAGAGAAAATTAAGGGGTGACTTGACTGCAGTCTGTAAGTATCTACTTGGGGAGCAAGTATTTAGTAATGGATTCTTCAATCTAGCAGAAAAAAGTATAACACAATTCAGGGTCTTGAGGCTGAAGCTAGACAAGTTCAGACTGGAAACAGTCAATTTTTAACAGTAAGGGTAATTAACCAGTGGGACAACTTACCAAGGGTTGTGGTGAATTCTCCATCAATGACAATTAGAAAAACTCCTGACCTTGATTTACAAAGAGATCTGCTCTAGGAATTATTGTGGGGAAGTTCTATGATGTGGGATATAGAAGGTCAGTCTAGATGATCCTAATGGTCACTTCCAGCCTTGGAATCTATGAATTATGAATCTTCTGAGCTGCAGCACATATTCTGACCCTACAAGCCCATTAGCTGCAATTTAAGAATAAAAGGATCCTGCTACTTCTGAGTCCCAAGAATTAGCAACAGCAGATACCTGGGAACCATGGGGACCTTTGTCACAGTGCAAAGCGAGGGCAGAGTTCATTCATAAAACTGCTGTTGGCTGAGGGCTGGAATTGAGGGGGAGTTGGGATGGAAGAAGGGGAACATTGGTTACTTTGTTACAATGAAGCACTGCATTGAGTACACATGTGGGCGGAAGGAGAACAGAAGGGAAAGAAGAGTTTCTCTCATTAAATATGTATCCCCGGTGCCCTCTTCCCACCCTGTAGAGCAGTGCGTCTCAAAGTCGGGCCGCCGCTTGTGCAGGAAAGCCCCTGGCGGGCCAGGCCAGTTTGTTTACCTTCCGCATCCGCGGTTCGCCGTCCTAGGCCAATGGGGGCTGTGGCAAGCAGTGTGGGCTGAGGGATGTGCTGGTCACCCTTCCCGCAGCCACTATTGGCCTAGGACGGTGAACCGCGGCCAGCGGGAGCTGTGATCGGCCGAACCTGCGGATGCAGCAGATAAACAAACTGGCCCAGCCCGCCCGGGGCTTTCCCTGCACAAGCGGCGGACTGGCTTTGAGAAGCACTGCTGTCGAGTTCATATTTTAATCATCTAAACCTCGGAGTTAGAAACGTCTGTCCATTTCTCCACCTCAAGAACCTACCGGCTTGTGATTACAGCTGCAGGCCGCAAGCCCAGCCTCCCCCAGCTCACTGTCTCCTTTATGGAGATCAATGCTGCGCCCCATCTCCTACTGCCCCTCATCTCCCTGCTAATTCCAGATGCCTCTTATGCAGCCAGCTCACCAGCAAGAAGCTGAAGGGGGAGATGGGCAATAGAGGAATGACCCATCCTCTGTGCTGACAGGGCAGCCTGTTATCATAGGTGAGTCCATAATGTGAACTGCTTGTCATACGGGTGGAAGATTATTAAGATAACTCAGGAAAGAAAAAAAAACAAACTAACTAGTGGAGGGATAGTGAGACAGAAAGCCATTCATGTCACTGTGGCCTAGTGGACAGAGCACTGGCCTGGGACTCATAAGACTGGGTTTCTACTCCTGGTAGCCTTCACTCTGGGCCAGTATAAAATTTAAAGGGCCACTCAGTTCAATGTGCAATCTAGTCAATGAACAAAAAGTTAAGTAGAGGTAATTTCAGAGGCTAGCCCCAGTTGCTGAGCCTCCCACCAGTTTGTGCTGTTACAATCTCTCATTTTAAAAAAAGATGTTGCTTTCCCTTCACAAACAACAGGGGGATGGGCGAGAGGCCCCATCCTGCAAACACTAACACGTCGAGCTAGACTCACGTGAGTAGTCCCATAATTAAAGTTACACATGTGCATGAACATTTCTAGGGTTGGGCCATAACTCAGAGCAGCTCTCGGCAGGTTGCCAACTCCTATGACTATCTCCAGTCTTGTGATAATTGCTGTTTTTCTTTAAGGCTCAGCTCCTTGAATTGTGAGACTCTCACAGCTTTCTTCTTTTTTTAATTTAAAGTAAGTTTTTTGGTTGCAGAGAAAAGCTGGAAAACGTGACCTCCCCTCCACCCCCAAGGGCTCAAACCCCAGAAGGCAACTAAAAAGGCCACAGCTGTTATTTCTTTACACTTCATGCTTGTTAAGCCAATGTTGCAAATTTCAGGGCCTCATTCGTGTTTTTTGTTTTAAACTCTTGAAGTTGTGACATGGTGATAAAAATGCCTGCTGCTTGCGTTAGTTCATGCACCCATCAGTGGAGCTGCAAGGGTGGGAGACTTCCTGGAAATTGTCAGTGCAGGCTCAGCCTAAGATGCCAAGGTGTCGATCCTGCAAATTGCTTCCCTTGGTGAGTGGCCCACAGACTTTTGTGTGGGAATGGCGACCTGCCCATGTGCAGTAGTTTGCAGGATTAACACCCAAGCGATAAAAAGGTTTTGAGGTGGTGATCCTGCTAAACATGGCTTGTGAGCCCTGAGACAGCAAGACGTCAGGGGGGCATCTCGGGTCATAACGTCAAGTCTGGACTCAACGCCGGGATGTTTGTGAAAGGGGATGTGGGAGGAGGTCGGTGCACAGGAAGCAGGCTGGGCATTTCCTGTGCTGATACTGCTTGGCACAGTCCTCTGGGAAAGAAAATAAGGACAGTAACAGAAAGAAGAGACTCAACCCAGAGAAATTAATGACATGGCCAGGGGCAGCTCTAGGCATTTTGCCGCCCTAAGCACGGCAGGCAGGCTGCCTTCGGCGGCACGCCTGCGGGAGGTCCCCGGTCCCGCGGATTTGGTGGCACGCCTGCAGGAGGTCTGCCGAAGCTGCGGGACCAGCAGACCCGCCGCAGGCATGCCGCCAAAGGCAACCTGCCTGCTGCCCTCGCGGTGACCGGCAGAGCGCCCCCTCCCCCCCGCGGCTTGCCGCCCCAAGTGCGCGCTTGGCGTGCTGGTGCCTGGAGCCGCCCCTGGACACGGCCTTGGGTTTGCCTCCCTGCTTCCATTGGGTTCTATAGAAAGGCAAAGGATTAATGTATTGTTTCAGAATATTATTTATTATTTGACTGGTGCAGAGGCTCCTGAATAGAAGGGGGGATTTTTCTCTGCAGCCACAAATGCAGTGGTGGGGCAGAATGCACAATACACAGTTTGCACATTGCAGCTCGGGAAGCCTGTTGGAAACAATGCCCTGACAGTCTTTCAGAGGATTTATTTAAACTTCCCCTGGTGCTGGCAGCCATGGCATGTGCTTAAGGGCACTTGGGATGGGAAGCAAGGCCTCCCCTGTGAATGGAGTGTTTGGGAACAGGGGTCAGATTGATGGCCCCAAGGATTGAAATGCTGTGTTTAGCCACAGTGTGTTCAGCCGGCCCTTCCAATGTACCTCAACCCTGACCTCGAGGGATCTCTGAGGAGGAGCAGGGAGTTCGTAGTCTCTTAAGATGGCAAATGGGGCCAACATGTGCCAGTGGCGATATGGACACCTGTGCAGTAGGAACAGGGTGTTAGGACCAGGATGTAAGTGGTCTGGCCAAGTAGTCAAAGCACAAGTCAGGTCTAGCAGGTGGAGCAGGTGTCCAGGCTGGGGAATGAAGCCAAAGGTCAGCACCAGAGTCAACTGCCAGTTACCAGAGCCAAGGCTCAAGTCTGGAACTGAAGCGGAGGGTCAGAGCCGAGGTCAGATGCCAAATGCCAGAGCCAAGGGTTAGAAATCAGATGCCAGGGTCAGAGGCAAGACTGGTCACTGAGGATTGGAGGCGAGGTGTAAGGACAGGAGGAGAGGCAAGGATCAAGCATGAAGTAGGAGCACAGTGGGAACAGGAGTGAAGGCCAGGGTAAGCCAGGAGCAGAGCAGCAGCCAGGAACAAGGCAGCCACAAGCAGAATCCAATGCAGCCACAACAGGAAAGCACCTTGTTGCTCAGACAAACTTCCTGTTCCTCCTCCTGGCTTAGATAGTGTAATTGGATCAATTGGTGGCAGTGGGAGATCCTCCAATCAGAGCTGCCACGAGTGGTGCCTTGTCTGGGACTGCAGCACAAGTAGCTTCTTAGCCCACTAAGTTTCAGTAGCCATTGAGTGGAGGCAAGGATGTGGTAGCTGTCTGGGTTTAAGACCTGGGACATCACACAGGGCTGAAATCAAATCTTTCACTTCACCCCCGGGCTAAAGCACCAGAACAAGGATGAGTGATGCTAACTACACTTCTTGCGTATGCATATTAGATATGTACACACATGTGCGTGCACAAGAAGTGTAACTAGCATCACTGAAAGCTGATGATTGTTTTTCCCCCCACTCAGGGCAGTCAGCTCATCAAGGAACTAAACTTAATAGTCGAAAAGGCTAAAAGACTTTAGGTGAAGAAGAAAGTGAAGAACTTGAACATCACTTTCAAAAAAGTAAAATTTTCCAGAAAGTTGGATTACTATTACAGATCTTAACACCTATAACAAGTCAGTTACACAATGCCCAGGGGAATTAACTAATGGATAAAGACTGAAATCTGGAAAAAATGTTCTTATCAGCTATTGAATGTGAATAGTCAAGTTGATCCAGCTGTGTTTAAGGCTATTAACTGCAAAGGCAACAAAGAAGAAGACAACGACGACATATTGGAAGCAGAAATTGAAGCCACAGTCAAGTTCCTGAAAACAAGGCCCCTGGCCCAGATGATATGCCACCTGAAGTGTTCAATATGGCGGAAGAGGCATGCTCATGCTCCTTTGCAAACTATTTCACCTCATTTGGACAAAGAGTGAAGTTCCTGAAGTCTGGCAACACTCAATCATTGTACACTCTTCAAGCAAGGTGACCTGACAGATTGTGACAACACCAGAGGGATATCTGATAAGCATTCCTAGCAAACTATTCTGGAGAGTGATTCTTGGCCAAAATTAAAAGAAGAGCAGAGGAATCCTTTCTGAGACACAAGCTGGCTTTAGACCTGGACATTCTACCATAGATCAGATATTTGTTTTTCATCAAATCCTGAAGAGAGGGAGACAGAGTTCAATGAATCCCAGTTTTGCACATGTGTTGACTTTAAGACAACATTTGGCTCCATGAACAGAGGGGCTTTGTGGAAGATACTCAAGTGGTACAGTTTTACAGCAAGTTGATTCAAATACTGCAGAGTGTGTGTAGCATAGCTTGGTGTGCGGTATGAGTCAGTGGTGAGCTGACAGAAGTTTGAAATGAAAACTGGAGTCAAACAAGGATGCATACTCAATCCAATATGTCTTACTCTATATTTAGGAACATCTTGTTCAACTCCCTTAGTAACACCAGTGGAGGCTGCAGGATATTGGGACAAATTATGATGATATCTGCCAAGTCGAGGTGACTGATAGTGATAGCCTATGGAAGGAGTGAAACTAAGCAGCAGCAACAAGTCTGAGCACAACAGACAGAAAATGAATGAACAAAAGCCCAGACTAACAACATCATCAAGAAACAGGCGAAATCAATAACTAACGGTGTAGACCTCGAACAAGTAGTCAGTTTCTGCTGCTTGGGCTCCATCATATGATGACTGCTATGAATGTGGCATCAACCAGCAGAGAGCTTCTGCCAGCAGAATGTTCGCGAGACTGAACAGAAGTGTTTGAAGCTGTCAAGCCGCGTTAATGACAGTTAACATCAGATTCTATACAATGCAAAAGCCACAAATGTTTGAACGGAGGTGCCTGCATTTGTATCCTAGGCGTGACGAGGCTAAACAGATTAAGAAAGGATGACATTTGTAGAAGACAAAGTGCAGGGCATGACTACAATCAACAGGTGCCAAGTACAATGGTTTGGCTATGTTGCTAGAAGGACCATACTGCTGCTGCTAGGAAAGAGGCTGAAATCCAGGACCTCTATGGTAGCATTCTCTGAAATGCTTCCAGTTTCACGTGCAGAACCAGATAAGCAGGCAGAGCTTCAGAGTGTCCATGCATGGATGAGACGATGGTGTAGAGGGGAGGGGTTTAGATTTATTAGGAACTAGGGAAATTTTTGGGATGGGGGAGCCTATACAGGAAGGATGGCCTCCACCTAAACCAAAGTGGATCCAGACTGCTGGCATTTAACATTAAAAAGGTTGCAGAGCAGTTTTTAAACTAAGAGATGGGGGGAAAGCCGATTTGCTGCAGAGGAGCACATGGCTCGGACAGAGACTTCTCTTAGAGGAGAGTTTATTGATAGAGATTCTCTAGGTTTTAGTCAGGAGGAGAGGATGGAAGAGGATAAAGTATAGGCCAGATCAGATGAGAAACATTCACATAAAAAAGAATCTGACACATCAGAAAAGGACAGAAATAAACAGTGACAAGTTTTTAAAGTGCTTGTACACAAATGCTAGAAGTCTAAATAATAAGATGGGTGAACTAGAGTGCCTCATGTTAAAGGAGGATATTTATATAATAGGCATCACAGAAACCTGATGGAGTGGGGACAATCAATGGGACACAATCATTCCAGGGTGCAAAATATATTGGAAGGACAGAACAGGTCATGCAGGGGTGGGGGAGTGGCACTACATGTGAAAGAATATGTAGAATCAAATGAAGTAAAAATTTTAAATTAATCCACATGTTCTATAGAATCTCTGTGGATAGTAATTCCATGCTCTTATAAGAATATAACAGTAGGGATATTTTATCGACCACCTGACCAGGACAGTGATAGTGACAATGAAATGCTAAGGGAGATTAGAGAGGCTATCAAAATAAAGAACTCAGTAATACTGGGGGATTTCAATTATCCTCATATTGACTGGGTACATGTCACCTCAGAATGAAATGCAGACAAAAAATTTCTCGATACTTTAAATGACTGCTTCTTGGAGCAGCTGGTACAGGAACCCACAAGGGGAGAGGCAAGTCTCCATTTAGTCCTGAGTGGAGCACAGAATCTGGTCCAAGAAGTAATTATAACAGGACTACTTGGAAATAGTGACCAACATTTAACATTCCTGTGGTGGAAAGAACACCTCAATAGCCCAACACTGTGGCATTTAATTTCAGAAAGGGGAACTATGCAAAAATGAGGAGATTAGTTAAACAGAAATTAAATTAGAGTGAAATCCCTGCAAGCTGCATGGACACTTTTCAAAGACACCATAATAGAGGCCCAACTTAAATTTATATCCCAAATTAAAAAACACAGTAAAGGAACATAGAGACACTGTGGTTTAACAACCATGTAAAAGAAGCAGTGAGATAAAAAGGCATCTTTTAAAAAGTGGAAGTCAAATCCTAGCGAGGTAAATAGAAAGGAGCATAAACACTGCCAAATTAAGTGTAACAATGTAATAAGAAAAGCCAAAAAGGAGTTTGAAGAACAGCTAGCCAAAAACTCAAAAGATAATAAAATGTTTAAGTACATCAGAAGCAGGAAGCCTGCTAAACACCAGTGGGGCCCCTGGACGATCGAGATATAAAAGGAGCACTTAAAGACAATAAAGTCATTGTGGAGAAACTAAATGAATTCTTTGCTTCCGTCTTCACGCCTGAGGATGTTAGGTAGATTCCCAAACCTGAGCCGTCCTTTGTAGGTGACAAATCTGAGGAATTGTCACAGATTGAAGTGTTACTAGAGGTGGTTCTGGAATTAATTGATAAACTTAACAGTAACAAGTCACCAGGATCAGATGGCATTCACCCAAGAGTTCTGAAAGAACTCAAATGTGAAATTGCAGAACTATTAACTATGGTTTGTAACCTGTCCTTTAAATCTGCTTCTGTACCCAATGACTGGAAGATAGCTAATGTAACGCCAATATTTAAAAAGGGCTCTAGAGGTGATCCCGGCAATTACAGACCAGTAAGTCTAACGTCAGTACCGGGCAAATTAGTTGAAACAATAATAATGAATAAAATTGTCAAACACATAGAAGAACAAATTGTTGGGCAAAAGTCAACATGGTTTTTGTAACAGGAAATCATGTCTTACTAATCTATTAGAGTTCTTTGAATGGGCCAAAAAAACATGTGGACATGTCGAGTGGACATGGTGTACTTTGATTTCCAAAAAGCCTTTAAGAAGGTCCCTCACCAAAGGCTCTTACGTAAATTAAGTTGTCATGGGATAAGAGGGAAGATACTTTCATGGATTGAGAACTGGTTAAAAGACAGAGAACAAAGGGTAGGAATAAATGGTAAATTTTCAGAATGGAGAGGGCTTGGGTGTTCCCCAAGAGTCAGTCCTAGGACCAATCCTATTCAACTTATTCATAAACGATCTGGAGAAAGGGATAAACAGTGAGGTGGCAAAGTTTGCAGATGATACTAAACTGCTCAAGATAATTAAGACCAAAGCAAACTGTGAAGAACTTTAAAAAGATCTCACAAAACTAAGTGACTGGGCAACAAAATGGCAAATGAAATGTAATATTGATAAATGTAAAGTAATGCACACTGGAAAAAATAACCCCAACTATACATATAATATGATGAGGGCTAATTTAGCTACAACAAATCAGGAAAGAGATCTTGGAGTCACTGTGGATAGTTCTCTGAAGATGACCACGCAGTATGCAGCAGCAGTCAAAAAAGCAAACAGGATATTATGAATCATTAAAAAAGGGATAGAGAATAAGATGGAGAATATTTTATTGCCCTTATATAAATCCATGGTATGCCCACATCTTGAATACTGTGTACAGATGTGGTCTCATCTCAAAAAAGATATACTGGCGTTAGAAAAGGTTCAGAGGATGACAACTAAAATGATTAGGGGTGAGGAGAGATTAAAGAGGCTAGAAAAAGAGGAGACTAAGGGGGGAATATGATAGAGGTATATAAAATCATGAGTGATATGGAGAAAGTGAATAAGGAAAAGTTATTTATTTGTTCCCATAATATAAGAACTAGGGGCCACTAAATGAAATTAATGGGCAGCAGGTTTAAAACAAATAAAAGGAAGTTCTTCTTCACACAGTGCACAGTCAGCTTGTGGAACTCCTTGCTTGAGGAGGTTGTGAAGGCTAGGACTATAACAAAGTTTAAAAGAAAACTAGATAAATTCATGGAGGTTAAGTGCCTTAATGGCTATTAGCCAGGATGGGTAAGGAATGGTGTCCCTAGCCTCTGTTTGTGAGAGGGTGGAGATGGATGGCAGGAGAGAGATCACATGATCATTACCTGTTAGGTTCACTCCCTCCGGGACACCTGGCATTGGTCACTGTTGGTAGACAGGATACTGGGCTGGATGGACCTTTGATCTGACCCAGTACGGCCATTCTTATGTTGACTGCCTAACATTGTTCTCCATGGAAGAGTGCATGGGCAGAGGCGCTGCGGATGTCCCAGGAGACAGTGATACAACAGTCTATAGATCCATATAGGCAACAACCTACAGGCTCAGATGGTGGCTCAAAACAGACATGGATGGAATCGGCTCATAACCTCGCCCTACCCATCCTTGGTGTTGGAAAAAGCTGCTGCTGCTGCTGAACATATATGTCTATTAGCTCCTTACCTGCAAATTCTCCCTGTGGCTGGTGCCAACTGAGCCCTCCTACCCACCAACTGTTTGATGTCCTCCCACACACACCCTCTTCTTCACTATCAACTGGGAACAAAGAGTGAGGGGGGGGGGGGAATACCTGCCAATGAACGCTGTTCAGGGTGTATGAACCATCCTTTACCTGGATGAACTCTACTTCTGCCTACCAGGGACATGACTGACAGCAGAACCTCGATTAACCTCCCCAGAATTGTTTTTTTTTAAATTAGGAAAAATAGTCTGTGCCCGAAGTGAAGCAAATCCAGGCCATGGTGGGGCTTCAGAACTCAGCAGCTATCTTCTTGCAGCCTGAATAGACTCTCCAGACCGAGGTCCCCCATCCATGTAGCTCCATTTCTTCAAAAGAGCTAGGCTGATCTACAACAGTTGAGGATCTGACCCACTGTTCCCCTTCAATTCAATACCATTTTCAGGATTACAGGACTAGCAGCATCCACTAAATGTGGCAGCAAAAATCCAGAGATTTTGGAGGCAGCCATATTCCAGGTCTCAGGCTCAAAGCCTGTGGTTAGGCAGGTCTCAGCTACTCCCCTCCCTCATACATGCTACTGCCATATTCACAAAACTGATCTACACATCAACTACCTGCCTGATGGATTGCCAGTAGACCAAATGCTTCTTTATTAATTTGGGAAGTGAGACCTCTAGTGGACAAAACCGTGAATCACAACGCAAAACCCACCTGAAAGTCACCAAGCTCCTGCTGAAATAATGCTCTGTGCTGGAGTGCAAGAGACCTGGGGTTGATTTCTGGTTCTAGTCTCTCACTCCCTGGGTCAGTGCAGTGTCTGTCCTTGTCCAGTGGATAAAGATAGTAGTGGAAGCTAACTTACTTTCTGCAAAGGACATAATTTGGTTAATTACATTCTGCCTTCTCTCTCCAGCTTCCTCCTACATTTTCAACTGGCTATGGCATTCTTCACTTCCCAACCTAATCTGTTGTGCAGTGTCACTGTGTGCTGTTATACAGCTGCTATGTTCTACCCCCGAGGTGGCTGCACTTCAATGGTGGTGAAGTGATGTACTTCATGTGCAGGAACCAAAGTCTGCTTTGCAAGAAACCCCTGCAATTCTCATTGACTCCGGTAGTGTTGCACAGTAGCCCCTGAGGGCAACACTGGAGTCCAACTATATAGGCCCCACATCTTGCTAGGGACCTTTGTGCCTGTTCAGAGGCATAGTTTGACTTCTTTCCCTGGGGGGCAAGGGGCTTAATAATACAGATAGTTCTATTTTGGCATTTACCAATTGTTAGTGGGAGTTAAATTACAATGTACTTGAAATCACAAATGCAATTTATGTTCATTGTTTAATCATCTTTTTTACTTAAAAACAATTTGCCATGTTTACCAGCTACCACTTAAAAAGACCCCCAATGTTAGCATAAAAACAAAATCTTGAATATACAGAATCGACCACTTTCACGTAACTATGAATCATGTCTCCCTGGTTTTAGAGTTACATCAACATTGATTTCTCTGGGAACTGAAAGCTCCCAGTACCAGCTCTGTGTAGAGTCACTGGGCCCCATTCTCAGTGACACAAAGGCCCCTTTGACATTGCTCTGGCAGCATATAGGGCCTTAAAGAGGGAACAGTCGGCCCCTCCTGCACCTGAGAATTATTGAGCCCAGGTGCAGCCTATGCAGTTTATTGGCCCATCTAGCCCACCGAAATCCCTTCAACACTGGTATGGGGTGAACACCCCAACACATACCACTAATGCTTTCCAGTTCCCTGGGGGCAGCCCCTGTCTTGGATGATCAGAGCGGAAGCACTTAGCAGAGACACTGCCACCTCTGCTGAAGGCAATGCACACAGTATGGGCTACCACCCTTGCACTCTACAGGCCCTTGCCTGTGCTGGGGGGCAACCAGGGGTCACAATCATTTACCAGCACAGAGATTGCTCCAAGTGCAAGTGCAGCCAGCTGAAGCTGTGCGCTGCTCTGGGTCCCATGACCTTTGGGGCCCTGGAGTGCCACTTATCACAGTCTTTGGTCTGGTGAGTGCTTCTTTCTGGGTCCTAGTGCTGTCTGAAGGAGAGCTCCAAGTATACCTTTCCCCAGGGTCACAGCATGGGGAGCCCTACTGGAAGACAGACACCATTGCCCCTCAATGCAGCCAGTTTGCAGCACTCACATGCTGAACCCCGGTGACCTGGCCATTATTTAGGCTCATTTGCAGAGGGGAAAGTAAGGGTAGGAGGGGAGAACCAAAGCCCTTGACCCCCCTCTCTCCTGTTGTAGCGCTGGGCTAGGCTCTGACCTTTCATTGTCATTGCTGAAGGCACTTCTTGTTGCCTTGGCTGCAGAGTGTGTGGGGAGGGATAGCTCAGTGGTTTGAGCATTAGCTTCCTAAACTCAAGGTTGTGAACCCAATCCTGGGGAGGGGGGGCATTTAGGGATCTGGGGCAAAAAAAAAAAGTAGTTGGGGATTGGTTCTGCTTTGAGCAGGGGGTTGGACTAGATGACCTCCTAAGGTCCCTTCCAACCCTGATATTCTGCAGACAAGGGTTCAGGTCAGCATGACCCAATCAGCATTTAGGTCCTTGCATTTGTCACAGTGCTGGCTAGACTGAAATGGGACATTCCTACCAGAATGGCCTTCCCTGTTCTTCCCCCTGCCATCCTTATTGTTCCATGACACCTTGCTTGTACAGAGGAAAAGGAATTCTAAGGGGAAGCCCTTGCAACAGGAAACATGGATTCTCTTCCTAACAATCTGTGTAGATCCCTGGCTCAGATGTGCTTGGTGGAAAAAGAGAGACGGTCACTTGTTCTTAGTGAAAAACTGGAGCTGTCATTTTGTCACAGAGTATGACTGGAGGGGCTGTCTCTTCCATGCCTTGTGTCTTGCACCTGATCCTCCCTCACCCTGAAAAATCCTTGCCAGTGGGTGTAAAATGCTGCCAAATCAGAACACTGGTACATTCACCCACTTTGCACTGGTATAAACGAGGGCATAAGATACAGGGTGATGGAGAATAGGCTTGGGATATGAAAAGTATTGAGTGACAGGGGGCATGGTGCAGGTCTTTGTGGTTTTTTCTTCATATATTAACCCTTTGTTGCTGGGCTCTCCTGCAGCATAGCAATGGGCATGGCACCCAGAATTTTGGCCTTTCAGAGGTGATGTATCCAACACATCAGCCTTGAAGGGCAACGTTCCTTGTATTGGATACATCACCTC
Source organism: Gopherus flavomarginatus (assembly GCF_025201925.1). Classification (NCBI taxonomy): domain Eukaryota; kingdom Metazoa; phylum Chordata; order Testudines; family Testudinidae; genus Gopherus; species Gopherus flavomarginatus. Next base: position 31,630,678 of record NC_066627.1, on the reverse strand, counting down.
TGAAAGGCCAAAATCCTGGGTGCCACCCCCATATCTATGCATCAGTGAAGCATCATGAAGTGGTTTACATAGGCATGCAATGGCGTCTTTTTAATTAAAGCATCGAGCCGTTTGGTCATGATCAAAATGGCAACAAGATGGAGATGAGTGAATTTGTGTTGCCCAATGTGTGACTGTTCCAATCCCCAGATACCCAGTAACAGAAAAACATGATGCTAATCCTTGTACCATAAAACACCTGGCTGGGTTTTTATATTTTCAGTTTGATTTTTTGTAAAATCAAAACATTTGGACTAAATATCACAAAAAAGTCCCTTCTGTGTGTCATTAACCCCACCTTAGTGTCCTAGCGGTCAGAAAGAATTTTAAAAAATCTAATTTGCTCTTTTCCATTTAGGCAGCCTGTTTACTTTCTGCATTTCATTTCTTTTGGAGGAGGAAACTAGACTGGTCAGGTTCATTTTTTGTTTTTTTTGGTTAGTTCCACTCTCAGGCTCTGTCTTCACTGGAAAAAATGGGTGCATTTTTACATTGAGATAATGTGTTCCCCAGGAATTGAAATTAGAGGAGGCATTAGAATTTACAGCTAGGGTTGGAAAGTAACTACATTGGCAGCACTGCAGGTAACTAGCTGACTACTGCGGGGTTCAGAGGGGTGTAGGGAAAATCCAGTGGCACAGGTAGTTTTTACCTCAATGGAGTTAGCTGAGCTGAACCCCATGCCCCCCACTTGAGGGTCACCTTGACTAGCTTAATTGAAGTAAAAGTTACCTGTGCCTTGTCCCCACTAGGATTTTACACTATTAGCTAACTCAGTGTAAAAACACATCTTTTTTGCAGTGAAGACATAACCTCAGGTTCTCATACATTAATGTGGTACTGCTCAGTTTGGGTTCACAACAACACACACATGCATGCAGACATCTATGTAAAATGTAACACCTCCACCCACCTCTTTACATTGAAATAACAAAAAACATGAGAACATTTTATTCATTTTGTTTTCTAATCACTTTGGCGCCCTAGCCCTCCCCCCAGAAGAGTCTGTGTTATTCCATTATTAAAATATTGTGGAACAAAAAATATGTGATGTTGAAAACTACATTTCTTAAAGGCTTTATTCTGAAATTCCATGTATCTCAAACTCATTAACAGATGTGTTTGCCAATTCTCAGACAAAATTCATTCTGAAATCATAGAAGAAGTGCATTTGGGGAGGTCATGTATCATTCACACATAAGAGAGGTTGAATCTTAGCTTCAGGCTCAAAACAACCTTAACTATGGAGTTGCAACAAGCACTTCCGTAATAACTATCTAGCTCTCTGTCTGTCTAGCTAATCTCTCTCTCTCTCTCTCACACACATGCTCACACACATGGACACACACATGCACACACACATGCTTTTAAGTAACAATAAAGAGGACATGGATGCTACTACAATTAGGAAGAGGGATATACAAGTATATACACACAAGAGATAAATGCATACACGATGGACACCTCCCCCCCACCTTCTGGATATACATGTTGTTACTGGCCTGCTGGGTGACTTTGGACAAGTTGCTTCACCTCTCTGCACCTCAGTTTCCCCATCTGTACAATGGGGATAATGACAGTGCCTTCCTTTGTAACGTACTTTGATATCTACGGATGAAAAGTGCAGTATCAGAGCTGGGTAGTAGTATTAGCTATTAATACAGAAGAACCTCAGAGTTACGAACACCAGAGTTACAAACTGACCAGTCAATCACACATCTCATTTGGAATGGGAAGTACACAATCGGGCAGCAGCAGAGACAAAAGAAAGCGAATGTAGTACAGTACCGTGTTAAAGGTAAACTATTAAAAAACTAAAGGGGACGTTAAAAAAAAGATTGGATGGGGTAAGGAAACTTTCTGTGCTTATTTCATTTAAATTAAGATGGTTAAAAGCAACATTTTTCTTCTGCATAGCGAACATTCAAAGCTGTATTAAATCAATGTTTAACTGTAAGCGTTTGAAAGAACAACCATAACATTATGTTCAGCGTTACGAACATTTCAGAGTTACAACCAACCTTCACTCCATTCTGAGGTTTACTGTAATATAATTAGGGAGAGGGGGCAGAATTAGATATAGCAGGGAAAGAACAACATCATAGGCAAAGCTGGTTAAAATGAAAGCTGTCGGAAGTTTCTAGGGCCAGGTGTCTAAACAGATAAGTAAGCGTTAATAGAACAAAAGTGCTTCATATCTCTTTGCCTGTAAAGGGTTAACAAGAACAGTGAGCCTGGCTGTCACCTGACCAGAGGACCAATCAGGGGACAGGATACTTTCAAATCTCGAGGGAGGGAAGTTTTTGTGCTGTGCTGTTAGTTTTTGGTTGTTGTTCACTCTGTGGGCTCAGAGGGAGCAGACGTGCAACCAGGTTTCTCTCCAATCTCTCCAATACAGGCTCTTATAAGTTCAGAGTAGTGAGTACTAAATAGATAAGGTGAGCTATGCTTATGTTTGTTTTCTTTATTTGCAAATGTGTATTTGGCTGGGAGGAGTTCAAATTTATATTTTGCTAAAAGGATTTTAATTTGCACTTGAATACTTAGGCTGGGAGGGTATTCCCAGTATCTATAGCTGAAAGAACCTGTACCTATTCCATTTTAAATTTACAAAGATAATTTTTACTGTTTTTTCTTTCTTTAATTAAAAGCTTTTCTTGTTTAAGAACCTGATTGTTTTTTTATTCTGGTAAGACCCAGGGGACTGGGTCTGGATCCACCAGGGAATTGGTGGGGAGAAAGGAGGGAAAGGGGAGAGAGAGGCTAATTTCTCTCTGTGTTAGGATTACTTTCTCTCTCAGGGAGAGTCTGGGAGGGGGAGAGAGAAGGAGGGGGGAAGGTGGATTTTCCTCTCTGTTTCAAGATTCAAGGATTTTGAATCACAGTGATCTTCCAGGGGAACCCAGGGAGGGGAAGCCTGGGAGAGGCAACGGTGGGGGAAAGGGTTTACTTTCTGTGTGTTAAGATCCAGAAGGACTGGGTCTTGGGGGTCCCCGGGCAAGGTTTTGGGGGGACCAGAGTGTACCAGGCACTGGAATTCCTGGTTGGTGGCAGCGCTACAGGTTCTAAGCTGGTAATTTAGCTTAGAGGAGGAATTCATGCTGGTACCCCATCTTTTGGACGCTAAGGTTCAGAGTGGGGAATTGTACTATGACACCAGGTTTAAACAACAAAGTTTTGTGGGCAGAACTCTGTTGATCAAGGGTGTGATGAGGTGTGATTTGTGGCTGGCAGAGCTGTGCCAGCACAAGCTCCTAGTGCCAATGCAGTGCTAGCAGCAAAACTGAACTTTTGCCAGTGTAGCTAATTTCACCCAGGGGGGGCAAGTGGGTTTTGTAAAGCTTCCAGACAAGCAGGTTAATTAGTCACTTAATACATGCTATTTCCACACTTTTCTTCATATCTGTGACACAAGTTTAACATCTGTAAAATGTCCCAATTAACAATTAATCCCATTTAGACCCAGCTATCTGTTCTGTTAGCTTGTTCATTCATGGGCCCAAATTCACTCAGGAAAACAATGAAAATAAACAGTGAAATGTAACATTGCCACCTCACTTCAAAGGGGACTGTCTGCTAAAACTTCTAGCAGATCAAATCCAAATAAATAGTTTGAGGCCCCGTTTGTAACAACACAAAATGTTTTACAAAATCTTTTTGTTTTCATTTTTTGTTTTTAAATATCAACATTAAGGTTTTTTTATTTTTTAATTTAAACACTGATCTTTTGGAGTTGGGGGCTCACTGAGCAGCCCTGTACAAATGCATAAAAACTTGGAAGTGAAACTGACTGCTAATGATTCTGAAACTGACCCCTCTAGTTTCACTCTCCCAGCTCAGTTAAATATGAAAACAAGAAAACCTCCACAGAGGTAACTGACATGCCGAATATATCCAGTTTGTGCTAGTACTGGATTTAGAAGAACACAAAAGATGCTGGTTCCCAGTCCTGTGCTCACTCCACCAGGCTATACTGCCCCTTAGCTGTACTCTGGCAGACCATCTGTGTCACCCCAGAAAAAGCCCACAATCTATAGTTCCAGTCAGACAACCTAACTGACCCTAACAAGTTATGGGGAAAGAGTTACCTTTTATGATATGTATCACAGTTTCCAGTTAACTGCACACATGTGGCATTGGGCACAGCACTCAGGATCTTCAGGTTCAAAAACCTCTGCTGTTTATGCTAATGGGAAATGTGAGCTAGCTGTAGTGTAATGGTGTAGTGCACCTCTTTTACACTTTGCAGCAGGAAAGAAAAATGAACTGCAGATGACAGCTTCAAACAGGATTGCCTTTCTTCCCTTCCTAAGACTGGCAAATACATTCCTCTTCTCCTTTTCAGAAGTGTAGTAATGCTCCCCAGATACATCTGACGAGAGAGGGCACCAGCTATAGGGCAGACTGTGACAAGACTTCCTCCTCCTGGGTAGACTCCCAGGTTGCCACAGATTTTCTTTGCTTTGATGAACTGTCAATTTGTGTCAGGTAATTCAGTTTTATGGTAGAAAAGAATAGTTCAAAAAAACCCACAGCAACAAACCCTGAAACATTCACATTCTTTCCTCCTTGAAGGCTCTTCCTTACTTCTTCCTCCTCAAACTACCATTGTCTCAGTGGCAAAAAAACAGCACAAGAGGCCCTCAAATGTGCTAATAGTTGCACAGGCTTCTTGGGGGCATTTATCAGTCTTCAGAAGTTGTTCCCATGGAGATGACCTAATATGCCATTCTCCCTTTCCTCCATTTCCATAGCTCTTCTGCCTGACACACAGAGGGACAAAGTTTATGAAAACAGACCTCTGAAGTCCTTGTTCCCAAATCTATTTGGGAGGAAAGATGTACACAAATTTCAACCCTTTCAGGAAACCTTTAGTAACAGGGTCCGCACTAGCCCTTTAAGGGAAGCTATATGTCAACCTTTATAGGTGGCCTAGATGCCACTGGAGGGGAAAGGGGCGGGACGACAGAGGTCCACACTGAGTGGGAGTGGCTTATAAGAGCATGACCCAATCCTGGTTCAGCATGGACCAGTGGAATTCTGAGAGATGGCATTCCCAGAGGGACCCTGGGCATTGTAGGCTGCTGCTCAGCACTCTGGGAAGTGGTGCTAGGGTATAGAAGGAGCAGCTTTCACTTGGAAAAGTGGGAGACCAGGCACTCTGGGAAGTGGTGCTAGGGTATAGAAGGAGCAGCTTTCACTTGGAAAAGTGGGAGACCAGAGCTAGAGCATGTCTGTGGAGGGGCTGTGAGACAGGCAGGTGAAGAGAAGAGAAGAGAAGAGAAAAGAACCTCAGGTAGGAGTAATGCATGTGAAGGAAAAGACCTGGAGTAACAGAATGGGAGTTTGGGCTTGAGGCCTGGTGTTGGTGGCACAGCACCTGTGTTTGTTTAGAGGCTTCAGAACTATAACCTTCAGAGATGTATGCTGAGTATGGGGTTCTGGTTCTGCATCAAATCCAGAACCAGAAGGAACCAGTTGTCCTGAATGCAACCCAAAATAGCCAAAAATCACATGAAAAGTGCACTAGGATTTTAGCAGAGTTAAATCTAAAACAACCACATCTAGCCATCTGCCTCTTTGCCTCATCTCTAAGAAACACATCATTGATTGCACAGTCACAGTGTTGCCTTGCTCACAATTTAATCAAGAATCTTGAGTGTTTCTGAAAATCCCAACTGCTGAAGCCAGGAGATGACAGGAGAATCCTATGTTTTATTTTTTTTTAAAGTTTGAGTGTGTGACTCCTTACATGTGTGTTAAAGATGCTATGTAAAGTTAAAATGTATCTTTTCTGATTCTATGAAATCCTAGTCTTTAAAATGTAATTTATGAGTAAGGCATGAACCGTGAATAGCTAGTATTGCTTTTGCTAACTCATGAGAAAAATCAATTGCTCTGAAATCTTGCCTATAGGACTATTGGCTACAATCATTCTCCAGAAAATGGCGTGAAGAATTATTTTACTGAACTTGCTAGCAGTCGTCGTTTTATTAATCATCTCCTAGGGAACGGTGCCTGTTCCAAGGTGGTTTTCAGTAAATATGGGCTCCAGCTACAAAGGGTCCAATCCAATGCCTACTGAAGTTAATGGAATTCTGTCCATTCACCTCAATGGGCATTGATTTAGGGCCATAGTTCAGATCCAGAGTTAAGGGGTTGCTCAGATCCAAGGAGTTGGTTTGGTTTGGTCCCAGTTCCAATATATTCAGTTGCTTCCACTGAGAGAGGTGAGTCTGATCAGTTTTCCAGTGTGACTGTATCTAACAAAATTAGTCCATGCCAAAAATGTTAAGGTTGCAAAATCAAGCTCTTAGAAATCAGGAAATTTTATAATCTGGGATGGAATTTTCAAAGGGAATTAGGCACTCAGCTCATGTCTCAGGGATTTGGGCACCCAACTCCCTTAGGTTCCTTTGACAATCCCAGTCTTAAATATGAATGATCAATGTTCCAACCTTAACTCTTCTCCACATCACTATCCCTTTAAATATGGCTTTGCCTGCTATCACTATATATTCTCTTTATTTGTCAAAATTATACTATGGTGCAATCTGGAATTTGACATACAACCATACATTCAATACACATACTGTATATTGTTCTAGCACAGAACACAGACTGTTCATCTAATCCAAACACACTTTCTTCAGATTTGGCTCAAACCTGAGATCTCAATGAGATTTATAAAACAAGCCACGTTTGAGGTTTCTAACTTCAGTCACTTTTAGTTTTCTGAGCACAATGCTTCTAACTGTCTCTCTGTAATTTAACACTTGGAAAAATTAAATAAAGGCTGAAGTGGTTTGGTTAAGACTTACCACATTTATCTTTGCGTTGGGAAGATGATAGAAACAGTCAAAATCATGAGAGGACCTGAGACTAGAGAAGCACTCAGAGTTCAACTTCTCCCTGCATTGGTTGGCTATAGGCGGTGATGCTTGCTGTTCAGACACTCCTATGTTTGGGCCCAGTCCACCCTTAGGGCCCATATTCCAAAGACTCTGCTATAGTCTTTCGATGTTAAACCACCAGGAAACATGGCAAAGGAAACCTGCACTAGTATTTCTTCAGTGTGACTGTGTTGGTCAGTTAGCTGTCACTCAACGTTCACCTGCCTGTCAGTGGTTCCTTGTTTCAGTTCCTTCTGGGTCTGTTGGTTTTGCTCTTTGATTTATTCTAAGGGGAACAGCATGCCCGTGGGCTGAGGCCAAGTAGCAGAGATGGTGAATGGTTTAAAATCTTATTAAAGTCACAAGTGAATGGAGCTTAATGGTCTCTACAGGCTTCAGGGAAACACCATGGCATGACTGGAAAACAACACTGGCTTAAAACAGCACGATGCTGCAGGGCAGGAATGAGTGGCCCTGGCAGAGCAGCCTGGGGGAATCTTGCATTATGCTGCCCAGGCAGTGCTTAGCTCAAGTCAGTCCCTTCACTCGCGTCACCCACCAATTTGTCTGGATTCTTAAGCTCCCTCTTTGTGGCTGCGGCTCCTGAGAAATCCTGAAGGGCTGATTTTTTTTTGCAGTGGATGCATTCAGACGCCAGACTGAGGACCATCTGGAGCCCACCATTTCACCTCATCCACTAAAACAGCTTCTGGTTCATGGTGACCTCCCACTTGGTGAGCCAAATCCTAGATGATGGTCAGGAGAGTCCTTGGGCATAGCAGAAACAGGGGGAGCGAGATCCAGCTTGGTGGAGCTGGCACAGGGTGCACATGCTGTGTCTCTTCAGAAGCAGTGGTCCGTGGAATTTCTCTTCGCTGGGGTGGCTGGGGACAAAGGTGGTAAAGGCACAGCAGCCACATGGGACTGCCGGCTGCCTGAGGTTGCAGTGGGTGCCTTGGAGCAGCTTCATTGCTAGTGGGTGAGATTCAGTCCTTCCCTGACCTCCACCCCCCAATGACTCCCCTAGAATGCATCACATACGTTCGGGCAAAAAGCTGGAGCGAGGCAGCGTGGTCTAGTGGCTTGGGCCCTGGACTCTGAAACTGAAGTTCTGTTCTTGGCGCATTCACTGACATGCTGCATGACTTTGGGCAAGTCAGGTCCCCACTCTGTGCCTCAGTTTCCTTTCTCCATATTTGAACTATCTTCTCCTTGGGGCAAGGTCTTGTCTCTTTCTGTGTGTTTGTTGATCTCCTAGCACAATCCTGCTTGGGCCCACCAAGTGCCTCTGTAGTATAGCACTAGGTGCCCCCGTTATGGACCCAGGCCCCTTGTGCTAGGTGCTGTACAAACATTGAATAAAAGATAGTGCCTTGCCCAAAAGAGCTTACACTCTATGTATAAGACAAAAGATGACACGTGGATACACACCGATAGGGGAATACAAGAAAACAGTAAGACATCTGCTGTGCATGACAGGCAGTGGTCTTAGTATATGGGCTACCCAACCATTGTCAATTTTTTTGTGGGCATTAGAACAAAGGAGAGTTTTACACATCCCATTTGCTCTGATCATTGGGAACAGGAACATTCAATGTGAGAAAAAAACAACTACCATTAGTATTAAGGTGGTTCAGAGCTGCACATTTAAATAAAACCCAAGAGAGACTAAGGCCCTAAGAAAATGAGCTCAGTCTGAAGGGTAGAGTCTAAGAAACTCAGTCTTCCTTGGCATTTGCACTGTCCAAGGAGTGAGAAGGACATCAACGCTAATTCCCAGCCTGAGGAGAAAGCCTAGAAGCACCTTTCCTAGTAATGCTGTTTGCAGGAAGAGGAGTTTCCTTGGGGGGAGGGCTGGGAAGGATGGAAATAGAAACAAGAGGTTTCAGCACCATCTTGTGGCAACATGATAAATTGACATAAGTGTTTATGGCCCAAGTTCTTTAAAGCAGTCTCCAAATTTTCACCATTTCAGCTTTGGATTTTCCCAGTCGTGGAGACATGTGGCGTATCTGCATGCAAGTCAGGTAAGAAGATACCTAACAGCCTGATCTACATGCATGAATCTCATCAGCAGACTTTGGCAAATAAAGGCTAGCCAAAAAGACCAGTTCTTTGGCTGGTAGCCCCATTGACTTCAGTAGTTCCGTTAAAGTGAACCCTATGAGTGAGGGTCTGCAGGATGAGGGCCTACGAGGAGCCTGAAAGGTGATGGCCGGGAATATGGAAATTGGGATTGTTTAGGATTTTAAGAAGGTATTAACTCTGTTAGTCTCCCCCAGGCCAGTTCTAATCCTTAACCACACTCGTACTGGTAACTGTGAACACTTTCATTCCTGAATTTATGGCATCAGTGGGCTTTAGGCTCTTAGGCACTCTTGAAAATCCCATTAGGCATCTATCTGCATCTTTAGGCACCTGAAAACCTTTGAAAATTTGGCCCCAGGCCTTTCCACATTCAGGGCATGCTGAAAACTTCATCTTTGACGAGCATTTCCTCCAAAGGAAGTAAAATGACAGCTGCCATCTTGGCTAACAAACAAGATCGAACCAGGGATCTCCAGACCTAAACCCTGCCTCTGTAATTGACTCATATCCTCTGCGGTTTGGGCACAGAGTAGGACCTGTGACACACTCCTTATCCCAGCCCCAATTACTGTAGTATCTGAGACCTCACAATCTGTAATGTATTTACCCTCACCACATCCCTGTTGGGCAGCACAGTGCTGTTATCCCCACTTTACAGATGAGGAACCAAGTCACAAAGAGGCTAAGTGACTTACTCATGGTCATACAGGAAGTCAGTAACAGAGTAGGGAATTGAATCCTGGGTGGGGGGAGGTTTCCCCTTTTCTGAGTGGGTTACACAAGCATCTTGGGCAAGGGACTGGTTTCATGCAGCTCCTGGAAGTGGTGCTTTATCCTCTGCTGAAGGGCTCTTTTGTAGTTTCTTATAGCAATATTCTTCTGCGAGGCCCTAGTTCAGCAAGGTGACTTCAAGGGCACTGCCTGTGGGGTTCAAGTTAGGCACTTGCTCCTGTATCTTGTGGAATTGCCCAAAATCGCCCAAAAGCTAGACATTCCTGCAGGTGAACAAGTGCGTACAGGAGCACTGTACACTGAAACACAGCACCCAGTGTCACTGGAACTGCCAGACAAAGCCCATGTAGTCTGTCCTAACCCTGACAGCTTTGAACCTTCTCAATGATCCTGCCCCCAACTTTTCCCTGGCTATGTTGACTTAAGTTTGTGCTCATTTGGTCCTACATACTGGTTCAGGGGTAGGCAACCTATGGCATGTGTGGCAAAGGCAGCACCTGAGCTGATTTTCAGTGGCACTCACACTGCCCGGGTCCTGGCCACTGGTCTGGGGCGCTCTGCATTTTAATTTAATTTTAAATGAAGCTTCTTAAACATTTTAAAAACCTTATTTACTTTACATACAACAATAGTTTAGTTATATATTATAAACTTGTAGAAAGAAACCTCCTAAAAACGTTAAAATGTATTACTGGCACGCGGAACCTTAAATTAGAGTGAATAAATGAAGACTCGGCACACCACTGCTGAAAGGTTGCCGATCCCTGGTTGAATTCTCTGTGGTTTCTGCCTATGCACTGCACCCCAACGACCACACAACATACAATATGTTCATGGCTGTGTCTGCACTGCGTGCTGGGGTGTGACCCCCCCCCCCGAGATATAGATTTGCTCATGTAGACTTGCTCGCACTAGCTGTCATCTGAGCTATCACACTAAAAATAGGAGTGTAGCCACAGTAGCCTGGGCATTGGCAGCAGCAGCACAAGCTAGCCACCTCGTCTATGTACCCATGGGGTTCAGGCGGGTTTGTACTCAGGATGGGTCCTGCTCACTGCTATTTTTAGTGTGATAGGAATCACGCCCCTAGCGCTCCTAGTGTAGATGTTGCCTCAAAGACGGACTTCCTTTGTACTGGAATAGTGCATAGTCCAATGTATCAGGATATTTCTTTTTCTGTTACCCCAAGAAATCCTCCCAAACTCGCTCCATCCCCAAGCCCAGCGTTAATTGCGTCAGTTGCAATGTTAAGTGTCAGCTCTGGTTGAGAGCTGGCGTGTGCAAAGTTCAGGAAATTCTAAGCAGTGGCTCCTTCATCAACCATAACTTGGGGGCTTGTTACTGAATTATACTGAGGTTCCACAATTTCAGTGAAATTCCAAATATTCTTGATTACTTTTGCACATGCCATTGGCCCCTCCCTCTGCACCTTGGTGCTGCCAGCAGTGGCTGCTGCCGAGTCCCATGCCTCCCCTTGGCTCAATTGATTTGAGAGAGAGTGACCTGTGACTCTCATTCCCGCCATAACACTGCCGAGGGTCTTGAACTAGAACTGATAAGCATCCTCACGAGGTTGATGAGACAGCTGGTGGCACCACACAGCATCACCACGTTGTGTGGGAAGCAGCATGGTCTGTATTAGCAGCTGAGTGCTCTGGTTTCTATTGCCGGCACTGGTGCTATCTTGTTGCGACTTAATGCCACTTAATGGCTGTTTGCCTCAGTTTCCTCACCTGTAATGCATGGGGGATGGTGCTCACCTACCTTTGGAAAGTGCTTTGAGCTGTAAAGATAAAAGGAGCTACATATTATTCTGAACCATTTCCCTCCAGGGTAGGGAGATTTATGGCATAACTGTTCCAAGGGATGAGGGGGCCTGGAAAATCGTACAGCAAACCTCCAGCAGATGATGCTCTTGCTCTTCAGAACAGCCCCTCTGCCTCCCAGAAGATGGCTTCCTCAGAGCCTGACAATAAATAGTTCTGGATAGATTGTCAGGCTGTGTGATTTAGGGCCCAGAAATAGTGAAGCTGTGGAGGTTTCTCAAAAATTTATTTTTATAAAATGAGAGAAAGATGAACCTAGGTTTTTTTTTTCGCACCCTTTGTACCAATCCTCTGCCTACTAGGTCTTAGGGACCATACCTGAAGGGAAATTTTAACCCCTCTGCTATGGCTTCATGTGCCAGATATGCTGAGGCCACCTGTTCTGTGCTAATGACTACACCTGCCATGTTACAATGTGCTAGTGGCTTCAGCATTATTAGTATAGTGATGGTAAACAATGATTGTGTTGTCCTAGGATCTCAGAGCACATCAGAGATATTATCTGATCCAGCCTCACAACAGTCCCGGAAGATAGGAGTGTTTCCCCATGACTGAAATGCAGCTGCCACTGGGGTAGAACACAGCAGCTGTTTAACAGCTCAGAACAACATCGCGCAACTGAGGAGGGCAGGAAATGATGAAGCCCTTATCCAGCTGAAACTGCAGGTGGGAACTGAAGGAGATGGGATGTGATTACCTGAGCTGGAGTTTGGCCTGGTCCCTGGGGATAACCCCCTGCTCTGCTGGAGATCTAGTTCTAGCTGTGCCTTCAGGTCCTATGAGGCTGGTTTAACAGTAGCTCCCGTGTCCTGGTCAGGTTCAAGTTCTAGGATATGAGGAGGATAGAGGGCATGTGGTGTGCACACAATGGCATATGACTCCTAATTACGGGGTGAAGTTTATATTTTTCTTGACAGTGGGCAGTTTTTCTTTAACGCAAGTCACAGGCTGTGCTTCATTAGGCCTCTGAAGTAACACATGGATTCCTGTCGGTATGTACCTCTGCAATGTCTGCTCAGGCTGCATCCGACTCTGGGAAAGCTTCTCTCCATGTGTCAGGATTGTGAAGAAGAACTCTAATGAACTAATGCTCATAAAATGCTTCCAGGTCTTTCAGTGACCGAGGGCAAAGTACTCACATTTAAACGAATTCCCATAAGAAGGGGATGTATCCAGCTCAGGGTGTGTTTGAAGGGTGTTTTGTGACTGCCCTTTCCCATCTCCTGCCTGTTTCTGAGTCACTTGCCTGCAGAAGCAATACTTTTGTCAGTTGGTGTGTTCTTCGTGGGTGTAATGCTGAACTCCGGCAACGCTTCTGAAAAACAGATGGAACTGGGGGTGCTAAGAAACTCACAGGATCAGGCCTACGAATGCATGCGGGAAAACACCTGCTTTGTCTGTGTAACTCCGAGTTCCTCATCTTCAAAAGTACCAGAATGTTTCCTTACTTAAATGATGGATTGTAGTGCTCATGTGAGATAAACTAATCGCATTAGCTTGTATCTGGTAGGGGCCAGATCCAGAGCCCTCTGAAGTGGATGGAAAGACTCTCATTGACTCTACCGGGCTTTGGAGCAGGCCTGTAGTGCAGCTTCCTTGCACAGTTCTGGCTACACACATCAATCCTGACTTGCATCACCTCTTCCTATTCCAACCCTGGGCCCATGCTTCAGTATTATCTCAGCTGTAGCTACTGTATCAGCTTTGAAGTTCTGAAAGAGTTTCTGTAGGTAAAGAAAGGCATATATGTGTATTTATAAGGCTAGCACAGCTGAAGGCTAAGGATTCAATCACAGCATTAAAGAGGAACCCGGTTTTGTACAGTAATTATTCCGAGGAACACGTTAAATGAAATACAGGAATTTAAAAAAATCCCACGCAACTTAATAGTAACTGAACAGTCTGTTTGCTCACAGAAACCCTACTTCTTCACAGGATTGTATTCAACTCTCTGCCTGCATTCTGCCCCAGTCTCTGTCTCTCACTGACTTAGGACAACTGAATCTTTCAAACTTAGATGCATCAAATCAATGCTTAGCCCCTGAGCCTGGCTATCCACCACCTGTGGAAGTGGTGTCTAACTCCAGGTTCTCTGGATCCACGCAGCCCACTTTTTCATGTGGTGTATCATAGCCCCAGACATTGACTTAGTGTTTCCAACTCTGAACCAGGGCCGCCCAGAGGATTCAGAGGGCCTGGACAAAGCGAGGGAGCTGTGGCGCTTGTGGTGGTCCAGGTCTTGGGCAGCATTTCGGCGGTGGGGGGCCCTTCACTGCCACCGAAGATCTGGAGCGACTGAAGGGCCCCCCACCACCAAAATGCCGCCAAAGACCCAAAGCGACTGAAGGGCCCCCCACCGCTGAAATGCTGCCGAAGACCTGGAGTGACTGAAGGGCCCCCCGCCGCCGAAATGCTGCTGAAGACCTGGATTGCTGCTGGGCCAGGGCTTACGGGGCCCCTGCAGGGCCTGGGGCAAATTGCCCCACTTGCCCCCCCTCTGGGCAGCCCTGCTCTGAACTAACAGATCAATTCAGATTTCTGGGTGGGATCTCCGCATTGGCCTCACTGCTCCATCAATGGCCATAGGAAGAGGCAGAGTTAAGTCAATGCTGAGCATTTTGGATAATTCCACTCTTGGTCTCCAGAGCTATCAGTTTAGTACACATGTATGTGTATATAGAGGCTCTGGTAGTAGTATAGCAGAAGGGGTTTGTTGTATGATCAGGGTTTGCATGAAAGAGCTTTACCTTGCAATAATTTGAATGGGCCAGTAATAATGATGACAAACTTTTGTGCACTTGAGGGCATTAGTGACAAAGGGAACAAAAGGGATGATATCATGAACAAAACAGCCGCTCCCTGCCCGTCACTAGACTGACTTGGTGGAAATCATGCCGTACTTATTAAGTGCCGACTGCCCCCTATAAATTATGGATCTGTCACTTATTCTCCCTCCAGGAGGTGCGGTGTAGTTTTTGCAGCTTCTCTGCAGCTGCCCTTGCACGGCAGCGTCTGTTTTGTACATTCTAAAGTCTCTTCAAATTGGTATTTTAACATTTTTGTTTAGTTTTATAAGATAATTGTTCTCTGGTGTTTAGATTCGTTCCTTTTTTGGTTAAATTTCATGCAGCTGATGTGCTAATTCTATTCTAGCTAAGTTCAATTCAGGGGTGGCTCTATGTTTTTTGCCGCCCCAAACATAGCAGGCAGGCGGTTCTTGGCAGTGTGCCTGTGGGCGGGCCGCCGGTCACGCAGATTTGGTGGCATGCTTGTGGGAGGTCCACTGGTGCGGTGCCATCGGCATCCCTGCTGCTAAATTGCCACCGAAGCCGCGGGACCAGTGGACCTCCTGCAGGCGTGCCGCCAAAAGCCACCTGCCTGCTGCCCTCACAGGAACCAGCAGGCCGCCCCCCACGTCTTTCCGCCCCAGGCATGTGCTTGCTGTGCTGGCGCCTGGAGCCGCCCCTGCTTCATTTGGAGGTGGGATTCTGATTTCACTTCCTGTAATAGATTATTAGGTGGTGTTGCTGTGTGCTGTTACGCAGCCACTGTGTTCTAGGACAAGGTGAAGTAGCTGCATTCCAGTGGTGGGTGAGGTGATCTGGGTATATCTCACCAAATTGAGTCCCTGCCATTGCACTGGTGCACCTTGCTCCTTCCTATTCTCTGCCTGTGGCACACAATAGTTTAGTCTCGGGAGGGCTGTAATACTTTAGTCTAATCCAGGTTATTGGGTTCAATGCAGGGATCAATGGGAGGGGGTTTAGTGGCCTGTGATGTGTTGGACGTCGGGCTAGATGTTTTGATGGTCCCTTCTGGCCTTAAAATCTATGACTTAATAATCCTTACAAAGCATGGTGGGACCCTTGGGCTGAAAAGAGATGAAGAAATGTAAAGAGACATGGGCCTAGTCTGTTATGTTCCAACCCAGATCTTACTATTATTTATAATGTGCCTATGCCAAGAAAGTCCCACTGGGATCAAGGCCCCTTTGCGCTATGTTCTTGTCCCAAAGAACCTTCAGTGTAAGTCAACAAGACAGACAAAAGGAGGGAGTGGAAAGAAGTGAGATGACGTGTCCAAAAGTCACACAGAAGGTCTGGGACATGAAGCCAAGTCAGTGCCAGAGCCACAAGGTTAGGCTGCACCTAAATCCAGATCCAAATGACAGAGATGAGCCTTTGCCACAGACCTGAGTTTTGTGTTGTATGAAACCCGAAGCTGGAAGGTTTCAGATCTCAGTGTGTTCTGCTACGGTTCATTCCCATCATTAACAGAAAAGCAGGTAAAAGATGCAGGGACTTAAACAATCCTAATGGAAAAGGTAAAAGTCTCTGGCATGGGACACCTAGTGTAGTTGCTGTTCATTAAGTAAACACTGCGGAGTTTAGATCTGCTGTTATGAAAAGGTGTAATACAATGAGAAGCAGAGAAATGAGCAGACAGGTTACACCTTGCCTCAGGCAGCAGCAGCAGCAGCTGTCCCAGGCTGACAAAAATAACGAGTGTACAAGCTACTGCCAGGTATGATTTATCTTTTAAGTGGGAGCTGGGTGCAGGCATTACCATGGGATCATAAAAACCCCCAGACTGAGGTCCTGAGACTGGAGTGAGTGACTCTGCAGCCAGAATCGCCTCCCAGGCTTGCTTGGAGTTTCTTCCCACAGCTCCTGTGTTCAATGTAAGAAGCAACTGGAGCATGAGGAGAACGTTACTGGTGTTTGAGCCTTTCGCTCTGAGGCTGCAGGTCTGAGTTCAGCCCACGCAGAGAGCTGATCACATGGTGCCAGCTCTTTGGCAGTCTTCGTCTGAAATGCACTGGAGTCCTCACTCCGTGCCTATGTGCCAGCCCCAGAAAGCAACCACTACACTAGACACTGGTTGGAAACAGACATGCCAAACTGTCATAAACAGATAGCTAAGGGTTAATGTCTCTTTCACCTGGAAAGGAGTAACCTGAAACACCTGACCAGAGGACCAATCAGGAAACAAGACTTTTTCAAATCTGGGTGGAGGGAAGTTTTGGGTGTGAGTTCTTTGTCCTTTGTCTTGTGTCTGACCCTCTCGGCTATGAGAGTGATTTTTCTATCTCCTGGCTTTCTAATCTTCTGTTTCCAAGTTGTAAGTACAAGATAGTAAGACAATAAGATTTATATTGTTTTTTTTTGTATTTACATGTGTGTAGTTGCTGGAATGTGTTAAATTGTATTCATTTTGGATAAGGCTGTTTATTCATTTTTTTTCTTTTAAGCAAATGACCCTGTATTTGTCACCTTAATACAGAGAGACCATTTTTATGTATTTTTTTCTTTCTTTTTATATAAAGCTTTCTTTTTAAGACCTGTTGGAGTTTTTCTTTAGTGGGAATTCCAGGGAATTGAGTCTGCAGCTCACCAGGGAATTGGTGGGAGGAAGAAGTCAGGGGGAAAATCTCTCTGTGTTAGATTTACTAAGCCTGACTTTGCATACCCTCTGGCTGAAGGGGGAAGTACTTGTATTTCCAGGACTGGAAACTGGGAGGGTGGAGTCCCTCTGTTTAGATTCACGGAGATTGCTCTGTGTATCTCTCCAGGAACCCAGGGAGGGAACACCTGGAGGGGGAAGGGAAATGGTTTATTTCCCTTTGTTGTGAGACTCAAGGAATTGGGGTCTTGGGGTCCCCAGGGAAGGTTGTTGGGGGGACCAGAGTGCCCCAAAACACTCTAATTTTTTGGGTGGTGGCAGCTTTACCAAGTCCAAGCCAGTAACTAAGCTTGGAGGTTTTCATGCCAACACCCATGTTTTGGACGCTAAGGTCCAAATCTGGGAAAAATGTTATGACACAAACCCGTGAAAAAAACACAGAAATTGGGCTTGTTTTTGGCTTAATGGGCTTGTGAGTTGCTTGCTGGCTAGTTTTTGGCTTGCAGCTTGTTGCTTCTTGTTTTTGATAAGCTTCCGGCAAGCAGGAACAATGGGGGGCAAGCAGGGGCAAGAGGCAGGCAGGGGGGAGAGAGTCGGGGTTAAGGCTCAGAATTGAACCTACCACATAATTGCTATAAGCCTTGGGGCGAACGTTCTCTGGACAGAACAGCCAAGCAACCACCAATTCAATCAGTGCATAAAAAATATCGTTTTTTTAAGGGTCCACCATAAAACAGCTACATGCTCCCTCATCTGTCCACAGTGGCGTTCATTAATCTTCTGCTCATTATTACAGGGCTGGGTCCGTTTCTGTGGGTCCCATCAGTTAATGCAGAGAAGCCAACAAACAGGTGCTGGAATGTCAGAAAGACAGCTCAAAAGAGTTACCTAGTGGAACAGGAAAAAATCGGTCAGGAAATAAACATCTAAAGATCCTGAGAGGAAATTAGAAGTAGTGGAAAGTAAGGGGTGGGCGAAGCAAAATTGTGTTGTAAATTAAAGGAAAAAAAGCTGCCTTTTAGGAGCTTCTGAAAAAGATAACCTAGAGGCCGAGGTCTGCACAAAACCAACCAGTCATTGTGGCTTTGGCCTGCAACTTGGGACACCCAGGTTCAATTCCCTGCTCTGCCACAGACTTCCTATGTGACCCAGGGCAAGTCTCTTAGGCTTAGATCCTCAAAGGTATGTAGAT